>NC_059088.1:16917110-17270750 GCF_020497125.1 Mauremys mutica
TTGTGGGCCATGTGTGGGCCATTAATGGTGGCTTGGAACCTTGATGGCGCCCATTAACTAGGATAATTGGTTGTAAATAGCTCTGTTTACTTGTAAGCCTTCCTGGGTGCCAGACAGTGATTAATGAAGTCTCACAGGACATGTGAACGTGTCACATGATATTGGAATCCATCTTAAACCTGGTGCTTTTCCATTTAGAAGGAGGGGTGGGAACCCAGAAAGAGACAAAGGATTCCCCCCGTGTGCCAAAGATATAAAAGGGGGTGGAACAGAACAAAGGGAGCTGCCAGTCATGAGAAATCCCCTAGTTACCACCTGAGCTTGAACTAACAATAACGGGGAAAAGATTGGCCCAGACTAGGAAGGAGTCTAGTCTACCTGTATTCAGTTTCTTAATGTATAGACGCTCCCTGGGTTACGCAAACCCAATTTACACAAATCTGCACTTACAGAAAGTTCCGGAAGCTTTTTTGGCAGGGGGGGGTAATTGTCAGGTTCCTGGCATACATAAAATTTGACTTGCATAAGTCGGAGAGCATCTGTATTACACTTAGACTTGTGTGTTTTGTTTTATTTTGCTTGGTAATTTACTTTGTTCTGTCTGTTATTACTTGGAACAACTTAGAACCCTACTTTTTATACTTAATAAAATCACTTTTGTTTATTAATTAACCCAGAGGGAGAAGGAGCAAACAGCTGTGCATATCTCTCTATCAGTGTTATAGAGGGCGGACAATTTATGAGTTTAGCCTGTATAAGCTTTATACAGAGTAAAACAGATTTATTTGGGGTTTGGATCTCATTGGGAGCTGGGTGGGTCTGGGTGCTGGAGACAGGAGTACTTGCTGAGCTGTTTTCAGTTAAGTCTGCAGCTTTGGGGGCATGGTTCAGACCCTGGGTCTGTGTTGCAGCAGGCTTGCGTGTCTGGCTCAACAAGACAGGATTCTGGAGTCCCAAGATGGCAAAGAAAATGGGCTCAGAGGTGGTTTCAGCACATCAGGTGACAGTCCCAAGGGGGTCTCTGTGACCAAACCCATCACACTGGGCTTGGTCCCTCTGGAAGCAATGTAGGTGATGGGGGTGTCTCCGTCAATTGTGAATGGCTTTAAAGAGTTTCACCATCACTTGGGACTCTCAGTCAATGAATTTGGGGTCCACTAGGGATTGGTAGATAGCTGATACCTGTGCTCCAGTATCCCTCCATGCAGTAATCTTCCTCCTGCCCACACTCACGGTTTCCCTTCCCTCTGGGGGGTATCTGCGAGGCATCTGGGCATGAAGGCTCTCGTTGGGACTCCGGGGTGATGAGTTGCAGTCAGCTGGTGCTCTTGGGGCAGCTGGCCTTCACATGCCCCAGCTCATCACATTTAAAGCATCACCCAGCTGACTGTGGGCTGGGGCAAGGTAGGTGACTGGAGTGTAGGATGGTGGGACAAGAGGGCGTCTGGGGTCTCCCTGGCTGTGTGGAGGGTTCCTCCTTGTGAAGTGGGGCCTTGGGCTGACCCTGATGGTGGGTGTTTTCAGGTTGCCCCTTCTGGTATCTGCACCAACTGCTACTAGCTTTCTTCTTCACCACCACCTCCACCCATTTGGTTCTGATCTCCCCTGCCTCGATTACAATTTTGGGCTTCCCATCTAGGATGTACCTTTCTATTTCCTCAGGAAGACCGTCTAAGAACTGCTCCATTTGTATTAGGAGAGACAGATCTTCCAGAGACTTAACACTTGCTCCTGATATCCAGGCATCCTAATTTTTTACAATGCGGTAGGTGTGAAGGGAAATGCCATGTCTGGTTTCCACCTTAGGGCTCTGAACTGCTGCCAGGCGTGCTCGGGTGTTAGCCCCATCCTAATTCTGGCCTTTTCTTTAAAAAGTTCATACTTGTTCATGGGTTCTTTAGGCATTTCAGCTGCCACCCCTGCTAAGGGTCCACTGAGTTGTTGCCTCAGCTCCTCCTGGTCTGGAGGGATGCTGTACCCAAGGCAGGCCCTTTCAAAATTTTCTAAGAAGGCCTCTTTATCATTGCCTACCTTGTAGGTGGGGAATTTCTTAGAATGGGGAGCAGTACCTAGAGAAGGACTGTTAGAGCTACCGGATTGAGCCAGCTTAGCCTTTTCCAGCTCTAAGCACTTCAGCTCCATTTCTGCTTCCAAGTATTTCACCTCCAAGCACTTCGCCTCTCTCCTTTCCTCCGCTTCTGCCTCCAAGAAAAAAATTCCTTTCTTCCACAGTTAGAACTCGGCCTGGGTTAAGGGCATCTCTCCATCCTGGCACCGGGATCTCAGGTGGGGGAGGGCTGACCCTTCCCTCCTGGGAAGTCTCCATTCCCGCATCCCCTCCCTGCATTTCCATCATGGAGCTGGGTGTCTGGTCCTGTCTTCTCCGTGGCGAGATGCTTTGGGAAGACTGGGTGCTCTAGGGTTTCGGTGCCCGACCGCAATCTCATGCGCAGGCTGTCCTACTCTAGCCTAGCTATTTCATTGCCACAAAGCTAGAAAGAGAAAATAAAATAATAATAATTAATAAACTGCTTGTTGGACTCCCTGGCTTTGCAGGCTGCCAGAAGGAAAACCGGGTCCTTTTAAAATCCTGAGGTCTGTGTTTCTGGTTCAAAATGATCCCACCTTTGCCAGCATGTCAAGGCTGATTCCCTACTCTGGCACTCCACGTGCAGAAATGGGGCCCACAAGGATTCTAAAAATTAACACTGGCCACTCCAGGCTTGTATTAGACTCCCAAGGGTACAGCTTTTCTCCAACCTTGGATGGGTAAATGCTGCTACCACTCAAGGGGTTTTTGCACTTGGGAACTCAGGAAGGCGCACTTGGGAATTCCTTCCTGTGGGGCACCCTCAAGCCTTTCTCTCACACACACACACACACACACACACACACACACACACGCTGAGAAAGAACACAAAATCAGCGGTTGCCACCAGCTAATTGAACAACATGTGCACAAACCTCTTAGGACACAGAAATCCAATCCTGTTCTTAAAAAAGGTAAATTTTATTAAAAACAAAAAGAAAGGAAATACATTTAAAAACCTGGGCTATTACTAGATTTTAAAAACCCACTTACAAAAATTCAGCATCAAGAATAACCTTCTTGAGGTCCAGCTTAAAAGTTACAAGCAAAACAAAAGATTTGGGGTTAGCACAGAGGAGTCCACAATTCATAAAGAAATAAACCTAATCGCATCTTCCTAGACATTTCCTGATCCACTTACATATCTGGGGGGTTTAAGCGAGTAGTTTCTAGGTATGAGTCAGATGATTTTTCATACCTGGCCCAAAGCTTCTTACAGCATCGCTGCAGCCCGGTCTCTGCTTCTCCCCAAGAACAACAGACAAACAAAGGGGAAGTTTTTTCCCCCAATTTTAAGAAGTTCTAGCCTTCCCATTGGCTCTTTTGGTCAGGTGCCCACTCCTTTCCTTTTACCTAGGCTGGGAGATTTTTTAACCCTTTACAGGTAAAGCAAGTAGAGAATAACTACTAAGAGGGATTTTATAGCTAACTGGATGTCTATAAAAGGGAGCTCCCCCACACTTCATTTATCACAGTAGCCATGCATAATATAGGGGAAACTGAGGCACACAGGCATCATAAAAATATTACAGAAAATTCCCACTTTGTCACAATTGGTCACCAGTATGTCTCCGTGATGGCCCATTTGGGCACAGGGAAGTTGTCACCCTCATGCGACTAAGGCTTGCAGTTACCTCGGCTGATTTCCCATTCAATCAGTTGAAACCACTCAAAGGTGCAAAAGGAGCATTGCAACAAACTGCACTTGGCCCTGGCTGTGAATAGAAACAAAAGAGGGTTTTTAGGGTAACAGAAGGAAACCCCTTGAGAAGTGTGGGGGGTTAGAGGGAGCCCATTCATGAACCCCTGCATCCTGATTTGTCTGAAATCAGCCTGCTCTACAAAAGCCTGAATGTGTGGGAGGGAAAATCTACTTGATTGGAGAGGAAAGCTAATGGCTGATTAGTGTTAACCTGGTTCAGGTTTTGTGTTTGTATTGTAACCACTTGTTTCCACCACTCAATTCTAGTTGGATTTTTATTCTGTTTTACATAACCCCTATTCTGAGTTATTGGGAGAGCTCACAAGTGCTACGTGGTTTGCAAGAGCAGTGGTTTAAGGAAAAACTGATAAACCAGGGCATACTGCTCCTTTGGGTGCAGAGGACCTGGTATTTCTGGGAGTGGCCAGTGTTAGGGGCTGGATATCACACAGTAATGATTCAAAGGAACTTGGGGTACACCTATTGTTAACCAGCCAGGTAAAGACAGGGATGGAATAGCCCAGAGGAGAGTTTTTGGCAGTGTCAGGGATCTGACACCTAGCTGCCACAAGAAAGATGCCTCTCACTGAAGGAGATAACCCTGAGAAACGTAACAGTGGTGTTGGAAGCAAGATCTGTACTCCATTTTCTAGCCATCCACAAATCACACTTCCAGCACGTACCCACCAGTTACTGAGAGACTACAGAGCATGAAGGAGGGGCGTAAGTGCAACCCTTATGCCAGGTCGAGCCGGCAGCAATCAGGGCCAGGTTCAATATCTAGGGGTTTCTTTTCAACAATACAACACAAAACCAGCTCGAGCCCCCACCCAGTAACCTGGGAAAATTACACACCACCCCATGGGTGCCTCTAGAGGCGATACTTCCCCTCTTGCAAGCAGAGTCTGACTGTAGCAAAGAAATTTTTAATAAAAGGCGGGAAGTCACCCGCATTAATTTGGGGAAACGCCACAAGCAGGATTCATAAACAAAGCCATGAGCAAAGGACCCACCCCAGATTACACTGGGCAGTCTCCTTTTGCCTCAGGTTCTTAAATCCAGCAACCAAAAGTTCCTTTAACATGCCCCTCCCTTCTCTCCACACCCCACTCTCAGTTGTGTCCAGGAGCTCACTCAACACTCCACTCCACCAGCCGCCCTGCCAGGCGCGCACACCTCCATTGGCCGCCTGCTCCTACCAGTTAACACAGCACTGTGACAAAGTGGGTTTTTCCTCCTCATTATGTTGTACATGGGCCTGTTTCTCGCTAATACTGTGTGCCTCAATTTCCCTGTGTATTGCACTGTGACATTATCTGATTAAAATATGACCATATAGATCCTTGTTGCAGCCACTGTTATATATTTGCAGCAAATATTATACAAAGGTTGTTGAGTGATGTGTCTATGGAAAGGTTATGTTTTGCTGGTTAGGATTATGCTATCTGTATGCATGTATCATTTTTGTATGTGAAGTATTGGAATATCCACCAGCTTTATGGGGATTGTCTGCCCCATGCTTTGCAGTTCACCCTAATTGAGTGACTACAGCTATCCCCCGCTGGGAGAGCAGTATCAGCCATATATGCCATGTAAGATATCTACAAAAATGTTATAATTTGTCAGATATGATCATCTTGTTTATATCACCTTTCTATTATGAGTTATACATATGTATGTATGTCTGTATTTCAAACTTGTGCTCTGCTTCTGGGTGACACCCCAGACAGTTTGGCATCAGCACTGCTTGATGGCCCATTAAGGACACAAGCTACACAACTGACCCATTGAGAGAAGGCAGATACACCTTATCTCAAGGGACATGCCTATGGACAGAACTCTACAGTGCTGCAACTGTCTCACTCAGAGGAGTGAAATATATATATACACCCCCCTGAGCGCTGCAAGTTTCAGCACTGTGAAGTGCCAGTGAAGACTGCACCAGTGCTGGGAGCGGCGCTGGGATTCCCCTCATGGAGGTGGGCTATGCCGCGACTACACACGCCACGTTAAAGCACTGCCCTAAGGCTTCCAAGCCATGTGCTGGGCAGGTTGTGTCTGGAACCAAGGAAGCACAGGCCGCATGGCAGGAGACTAGAAAAGGCAGCTGCATCGTCCCCATTTTGTCTTCAATCCTGCTTCTTACCTCTGGAGCAACTTTGCTACAAACTGAAGCTCTGAACAAAGGACCGAATGACCCATCCCAGCAGCGGATGTTCTCCAGAGACTTGACTTAAGCCAGCAGTTTATTCCATCACTGCTACAAGCCTGAACCAAGAACTTTGCCACTACTGTGTGCAATCGATTCCTTTTACCCATTTTAACTCACCGTTCTGTTTATAAAATGTTTAGATTGTAGATACTAAAGGATTGGCATCAGCATCATTTTGGGGTAAGATCTAAATTATGTATTGACTGGGGGTGTGGCTGGTCCTTTGGCATCAGAAGAACCTATTATTTGATTAGGCTGGTTGTAAAGAACCCCTGATCTCTGAATCCAGTGTTTTTGGTGGTGATACAAGAACCGGAATGCCTGAGGAATCTGCCTGTGGAGGGTCGAGCCCCGGCCAGCACCTCTCCGGGGCGGAGGGGAGCCACACCGGCTCACTGCACACTGCTGAGGTTTGGGGAATTAGTCCGGCCGCAGGAGTCTTTCCTGGCGGCCCTTGTGGTAACTGGAATAAGCACCGTAAGCCCAGGCCCTGGGTCTGGGTGGGGAAACAATGAGTCAGGGGCTCAGGCCTTCACGCAGGGGCTGAGCCACAGCGGTACAACAGAAATAGGCCCAGGCCCTGGGTCAGGGCGGGGCAGCAATGAGTCAGGGGCTCAGGCCCTCAGGCAGGGCTGAGCAATAACAGTAGGCCCAAGCTTCCAAGACTGGGGAGGGGGGAGACGGCCACCCGAGGTGGGTGGCAGGGGGACACAGGCCCTCCCTCTCCACTGCGTCCCAGCCCGGGGTCCTGGCAGCAGCAGAAGACCCACTGCTGAGTCAGTGGGGATCCTGGCCACAGCACACTGACATGGGCTCTGGCAGTGCTGCAGCCAGACTTGGGTCGGCTGCTCCCGGGCTACTTCCACACTCCCCCTCAGGTCGTACCTGGGTCAGGGTGTTGTCCTCTGGGGGGTCCAGCACCATAGGTTCCTCGGGGTAGCGAGCGCCGGGCAGGTCTGGCACCTCCTCCGGGCAGGTCCGGCCAGTTCTGGCATGCACCTTGGGCCGTGGGGGTTTCCCCATCGTGGGCTAGGCTGGAGACGTCTGGCCTGCCCGGCGGCTGGCTCCCTAGTGAGCTCTGAGGGCGAGCCTTTATACTTCTGCGTTGCCGCCTGACCCCCGAGGGGCGGGCTCCAAGCTCCCTAGCTCTGCCCACTCCAGTCTCCAGATGGGCTCATCCCACTCCGGGGCGGCGGGGAGCCACACCGCCTCACTACACTGCCTGTATGTTTTCTTGTTAACCACTGTGGCGAAACAGGAGTTTACTTTTGTAGCTGGTTCTTATAAAAGAATAACCACCAATTCTGCATTGTGTCTGCCCTATTTCTCAGCAGTTCATCCTGCATTTGGCATCCTCAGTTGGTAGCACTCAGGCATGGTTACATGCACTAATGCCTAGCTTCCTGCACTAAGCAATGGCCGGTGCCCTTCGTAACTTGAGACCCAGGAGGGGGATGCAACTAGGGGACACTTTGCCCAGGAAGCGAGACAAAGACCAGGAGGAGGACCAACAGGCATGCCAGAGGTGGAATCTCTAGGAGCTGGGCAGTCTGCTGTTGGGGACTCAGAGAGTGGGCAGTCTTGGGCATCTGACCTGGAGTCCCCCACAAGATGGACTTGGGTGAAATCACTGATTTCTGTGCTAACAAGCTCCATTCTACACTGTGTTCCTGTTGACTAATAAACCTTCTGTTTTACTCACTGGTTGAGAGTCACTGCTGGCTGCAGAGTGGGGTGCAGGGCCCTCTGGCTTCTTCAGGGGTAGACCCACCAAGGGCAAGTGTTTGGTGTGAACAGGGATGCTGGATGCGTCGAAGTCAGACCCAGTGTCATAGGTCTATTCCCCACTTTGAACTTTAGCGTTCACAAGATGGGGACCTGCATGGACTCCTAAACTAGGATTTTAGTTTAGAGATCTGGTTCTTGCTGCCACCAGTCAAGTTTTAAGTGTCTGACACACTCCCTGTTCCCCCAAAACTCTCCCTGGGGAACACAGATTCAAACTTGAATCTCAACACAAAGGGAAACAACCCATTTCCCCCCTCCCCTCTCCTAGTGCTTAGGAGAGATACCTGGATTCAAATTCCTTGAATCAAAACAAAGAGGGATTCACTTTCCCCCCCCTCCCTTTCCCCTGAAAATCCAAACAAGGAAGAAATCAATCAAGTTCTAAAAAGAAAAGATTTTATTAAAAAGAAAGAAAGTAACACTATCTCTGTAATACCAGGATGGAAAAATACAGGGTCTGACTTATAAACCTGGAGAGGCTCTCCCCCCGCCCCTCCTTTCTCAGAATAATTAAAGTAACAGCAAACAGAAATAAAGATATTTCTTCAGCAAACACACAATTGCAAATGTAGAAATCAAATTATAAGACTAGCCCGCCTTTCTAATACTCACTAGACTGAATAGAAGAAAATACTTCAGGAAACTTGGAGAACTTGAAGAATATGTCTGGCCTCTCTTAGATCCAAAAAGAGAACAAAGACCCAACAAGGAACACAGAGATTTGAAATTATCTTGTCCCCTGATTGGTCCTCTGGTCAGGTGTTCATTAGGTTACTGAGCTTGTTAACCCTTAACGATCTGTTATGACGCGCCCCCCAAATCGCAGACAGTGGGGAACCCACACTGGCGGTCATTTCTCCCTAGAACTTTAAAATAAACAGATTAACAAAACACATGCTATTACATATACTACTAAGTATGTAAACAATGAGATTTTTCTCATTTCAACAACACTTTTTAACCGTTTGATTATGGGAAACTTTCACGAGAGAGTGCATCAGCTACTTTGTTGGAAGCTCCTGAAATGTGTTGAATTTCAAAATCAAAATCTTGGAGAGCTAAACTCCATCGGAGAAGTTTTTTGTTGTTTCCCTTGGCAGTATGAAGCCACTTTAGCGCAGCATGGTCGGTTTGTAGCTGGAACCGCCGTCCCCAAACGTATGAGCGTAGCTTTTCCAGGGCATACACAATGGCGTAACATTCTTTTTCACTGATGGACCAGTGGCTTTCCCTCTCAGACAGTTTCTTGCTGAGAAACACGACAGGATGGAAGTTGTGATCCGGTCCTTCCTGCATTAGAACTGCTCCTACCCCACGTTCAGATGCATCGGTGGTTACTAGGAAGGTTTTGTCAAAGTCCGGGGCCCTTAAAACGGGGTCAGACATGAGCATCGCCTTAAGCTGGGTAAAGGCTGTCTGACACTCATCAGTCCACTTAACTGCATTTGGCTGGGTTTTCCTGGTTAGATCAGTTAGTGGGGCAGCGATTTGGCTGTAGTGTGGTACAAATCGCCTGTAATATCCGGCCAAGCCTAAGAAGGATTGGACCTGTTTCTTTGACCTTGGGACAGGCCACTTTTGGATAGCCTCCACCTTGGCCTGTAGGGGGTTTATTGTTCCTTGACCCACCTGGTGCCCTCGGTAAGTCACTCTGTTTTGGCCTATTTGACACTTTTTGGCCTTAACAGTTAGTCCTGCCTGCCTGATGCGCTCAAAGACGGTTTCCAGGTGTTCGGGCCAGGAATCAGAAAAAATGGCCACATCATCGAGGTAGGCAACTGCACATTCTCCCAATCCTGCTAGTAGACCATCTACCAGCCTTTGGAAGGTGGCGGGTGCATTTCGCAGTCCGAACGGAAGCACATTAAATTCATACACCCCTGCATGGGTGATGAAAGCTGACTTTTCTTTAGCGGGTTGATCTAGTGGTACTTGCCAGTACCCCTTGGTTAAATCTATTGTGGAGATGAACTGGGCACATCCCAATTTCTCCAATAGCTCATCGGTGTGTGGCATTGGGTAGCTGTCTGGGTGAGTTACAGCATTCAGCTTACGGTAGTCCACGCAAAAGCGTATTTCCCCATCTGGTTTGGGAACTAGAACCACTGGAGATGCCCATGCACTGTTAGAGGGGCGGATTATACCCATCTCTAGCATGTTTTGGATCTCCCGTTTAATAGCAACTTGGGCATGAAGAGACACCCTGTAGGGTGGGGTTCTAATTGGGTGAGCATTACCTGTGTCAATGGTGTGGTATGTTTGTTCAGTCCGTCCTGGGGTGGCTGAGAACAAAGGGCCGAAGCGATTGCACAGCTCCTTGATCTGTTGCCGCTGTAGACGTTCCAGGGTTGTGGAGAGGGTCACCTCTTCCACACCACCATTACTTTTTCCTTCGTAGTAGACACCTTCAGGCCACTCAGCGTCATCTCCTCCCTGGGCTGTAAACTGACAAACCTGTAATTCTCTGGGATAAAAGGGCTTTAGAGAGTTAACATGGTACACTTTAGGCTTTAAGGAGGAATTAGGAAATGCTATGAGGTAGTTAACAGCTCCCAGGCGCTCCTGGACCGTGAATGGTCCTTCCCATGACGCTTCCATCTTATGGGCTTGTTGTGCTTTCAAGACCATAACCTGGTCTCCTACCTTGAAGGAACGCTCTCTGGTATGTCTATCATACCAGACCTTTTGCTCTGCTTGAGCATCCTTTAGGTTCTCTTTAGCAAGGGCCAAAGAGTGTCGGAGGGTGTTTTGTAGGTTGCTTACAAAGTCCAGAATGTTAGTTCCTGGAGAAGGCGTAAACCCCTCCCATTGCTGTTTCACCAACTGTAATGGCCCCTTAACCTCGTGGCCATACACAAGCTCGAATGGTGAGAACCCTAAACTGGGATGTGGTACAGCCCTGTAGGCAAACAGCAACTGCTGTAACACTAGATCCCAATTATTGGAGTGTTCATTCACGAATTTATGTATCATGGCCCCTAAAATTCCATTAAATCTTTCCACCAGGCCATTGGTTTGGTGGTGATACGGGGTGGCAACCAAGTGATTCACCCCATGAGCTTCCCACAGGTCTTTCATGGCCCCTGACAGGAAATTTGTTCCCGAGTCTGTAAGAATGTCGGAGGGCCAACCTACCCGGGCAAAAATGTCAGTTAAGGCCTGGCACACAGTTTTAGCCCTGGTGTTGCCTAGAGCTACTGCTTCCGGCCATCCGGTAGCAAAGTCCACGAAAGTCAGTATGTATTGTTTTCCTCTGGGGGTCTTTGGGAAAGGACCCATAATATCCACAGCTACTCGCTGAAATGGGACCTCAATTATGGGGAGTGGCTGGAGAGGGGCCTTGACCTGGTCTTGGGGCTTTCCTACCTTTTGGCATACCTCACAAGACCGGACATAATTGGCAACGTCCTTGCCCATCCCCTCCCAGTGGAAGGACTTCCCCAACCTGTCCTTGGTTCTGTTCACCCCAGAATGACCACTGGGATGATCATGGGCCAAGCTTAAGAGCTTTTCCCGGTACTTAGTTGGAACTACCAACCGTTTTTGAGGATGCCAGCCTTCCTGGTGTCCACCAGAAAGAATCTCCTTGTATAAAAGTCCTTGTTCTACAACAAACCGGGATCGGTTAGAAGAGCTGAGAGGCGGTGGGTTGCTCCGTGCCGCCAAGCTTTCTTAAGGCCGTCATCTGCTTCCTGCTCAGTCTGGAACTGTTCCCTTGAGGCTGGAGACACCAGTTCCTCCTTAGACTGTGGACTTGGGCTTGGTCCCTCTGGAAGCAATGTAGGTGATGAGGTTGTTTCCATTGACTGTGAACCTCTCTCCGCTGGTGCACTAGGTGATATTTCAGGCTCTGACTGAGCCTCTTGGGTAGGGTTGTCTACTGCTTCTGCAAGTTCAGGCCCTCTGGCGATGGGGTTGGAGACGGGTTTGCAAGCGCTGGTGTCAGGGCTGGCAATGGTTCTGCCGCTGGTTGTCCTTCCAGTTCCGGTTCTGGGACTGGATGTACTATGGCTGCTGTAGTTGTTGGCATGGGATCCGGTTCCACCACCTCTGTCTGGGTCTTTGGCAACACAGACGGGGTCCTGGTGGACAGCTCAGGAACAGGGATGGGAGTGGAAGCTTGTTTGGCCTGGCTGCGGGTGACCACTCCCCCCCTCTTGGCCAGCTCCACATGGTTGGCCAAGTCTTCCCCCAGTAGCATGGGGATGGAATAATTGTCATAGACAGCAAAAGTCCACTTTCCTGACCAGCCCTTGTACTGGACAGGCAATTCAGCTGTAGGTAAGCTTACAGATTTTGACATGAATGGAGAAATTGTGATTTTGACCTCTGGGTTGATGAATTTTGGGTCCACTAAGGACTGGTGGATAACTGACACGTTTGCCGCGGTGTCTCTCCACGCGGTAATCTTTCTCCTGCCCACTCTCAAGGTTTCCCTGCGCTTCGGGGGTATTTGAGAGATATCTGGGCCTGGGGATCCTTGGTGTGATGATGGTGTAATGGACTGTACTCGATTGGGGTTCTTGGGGCAGTTGGCCTTTATATGTCCCAGTTCATTACATTTAAAACATTGTCCGGCTGACGGGTCACTAGGCCGAGGTGGGTTGCTGGAGACTGGTGAGGTGGGACTGTAGGTAGTCTGAGGCTTTCCCTGGGTTGTAGCTGGGGTCTTGGGTGGCCCCCGGTGGTACGATTTATTGTCAGCTTGCCCCTTGTTACATTCGCTCCCCTGGATGGTAGCTTTTTTCTTTTCTGCTATTTCCACCCATTTGGCTCCAATCTCCCCTGCCTCGGTAATAGTTTTGGGTTCTCTATCTAGGATGTACCGTTCTATTTGCTCAGGAACACCATCTAAGAACTGTTCCATTCTCATCAGGAGTGACAGCTCTTCAAAATTTTGAACCTTTGTTCCTGATATCCATGCATTCCAATTTTTGTCAATGTTGTAGGCGTGTCTGGGGAATGACCCATCTGGTTTCCATTTTAGGGCTCTGAACCGCCGACGGGCATGTTCAGGTGTTAGCCCCATCCTGATTCTGGCCTTTGTTTGAAACAGTTTATAATCGTTCATGTTTTCCTTAGGCATTTCAGCTGCCACTTCTGCTAAGGGTCCACTGAGCCGTGGCCTCAGCTCTATCATGTACTGGTCTTCAGGGATGCTGTACCCATGGCAGGTTCTTTCAACATTTTCCAAAAAGGCCTCAGTGTCATCACCTGCCCTGTAGGTGGGAAATATCTTGGGGTGGGGAACAGTGCCTGGAGAAGGGTTGTTGGGGTTGGCTGGAACATTCTGCTTAGCCCTTTCTAATTCCAGGCCCTGCTGGTGGGCCTCCCTCTGGAGCTCCAACGCCCTCCTGTGGTCAGCCTCTTTGGCTTGTTGTTTCTCCATCTCTCTCTTGTGGTCAGCCTCTGCCCTGGTCATTTCTGCCTTAAGTAGCTCCATCTGCCTTTGATGTTCTTTCTCCTTTTCTTCTGCTTGCAGCCTGGCTAGTTGGAGTTTTTCAAGTGTTTCACTGGTGCTCATGTCTGTGTGCTTTCTGGTGCTGGCCACACCCCTCTGCAGTCAATGAATTGACTGTGTTGCTTGGTTTACAGTTCCTACCCCTTTCTACTCCCGACCGAATAAAAAGAAAACAAAACTTTTCATTTGCAAATGGTGTTTTGCTGATGTTGCTGTCTCACAGCTTCTAACTGTGCTTCTTTGACAGAGGGAAAAAAAAACCAGAAAAACTGGTTTTGTAACTTGTTTCTAGCACTTGCTAAGTACCTCACAGTGGGGGTCCTTTCCAACAAGCTACCTAGAAAACTTTACCTCTTTTCCCTCAAGCTGCTTGTCCAAGCAGCCAGAAAGAAAGAAAAAAAAAAGAAACAAAATCTCTCTTTCTAACAAAGCCTGTTAGAAAACTCTATTCCCTCCAGCTTAGCCCAGCTAGAAACTCCTCCTAACAATACCCTGTTAGAAACTGAATACCTCTACCCTCCCCTCTTCTCAGGCTGCCTCCCTGCTCTAGAGGGAAAGAATAGCTCTCAATAGCTCCTGGTTCTTAATACATCCCACCACTGCCTACCATGTCATAGGTTTATTCCCCACTTTGAACTTTAGCGTTCACAAGATGGGGACCTGCATGGACTCCTCTAAACTAAAATCCTAGTTTAGATCTGGTTCTTGCTGCCACCAGTCAAGTTTTAAGTGTCTGACACACTCCCTGTTCCCCCAAAACTCTCCCTGGGGAACACAGATTCAAACTTGAATCTCAACACAAAGGGAAACAACCCATTTCCCCCCTCCCCTCTCCTAGTGCTTAGGAGAGATACCTGGATTCAAATTCCTTGAATCAAAACAAAGAGGGATTCACTTTTCCCCCCTCCCTTTCCCCTGAAAATCCAAACAAGGAAGAAATCAATCAAGTTCTAAAAAGAAAAGATTTTATTAAAAAGAAAGAAAGTAACACTATCTCTGTAATACCAGGATGGAAAAATACAGGGTCTGACTTATAAACCTGGAGAGGCTCTCCCCCCGCCCCTCCTTTCTCAGAATAATCAAAGTAACAGCAAACAGAAATAAAGATATTTCTTCAGCAAACACACAATTGCAAATGTAGAAATCAAATTATAAGACTAGTCCGCCTTTCTAATACTCACTAGACTGAATAGAAGAAAATACTTCAGGAAACTTGGAGAACTTGAAGAATATGTCTGGCCTCTCTTAGCTCCAAAAAGAGAACAAAGACCCAACAAGGAACACAGAGATTTGAAATTATCTTGTCCCCTGATTGGTCCTCTGGTCAGGTGTTCATTAGGTTACTGAGCTTGTTAACCCTTAACTATCTGTTATGACACCCAGAAATGCCAAAGCCAAGGAGGCTCCTTGCCCTGAACAGCATGCCTTGAAGGGAGTCACACCACCCCAGGGTCCTGGCTGGCTTCATACAGTGCACCAGAACTGTGACTCCATGACAAGCACTCAATGATTTCAGCCATTAGTGAGGAACTCTCATTGCTGGAAGTCTCTGGCATCAGAAACACTGTCCCAAAACTAGTCTAATGCTTAGACCTGATTATCAGTGATTTCAGCTCTCCATTGAGCCTTAATTGGCTCTATTATTATATTATACAGAGAAGAAAAACAGTATCAACTAGTGCAGGGGTAGGCAACCTATGACCAGCACACAAGCTGATTTTCAGTGGCACTCACACTACCAGGTCCTGGCCACCAGTCCACAGGGATTTGCATTTTAATTTAATATGAAGATTCTTAAACATTTTAAAAACCATATTTACTTTACATACAATAGTTTAATTATATATTATAGACTTCTAGAAAGAAACCTTTTAAAAATGCATAGAAAACCTTAAATTAGAATGAATAAATGAAAACTTAATAATTCATAGACTAGTACCTTCACCCATAAGAACCAGATACTTCTTCCAAGCTGCCACCACCCAATGAGCTTTGGAACCCATGTCCCCTGCCTAGCAAGTGTGGTTTAGGTGAGGGGGGAGTCTCTCAAGCAGGGTATGCCCAGCACAGTCCTGGTGCCCTTGATCCTCACAACAAGGATAACAATGCTTTATTACTCTTACCCCAATAACTAGGAGACTGGAGATCCAAAACCAGCCAAACGTGATCATGTGGGCAAAGCAATCCCATCAGGCCGAGCACCTAGGCAGAGTGGGTGTGTCCATGCAAACAAGGTTGGCTACTGAAGTCCTCTTCCCCAGCTCATCACTAGATGTCAGAGGAGAGCTCATTCACACCCTGCTTACACAAGTAAAGGTGAGGTTACACTTTATTTTCTGTTTATTTTGGGAAAGGAAGCAGGACAGCAGAAGAGGAAGGATGAGCAAAGACAGAGATGGTAGGCACAACAAAAAGCAGCTGGAAGAGCTGTGCGAGAAGCAAGGCTTGTTCACCGCAGGAAAAAAAAATGGGGATGGGCCGCGAGCCCTTCAAGGCATATCAAACACCACAAGAGACAGACAAGTTTGCCCAGTACACCTGAGGACTAGAGGCAGACCTCCAAGCCTGCAACTGAACCCCCAAATAGATACAGCCAACCATCCCTAGGCTCCTGCCAGGTCACCTGCTTGCAGTGCCTGATGCTGCTCTGAGATGGGAGATTCCCTGGCAGGAAGGGACTGTTGGTCAGGGCCGGCTCCAGACCCCAGCGCGCCAAGCGCTTGGGGCGGCATTTTGCCAGCAGGGCGGCAGGCGGCTCCGGCGGACCTTCCGCAGTCATGCCTGCAGGAGGTCCACCAGAGCCGCGGGACCAGGGGACCTCCCGCAGGCATGACTGTGGAGGGTTCGCTGGTCCCGCAGCTCGGGTGGACCTCCCGCAGGCATGACTGCGGAAGGTCCGCCGGAGCCGCCTGCCGCCCTCCCAGCGCACCCTCCGCAGGCGCGTCTGCAAGAGGTCCCCCGGAGCCGCGGGACCAGCAGCGCGCCCCCTGCGGCATGCCGCCGTGCTTGGGGCGGCCAAATTCCTAGAGCCGCCCCTGCTATTGGTGCAACAAAAACAAGTGGGAACAGAATAGCTGGTCCTCTGGCCAGTGAGTGTTGGTGATCTAGTTGGCATAGGCTGTCTCTGCACTGGGACCTTGCGAATTCTGGCTGGTTTGCAGGACTGAGGGATTCCCCAGAAATCTCTGCTCCATGAGCACCAAATGGCTCCTGGAGGAGACGGTTAAAGGAAAGTCACCAGATGTCCCTTGGAAGTTTCCTGAATGAAACCCCAGCAGGGCTTTGCTCTGTCTCTCAGAACAGCCCAGCCCGTTCTGGTTCTAAAATCCTGTTTTCTTCTCTTTGCTTCAAAAACCAGGCTCCTCTGGGTTCTCACACCTGTTCTCACCCCCCTAGACTAACACCCCTGCCTTTGGAGAGCTCTCCCTGGCTTCTCTTTGCACCCAGCTGGGCTCTGCAGACAGCGTTATCACAGCCTGCCAAAAAAACCCAACCATTGCTGCACCCTCACAGGTACCCATCTGCTTGAACATGCCCTCAGCTCCCGCCTCAGACCTGCCCTCCTGTGACACACACACACACACCCCCGGGCTCCACACACCATCCTTCCCCACAAATCCCTCTTCTGCATTCCCTGCCAGGCCCCAGCCAGCCCCAGAGCCCAGCGCTCACAGCTGGCCCCCAGCCCACTCTGTGATGGCCTTGGCTGGGATCAGGCTGGGGGGTGCAGTGAGACCCTGTCAGCAACAGGCCTCAACGTTCCTGTGACTCAGCATCACCCCACATCCCCTGTCAGTGGCACAGGATTAGAGCAGGACTCCAGCCCCTGAAATGAATGGAAACGGTGCTCAGTCAGGCTTTTGGGGGCACTGGCAGAGCTGTGGAGGGAACCCAGGGCTGGACAGCAGAGGGCTGTGGGTCAGGATTGAGGGCCTTCAACAAAGCTAGGGGTGGGGGATGAAGCCCAGGACTGGGATAGCAGTGGACTGTGGGTCTGGAGTGAGGGGCACCAACAGAGCTGGGGGGAGGAGTCCTGGGCTGGGCTAGCAGGGGGCTGCCAGCTGTGGGTTAGGATTGAGCTCAGGAGGGAAAATTTGGCCTTTAACTGTGAAGATTCCTCTGATCTCAGCCTCAGCCTGCTCACTGCCCACACATGATGTAAACCTACACTTGAACATCAAAGTTACGAACTGACCAGTCAACCACACACCTCAGTGGGAACCAGCAATACGCAACCTGCAGCAGCAGAGACCACAAAAAAAGCCAATCCGTACAGTGCTGTGTTAAACGCAAACTACTGAAAAATAAAGGGCAAATTTAAAAAAAGACTTGACGAGGTAAGGAAACTGCCTGCGCTTGTTTCATTTAAATAAAGATGTAAAAGCAGCAAAGAGTCCTGTGGCACCTTATAGACTAACAGACGTATTGGAGCATGAGCTTTCGAGGGTGAATACCCACTTCGTCGGATGATGACATGCATCTGATGAAGTGAGTATTCACCCACGAAAGCTCATGCGCCAGTATGTCTGTTAGTCTATAAGGTGCCACAGGACTCTTTGCTGCTTTTGCAGATCCAGACTAACACGGCCACCCCTCTGATACTTAAATGAAGATGGTTACTTCTGCATAATAAACAGAGCTGCATTAGGCCAATGTTCAGTTATAAACTTTTGAAAGAACCAGAGTTATGAACCCCTCCCCCTCCCTTCCTATGGTGTCCATAACTCTGCAGTTCTGCTGTATGTGTGTAACCCCACACCACCTGGGTGTGGTGCTGTGTCCCATCTACGGGCACTGAGACCACTTAGCACAGTGGTTCTCAAGCTTTTGTACTGGTGACCCCTTTCACACAGCAATCCTCTGAGTGTGACTCCCCTTATACATTAAATACACATTTTTAGGTACACAGTGGAGCCCTGAGCAGCGGGTGCTGTGACGTGCTGGCCTGGGAGAGGAGAAATTTAAAAAACACCTGCTTGCATTCTATTTTTGCAAACCCGGCAGGTGCCCCCCACCCCTGTGCTGGGGCTTTGCCCCCTGCTACCCTCTGGCAGTGCCTCCTCCCTGGGCCCTGCCTGCCCCGCCGCTGCCTCCGCCTCCGCCTCTAGCTGGTTCACCCCCATCCAGTTTAATAATAATAATAGATAGACCTATCTCATAGAACTGGAAGGGGCCCTGAATGGTCATTGAGCCCAGTCCCTGCCTTCACTAGCAGCACCAAGTACTGACTTTGCCCCAGATGGCCCCTTCAAGGATTGAACTCAGCTCTGGGTTAGGCAGGTCAACACTCAAACCATTGAGCTATCCCTCCCCCCTTTCTACCCCCCCTCCAAGTAAGGGCAGAGCGAGGGCAGCGGCTTCAGCTGGTGTTACTGAGCTTGCTCGGTCCGGGTGCGCATGCTCAGTACAAGCCAAGCCGCCGAGTCTGTCGAGGGGGGGTCTATTGGGGTGGGGACTACAACTCCCAGCGTGCCCCGGGGCGGGTGGAAGAGGGAAGATGGCCGAGTACCTGGCCTCCATCTTCGGCACCGAGAAAGACAAGTGAGGGGGGGGAGGGGGGCAAAGGTCAGATGACCAGGACGCCTGGGTTCTCTCCCTGGCTCGGGGGGTTGGGAGCTGGGACCCCTGGGTTCTCTCCTTAGCTCAGGGAAGAGGTCTTGGAGGGAGGTGGGGGTTGGGAGTCCGGACTCCTGGGTTCTCTCCCTGGCTCTGGGAGGGAGGGGTTGGGAGTCCGGACTCCTCGTTTCTCTCCCTGGCTCCGGGAGGGAGGTGGGGGTTGGGAGTCAGGACTCCTGGGTTCTCTCCCTGGCTCTGGGAGGGAGGTGGGGGTTGGGAGTCAGGACTCCTGGGTCCCAGGCACTCTGGGGGTTGCTGGCACCACCAGCCCCTTGCTCACTAAACATCTCTGGCCCTTTTCCAGGGTTAACTGCTCTTTTTACTTTAAGATCGGGGCTTGTCGTCATGGAGACAGGTGTTCCCGCCTCCACAACAGACCCACCTTCAGCCAGGTGAGCCTGGCAGTGGGGCTCCGTGGCGCAGCATCTGGGGGATCCGGATGCAGCCACCTCTGGGGTGGGGCAGGCGGGGAACAGACACACATAACACCACATGGGGACCACTCACCTGCTGCTGGGATGCAGCCACCGTTGGGCGGGGGGCAACTGGGGAACACGGACACCTCACTATGTCTGCATCTCCGTTTGTAGACCATCGTGCTGCTGAATCTGTATCGGAACCCCCAGAATACGGCCCAGTCGGCAGATGGCTCGCACTGTGAGTACCCGCTACCCCCTCCTGGCCCAGCTGCATGGGACACTGGGGAAGTGCACAGCCTCCCAGCCCTTCCCGTCCCTTAACGCCCTGGTCGGGTCTCCGTCCATGCTCCTGGGCACCGCCTTGCTTGTGAGGAAGCTCGTGGCCTCTGGAAACGCCCCTCACTCCTGGCAACAGGAGGCACGGGGGCACCGAATGCAGCTTGTCCATTGTCCAGCAGCCGTGAGTCTGTCTCTCTCTCCTCCAGGTCATGTCAGCGATGTGGAAGTGCAGGAGCATTATGACAATTTCTTTGAGGTAAGTCACTGAAAGCAAGCTAGGCTAGAACCCAGGAGGCCTGGCTCCCAGGTTCCCCTACTCCACAACCACAAAACTCCCTTCCCCTCCCAGAGCTGGGAATAGAAGCCAGAAATAGTGACTGCATCTCACATCAGGCAAGCCAGCCTTATGTGGTATCACTCTGCGGCTGTTCCCCAGCTGCCCTGCCCCAGAGGTGGCTGCATCCCAGGGCCAGGCGAGCCATCCCTGTGCAGCATTATGTGTGGCTGTTCCCCAGCTGCCCTGCCCCAGAGGTGGCTGCATCCGAGGGCCAGGCTAGCCAACCCTGTGCAGTTACTGGGTATTTGCCCCATGAAGCTCATTCTGTCCCTGCGCCAGGAGGTCTTCACAGAGCTGGAGGAGAAGTATGGGGAGATTGAGGAGATGAACATTTGTGACAACCTTGGGGACCACCTGGTCGGCAACGTCTATGTCAAGGTAACCCCCAGCGCTCCCCCCCCCCCCCCGAGCCAGCCAATACCTGCCCTGGAGCCAGATTGGGGCCAGCGCCCAGTAGAGGGGAAAGGCTTTGTGCCCCATTCCTCCCCCCCGAGCCAGCCAGAACCTGCCCTGGGGCCAGATGGGGGCCAGCGCTCCCCAGAGGCAGGCCCTTTTGACTCGTTCCTCCCCAGTTCCGGCGGGAGGAGGACGCCGAGCGGGCCGTGGGGGAGCTGAACAATCGCTGGTTCAATGGCCAGGCCGTGCGGGCCGAGCTGTCCCCGGTCACCGACTTCCGCGAGTCCTGCTGCCGCCAGTACGAGATGGGGTAAGTGACTGGGCACAGGGATGGCACCTCTGGGATTCTGTCCTCATTAACCCCTCAGGGATCCCCCTTTCTGGCCAGTACCTACTGGGCGCCCTGGCCCCACGATCCCTCAGGATCACCTCTCCCCAGGAAGCTACTTGCTGGTCACGCTAGCCCTCTAACCCCTCAGGGACCCCCCTCTCCCCAGGCCAGTACCCACCAGGCTTCCTGGTCTGCTTAACCCCTCGGGGACCTCCCCTTCCCAGCAAGTACCCACTGGGCGGCTGGACCCCATTAACCCTTGGCAGTGTTCCCTCGAATTTTTCCCACCCATGTGCGGAATGAATTTTGTGACACATCACCTCCGTGTTGGTGCAGCTAACAAAATTCATGTTGCAGGCTGGAGTCAAGGGATTCAGAGTGTGGGACTCGGGTCATAGAAATCATAAAATCTCAGGGTTGGAAGGGACCTCAGGAGGTATCTAGTCCGACCCCCTGCTCAAAGCAGGACCAATTCCCAGATTTTTATCTCCTTAAGGATTGAACTCACAAGCCTGGGTTTAGCAGGCCAATGCTCAAACCACCGAGCTATCCCTCCCCCAAGGCATTTGGAGTGTGGGAGTTGGGAGGGTTGGGATGCAGGGGGGTGAGGGATCCGGCTGGAGGTGTGGGCTTTGGGGTGGAGCTGGAGATGAGGGCTTTGGGGTGCACTGGGGTAAAAGTGGGGAGAGAGGACTCCCCCCTCACCCCATCTCTTTCTCCCCTCAGCAGCACCTGGGCTGGGGAGGAGAGGCGCCTCTCCCCCAGCCACAGCAGGTCCAGGCCGGGCAGGTTCGGGGCTGGGCTGGGTCGGGGTCAGGGCCGGGGGAGGGGCGGGCAGGCTCAGGACTGGGCCGGGGGAGGGGCGGGCAGGCTCAGGACTGGGCCTGGGGAGGGGCAGGCAGGCTCAGGATGGGGCCGGGGGAGGGGTGCTGTGGCAGGACTGGCCTTTGGGGAGAGGCTTCTCTCCCCACCACGGCCCTAAGTGCCTGCGCGGCACTTGATAGGCAGCTGTGTGGCTGCGCAGCTTAGAGGGAACGTAGAGCCTTGGGGATTCCTCTCCCCCGGCAGGTACCTGCCAGGTACCCTGGCCCCGTTAACCCTTCATGGTCAGTGCCCCCTGGCCAGCACCAGCTGCCATGAGGTGCCCGCATCACCGATTATCACCCCCTTGCTCTCTGCCACCCAGGGAGTGCACGCGCGGAGGGTTCTGCAACTTCATGCACCTGCGGCCCATATCCCGGGAGCTGCGCCGGCAGCTCTATGGGCAGAGCCGGCGGCGGCGGTGAGTGGGGGCAGGGGCCTGGGCCCCGGGGGATGACTGGAGGGTGGGGGCAGCTGCTCTCCTGGGGGAGGGGGGGCGTGGGAGTCCTGGGGGGGCAGGGTAGGGAAGTGCCTGGGCTGTACAAATGAGGTCGGGGGGTGCTGGGGCAGAATGAGTAGCAGGGGTCAGGGGTGCTGGGTGAATGATGATGCAGCGGGGAGGTATGGGGGCTGGGTGCAGTGCCCCCCAGGGGGAGCTCAGGAGGGAAGGGGAATGACACAGCAAACCCTGGGGGGCTGGGGGAGCTCTAGGGGCTGGGGGGTGACACAGCGCCCCCTGGGGGGCCGGGGGAGGATGCAGCACCCCCTGGGGTCCGGCCATGGCCATGCTGACTCTGTTCTCTCTCCCAGGGCCCCATCCCCATCGCGTTCCCACGACCGGCCCCATGGCAAGAAACGCCAGCGCTCGCCTGACCATCGCTATGGACGCTTCTGACCCCTCCCCAGGCTCCTTGCCTCACCTAGCCCCGCCCAGCCACCAGGTCACCTGACCTGCCCTAGACCCAGCAGAAGTGCAGCTGCTGCAGTCCCCACGGTGGGAGGGTTTGGGGATCCCTAAGGCCCCTCTCTATTTACATTCTGCTAGTGTAACCCTGCGCAGCCCATGAGTGTACTGGGGGGCCTCTCCCCAGCTGTGGAGTCGGTAGGACCCAGGCATCCGGGGAGGACTGCTCAGGGAGTGACGGTCTGAACGTTGTCCCTCCCCCCGCGTGGGATGTAATGATGAGAGCTGGAATAAACTAGACATGATCCACCCCACCCCTGTCTCATTCCCTCTGGGTGCAGCATGAACTAGGGATTACATCGATTGGCAGCAGGAGGCGCCGTGCCATGGGGAGCGGGGCAGGGGACCAGTAGGGGGTGCTGTGCTGCAGCAAGCAGGGTTGGGGCACCGTGCTGCGGGGTTGGAGGCATGGCAGGGGCACCATGCTGCAGGGAGTGAGGTGCGGGGGGGCCATGCCATGGGGTGGGGGAATGGCAGGGGCGCCATGCTGCAGGGCAGCGGTGTGGGGGGCACTGTGCTGCGGAAGCTGGTCAGGGGGCTTGGCAGAGGGCACTGTGCTGTGAGCTGGGGGGCAGAACAGGGCACGCTGTGCTGCAGGGAGTCGGGTGGGGGGTGCTGTGCTGTGGGAAGCAGGGTGAGGGGCTGTGCTGCAGGGCGGGGGGGGGTCATACCACACAGCAGGGTGGGGGGTGCTGTGCTGGGGGGTGGGGAGTGATGCTGCAGGGCAGGGGGCGCTGTGCTGGGGGAGTGGGGTGGGGTGGCCATGCTGCAGGGCAGGGGGTGCTGTGCTGCGGGGGGCATACCACACAGCAGAGCAGGGGATGCTGTGCTGGGGGAGTGGGGTGGTGGAGCCATACCACACAGCAGGGCGGAGGTGCTGTGCTGGGCGGGGGGTGCTGTGCTGGGGTGGGGGGGCCATACCACACAGCAGGGCGGAGGCGCTGTGCTGGGAGGGCATACCGCATAGCAGGATGGGGGGGTGCTGTGCTGGAGGGGCCATACCACACAGCAGGGTGGGGGTGCTGTGCTGGGAGGGGGGGAGGGCATACCACACAGCAGGGTGGGGGTGCTGTGCTGGAGGCGGGGGAGGGCATACCACATAGCAGGGCAGGGGGGCTGTGCTGGGGCTGGGGGGGCCATACCACACAGCAGGGCGGGGGGTGCTGTGCTGGGAGGGGGGGGCCTACCACACAGGTGGGAGGGGGTGCTGTACTGGGGGGGGGCTACCACATAGCAGGGCAGGGGGGCTGTGCTGGGGCTGGGGGGGGGGGCATACCACACAGCAGGGCGGGGGGTGCTGTGCTGGGAGGGGGAGGGGGCATACCAGACAGCAGCGTGGGAGGGGTGCTGTGTTGCAGGGAGCACAGGAGGGGAACTGAGTCTTGCTTTGCATTTGTCCCGTAGAGTTCTGTTCCCAAAATGAGGTTCGTTCCTGTAAAATATGTCGTCTTGCAGGTACATCCGACCTTCCCGCCGAACCTGGCGCTTCCTTTGGCTAAGCAGGACGCTGCCCATCTCCATGCCCGGTTATTGACCCAGCTGTAGAGTGGCACAACCAGGGAATCAGCGTCTGAACTTTGACCTTTTTAATGATGTTAGAAAACCAGCCGGCTGCGTTTCCTTGTTTCTGCGTCCACACTTTTTACGCTGGGCTCGTGTTATGCTGCCAAGTTACTCCTGGGGGAATTCTGCGCTACTGCGTGTGCTCATAATTAATGAGTCCTGCAGATTTTTAATTTTTTGAGCAGAAAAAAGCTTCTGCTGAATTGTTGCTGCAGTTCTGACTTTTGCCCACCAGAGGGCACTGTGGCGCTAGGGCAAAGCTGCAGCTCCCGACCAGTGGAGGAAGAATAAGCAGCTGCCTTCTCCACGGTGCCTGTCAGGCCAGAAGACGGGGCTATGGGGAGACACAGCGTGGGGTGCTGGGCGTCAGACGGGCTCACAAGGGCTAGTGGGGGAGGACAGAGTGGGGCAGGAGCTCCGTGCGAGTGGAGGCGCAGGGCCATGCTGGGGAGGGAGGTGTGCAGAGCTGCATAGGGACGGGAGTGGCTAGGCAGGGCCGGCTTTAGGACGTGCGGGGCCCGATTCGAAAGAGCTGCTGCCGAAATGCCGCTGAAGCCAGCAGCAGCAATTGAGCTGCCGCCGAAGACAGCGGCGGCAATTTGACGGCAGCTCAATCGGTTGGAGGGTCCTTCCTTCCCTTGCAGGGTCCCTCTTGCGGACGCTGTGGGGCCCTCGTAGGCGCAGGGCCCAATTCACAGGAATCGGGCGAATCGGCCTAAAGCTGGCCCTGCGGCTGGGTGGGGAGACAGAGACACAGGGAGGGGAGAGGGGGTACAAAGCCACATAGGGACAGTGGGAGGGGGTGCAGGGCCACTTGGGGATGGGGGCAGTGGGTGTCTGAGTGGGGCTGGAGGGACACATGGGAACAGGGGCAGATGTGCCTGACTGAATGGGAGAGGCTAGGGGTCTGGGGGAAGCTCCCTAACAGTCCCTCCCTCCACCCCCAAAAAACCCCTCCCAAGTTCACACGCAGGCTTCTTCCCAGCAATTTACTTCCCTCTCCCTCAGCTCCTCCGTTACCCCTGACTCCCCCAAGCCTTTGCCCTGTGTCGGAGGAAGGTGGGAAATACGGTTGTGTTGTAGTTTAAATGAATTATTACTCAGAGTTCTGTATTAATATGCCTAGTAAGGAATCTATTTCTCAAAAAACATTACAGACAACAAAAAAGATGCAAGTCTTGTTACACACATCCTTGCTGACGGGTATTTTGAAATAAATGACCAAAAATAATGGAACCTGGTGTGATTATATTGTGTTATGCAGAATTTTATATGCAGAATTTTAAAATATTGTGCAGAATTTTTAATTTTTTGGTGCCAAATCCCCCCGGGAGTAGCAAGGGCAGTTCCAGCAGCGAGGCGCAAACACGATATTTTCCAAGGGGTTCTTCTTTCTTCAAGAAAACACCTTTCAATAGGCTGGAGTCAGGCGTGAATCAAAACCTTTGGCCTTTAAAAGGACCTGCTGCAGTAAGTGTGAACTGCACATAGTGACTGCGGGAGCTGTAATTAGATTTCCCTGAGCCAGGGACAGTTGAGAATGCCTGGGCCGCGGCACCCGTCTCACCATCGAGTCCCTGACAGTCCCCTTGGGCTCTCCAGTGCAGCTCGCCCCCCAGACAAGCTGGACGTAGTGATCAGTGATCACTGACACAGTCAGGTTGCGTCCAGTCCAAGAGACCGCGCAGCCCAGATCCATGGGAGCCTAGAGCAACGGTTTTCAGCCTGTGGCCGCGGACCCCACGTGGGCCGCAGACTAGCCAAAGGGGCCGCGCCGCCATTCAAACTTTTATAGGGGTCTGGAGATGAAAAAAAGGTTGAAAACAACTGGCCTAGATCTTCCCCCCGAGACGAGGCCTGTAGTTTGTTACAGGCTCAGTCAGCTGTTACTTAGGAATACGAGTTAGTTACAAGTTAAAGCAAGCAGGGGTATGTTGGCAGGGGTCCAGCCCCCTCCTCCCTCTTAGTTCCCAGATGCAGCTCGCTGGAAAGTAACAGTCCAGAGTGCAGCCTGCAGGCACTTCCATGGGTTTATTGGGGCTACACAAGCAAGCACCAGTTGGGCATTTCTACATGCCCAGAGAGTTTTCCTCTTCCCCTCCCCCAGCTACAGGTCTATACGTGGACTGAGGTTTCCTCTTCCCCTCCCCCAGCTACAGGTCTATACGCGGACTGAGGTTTCCTCTTCCCCTCCCCCAGCTACAGGTCTATACGCGGACTGAGGTTTCCTCTTCCCCTCCCCCAGCTACAGGTCTATACGCGGACTGAGGTTTCCTCTTCCCCTCCCCCAGCTACAGGTCTATACGCCGATAGAGCCTCTTCTTCTCCTAACCCCTAGCTCCAAACGCCAGCGAGCTCCCTCTTCCCCCACTCTTCTTGGCAAATTTCATTCTACTTGTTGTGCTCGTCCCCTGGGCCCACCCCTTCCAGCCCATGGTCAGGTTCCATTCTGGGGGGGGGTCCTGAGTCGGGGGTCGATGAGCCCGCCTCTTTCGTACCTGATGGGAGGGGTAAGGAGCAGGTCATGGGCACTCCTCTGCAGACTCCACGTCTCCTCCTTACACCCTCCCCTCCCGCTACCTGGGAACCATTGCAACCCCTTGCTCCATTAGCCCCTTAGCTTCAAGGCTACCAGCGTGGGGGGATGCAGCCTTGTGCTTTCACTTACATGCTCTTGCTTATTTAGTCTGTTTAAAAGCAAAGCCAGAAGCAAGATTATGATTGTTTAGTCTCTACTCTATTTATGTTACATGCTCCTACCAAGCGACACACACTGCTGAGTTAGCATCTGAGCTGAAGAGTAACTGAGGTTGCAGTGATCTGTCCTTTGGAGCAGACCCCCCCCCGGGATCTCTGGCTTCAGCTACAGCCTCTGGCCTTGTTCCAGGTCAACCAGCCCAGATGGAAATTGTTCCTGTGACTTTGTTTGATTTCCTTCATTCAGGCTATGGCTATACTTCCACTTCAAAGCGCTGCCGCGGTAGCGCTTTGAAGCGCTAAGTGTAGTCAAAGCGCCAGCGCTGGGAGAAAGCTCTCCCAGCGCTGTCCGTACTCCACCTCCCTGCGCTGGGGCTTTGACCACACTGGCGCTTTGCAGCGCTGCAATTTGCAGCGCTGGAGAGGGTGTGTTTTCACACCCTGCTGCAGCGCTGCAACTTTGCAAGTGTAGCCATGGTCTCAGACTCTAAGCCCCCAGCCGAGCTTCCCTGCACAGAGCAGGTCTCCGGTGGGACAATCCTTCGCATTGCAAAACGTTTTCAGCATTTTAAAGCAAAACTCACGTCTTTCCTTCTCGCCGGGAATACCGACACTGCAAGTGAGCTGAACGCAGGCAGCAATTTACAAGCATGTCAGAGAGTCTAAACACTAAATCCATTCTCATTAGACTAATACCTATTCTGAGCGAAACTCAGAATAGGTATTAGTCTACACTCATACAGGTGACCTGGTCTGGGCTTCAGCTACGAGTCTGTTAGGTCTTAGCTAACGCCTGCAGCCCGGGCACGGACGGGCATCTGGCACAGCCAACATCACAAATTTAACTTGAGAATCTGAAATTCCCACGAGGCAAAGAGCTGCACCTTTTGATTCTTAAACCCCTGTTGAACGCTGGCCTTGTGGCTTTGCAGCCCTTGTAGCTCTCAGCTTCTCCTGACTGCTTGGGATTCACAGAAAGAGGGAAAAGAAGCTTCTGGCTTTTTCAGCTCCCAAGCAGTGGCGCGATTTGGAATGAACTGAGCCCAAAAGACAAAAAATGTTCCCTCTGCACCTCCCCCATAAACTGCATCCCAAATTCTGATGGTAAAAAGCTTTTCTCCCCCCCAGGAACGGTAACAGACACAGGTGGATGGCGGGCCCAATGCTGAGATGCAGCCACCTCTGGGGTGGGGCAGCCAGGGAACAGCCACACACAACGCCACACAGGGACAGCTTGCCTGACACTGAGACGCAGCCACCTCTGAGGGCAGGGAACAGCTGCACAGTACCACCCCCAGGAGTGAAAGCTTTCCACTCCGTGAACGTCATTCTACCAAGAACCAGCTCACCGGTTCTCAGTCCTGCCCACACATCCTGAATGCTGTGGCATTTAATGTCACTGTCTTTTCCTGCACTCTCAGCCCCCGTATTTTGTCTAGATTCATCAGCTGCAAGAGCCTCAGAGCCGGCCATGTCTCAGCACCCGGTGAGCCATCCCCATGCGGTGTTATGTGCAGCTGTTCCCAAGTTACCCTGACCCAGACCTGGCTGCATCTCAGTGCCAGGTAGGGTGACCAGATGTTCCGATTTTATAGGGACAGTCCCAATTTTGGGGGGCTTTTTCTTATATAAGCTCCTATTACCCCATCACGATTTTTCACACTTGCTGTCTGGTCATCCTAGGCCTGGGCAAGCATGCGGTGTTATGTGTGGCTGTTCCTTGGCTGCCCCACTCCAGATGTGGCTGCATCGCAGCACCAGGTGCGCTGTCCCGTCCGGTGTTACAAACAGCCATTCCCCAGCACCCATGTCTGGGTAATCCCCATGCGGTTGGTAGTGCTGAGTTGACTGGTTATATCTGCCTCAGCTGACTGCTGTTTTTCAGGATGGCAGGAAGTGTGCAGGGTGGAGACGGGAAATGGGGGTGCCGGCTGAGGGGGGGAGCAGCACCACGGAGTTCACATGCCTTACAGAGGTGAGCAGCGAAGCAAACACGCGTGCAACTTGCCAGCCCAGACGACCGTGGGGGCACAGCAGGAAAGAGGATACACACTCTGAGCAGGGGTGAGAGCCTGGGGGACAGCTGGGGCTGGTAGGGTGGGGTATTGGTGGGGTTATGGAGGGTGTGTGGGGAAGGGGTACAGGCCAAAGGGGTGAGCTAGGGGGAGGGGTATGATTAGTGGGGTGAGGGGCTGAAGCAGCCAGGGGGCCTGTGGGGAAGGACTCGGAGTACAGGTGGGGAGGGTTGACGGGAGCTGGGGGGTTACAGGCAGCTGGCAGGGGGTGGGGTGGAGAATGGGGATTTAAGGACCTGGATGTGGTTGGGCTCAGGGTCAGCTGGGGGCGGGGTATCAGTAGGGCCGGGGCTGCGGCTGGAGGAGGGAGTAGCTGGGATGTGGGGGTTACAGCCCCTGGAGCATGGGGGGGGGGGTTGGGGTGAGCTGGAAGATGGGGGGGTTGTAGGTGAACCCCACATCCCCCCTCCCCATGTTCTCTCCTCTCCCAGGTCCCAGCACTTCCCAGCCCTCCCCCCAACACACACACACGGTCCTTGCCATGCTGCTGCCCCTGCTGCTCTGCCTCCTGCCCAGCGCCCTGCTGCCCCCCGGCGCCTGCACGAGGGCCCAGAGCTCCCGGTCCAGGAAGTGCAGCCACCTGCAGTACTGGCACCAGCAGGCCCAGGCCTGCGTCCCCTGTGAGACCGGCTACGCACACAAAGTCCCACTGCACGGTGAGTGGGGGCGGGGGGGGCAGAGAGGGCACACCAGGGGGCGCCATGCTGCAGGGTGGGGGGCTCAGCAGGGGGCGCCATGCTGCAGGGCAGGGGGCTCACCAGGGGGCACCATGCTGCAGGGCAGGGGGCTCACCAGGGGGCACCATGCTGCAGGGCGGGGGGCTCACCAGGGGGTGCCATGCTGTGGGATGGGGGGCCTGGTAGGGAGCGCTGCGATGTGGGGCAGGTGGTCAGCAGGGGGCCCCAGGGTGCGCGGGGGTGTCTTGCTGCAGAGAGCAGGGCAGGGGGCTCTGTAGGGGGCACTGTGCTGTGGGGCAGGTGGTCAGCTGGGGACCCTGGGGTGTGTGCTGTGGGGTGCAGGGTGTCTCTGACTCACTCCACGGTCTCCCCAGGACTGGAGTTCACCGTGAACTGCGGCATGAGGGACACAGGCGGCCGCTTCGCAACTCCCACCCAGGAGTGTCCCTCCAAATCCTTCAACGATGGGCGATTCCTGCTGTGCCAAAACTGCTCCCAGTGCCCGCCCGGGGCCGAGCTCAGCTGCTGCACCCGCCTGCAGGACGCCCGGTGCTGCCCCCCCGGGTACGGCATGGACCCACCTTGGCTAGAGCAGGGGCTGGGAGTCAGGGTGCTGGGTTCAATCCCTGGGCCTGGGAGGGGAGTGGGGTCTAGTGGTTAGAGAGCTGGAGGGCTGGGCACCAGGACACCTGGGTTCTCTACACGGGGGGGGGGGGGGGGACGCTGCTCTTTGCCCTGTTTGACAAGGCTGCTCTCGGCTCCGCAGGCAGCTGCGGGGGCCGGATGGGAGGTGCCGGCCCCGGTGCTGCTTCCCCGCCGAGCAGTGTCACCCTGCGGTCCGGGCTGACATCGACTGCGACAGACCAACGGAGGTAGGTGCTGGGGGCGGGGGCAGCGTCAGTGGGGGGAGGGGGGAGCCAGGACTCCTGGGTTCTATTCGGACTTGGGCGGGGGGGGGGGGGTGGCAGATGGGCTCATGCCCTCTTGCCTGGCTCTGCCTTTCAGGCTCCCGGCGCCGAGTCTTCTGCCTTCCTCCCGCCGTGCTGGCCTGGGGCCTCCCCCACGTCCCCCACTTGGCTTCCGTCTGCAGAGGGACCGGGGGGCTCTGGCCGCGCCCCAGGCTCTGCTTCGGCCCCCGCCTCTGGGACCCCTGGAGCGCCCGAATCCTGCAGCGACACGGCAGGTACGTGGGGTCTGCAGCGCCCCCTGCTGGGCCAGGCCGGGGCTGGAGCCACGGGGAGCTCGCCCCACAGTGCCCCCTGCTGGCCAAGGCCAGAGTAGCCGGGCGCTGTCCCCGTGACCCACTGCCGCCCCCATTTGCAGGCTACGGGGGGTATGTCGCTCTTCTGACGCTGCTGCTGCTGCTTCTGGTGCTGCTGACTGGGTCCTTCGCCCTCCTTGTCTGGACAAAGCGTGGCTGGTGCCCCCGCCAGGGTGAGTAGCCAGCCAGCCCCACAGCTGCCCTGCCCCACTGCCCCCCTTCTGCCAGTGCTGGACTAGACCTAGGCTGACCCCATGCCCCGATTTTATAGGGACAGTCCTAATATTTGGGTCTTTTTCTTATATAGGCTCCTATTACCCCCACCCCCATCCTGATTTTTCACACTTGCTGTCTGGTCACCCTAAATAGACCCCCAACTCCATCAAGCGCCTCCCCCAGCTGAGAGCCCCCCCAGAGAGCAGGTCCCACCCACTGCCCATCAGGCTCCTCCTCCATCCCCCCCCCTCCCACTTTCATTGAACTCCTGAGGCAGAGACTGGGAGGGCAGGGGCAGGGTCTGCTCTGTTCTGGGCAGAGCGTCTTGGAAGAGTGGGAGGGGCCTGCCCCCAGGGAAAGGCTGCTCTAAGCACTAGAAGCCCCAATGTCAGGGGCAATGCTCCTTGGCCAGCCGGTGGGGCCTAGCCCCTGGGGGCGGGGGCTCCTTGGCCAGCCGGTGGGGCCTAGCCCCGGGGGGGTGGAGGGGGCTCCTTGGACAGCAGGTGGGGCAGTGAAGCTCTGCCCCATGAGCAGACGCTCAGTGCTCCCCTTGGGCTGGGGGTCCAGGGCCCTAACCCTCACCTCCTCCTTCTGCCCCCTCAGCCTCCAGCTCCATGGCTAAGCCCAATCTGCTGCTTTGCCCCCAGAGTGCAGAGGAGACATCTGGCATCAAAGCACCCACCACTGGCCATGCAGGTAGGTGTGGCTCCCTTCCCCCACCAGCCATGCCTACACCCACCCTGTCCTAATCACCCCTGCTCTGTGCCCCACAGGCCAGTGGGGGGCACCACTGCAGCACCTGCTGGATGACCCGGATGTGCTGGAGGAGCTGATCATGCTGCTGGACCCTGAGGGCAAGGCCGGGGCGGGTACCCGGCACCTGGCTGCCCGCTACGGCCTCTCAGCCACCTGGATTGACTATGCCTATTCCCTGCGCAGCACACGCAGCCCCCTGCGCGCCACCCTGGAGACAGTGGCTGCCCGCCAGCCTGATGCCACGCTGGGGCAGCTGGCTGGGCTGCTGGCTGCCATGGGGCGCAAGGATGCCCTACAGGTGCTGGAGGGGGTGCAGGTGTGAGGTGCATGCCTGGACTGACATGCAACCCCCCCCTGCCACCCACAGGAAGGAAACGAGCCAGGACCTTGTTCACGGTGCCCTCCACTCTAGCTGTGCCACCTCATATCCCATCTATCCTCCTGGGTAGCTGGGTTCTCCACTGCTAGCCTCCCCGGAGGGGTGGGGGGGGGAGTAACACACCAAGAACCATCAAGGAGTGTAGTTAGAGTGAAGACCAGGACCCCTGGGTTGCCAGGTGGCTGGGGGCAGCTGTTAGAGCAGGCCTGGCCCCCCCACTGGAGGAGGGTTGAGGGGCTGTCCTCCCCCACCTAGTCTCAGAGCCCATGGTGCAGCCAGTCACATCAAAGGGCAGCAGGAGGCACCAAAGCCACATTGGAGACCTTGACACCACCCCCAGCCCAGGAGACAGTGACTGACTGATGCAGGACAGGAGCAGCTGGTAACTGCCACACTGCAGCAAGCCATACCATAAGAACATAAGAAAGGCCGTACCGGGTCAGACCAAAGGTCCATCTAGCCCAGTATCTGTCTACCGACAGTGGCCAATGCCAGGTGCCCCAGAGGGAGTGAACCTAACAGGCAATGATCAAGTGATCTCTCTCCTGCCATCCATCTCCATCCTCTGACGACCAGACGCTAGGGACACCATTCTTTACCCATCCTGGCTAATAGCCATTTATGGACTTAGCCACCATGAATTTATCCAGTCCCCTTTTAAACATTGGTATAGTCCTAGCCTTCACAACCTCCTCAGGTAAGGAGTTCCACAAGTTGACTGTGCGCTGCGTGAAGAAGAACTTCCTTTTATTTGTTTTAAACCTGCTGCCTATTAATTTCATTTGGTGACCCCTAGTTCTTGTATTATGGGAATAAGTAAATAACTTTTCCTTATCAGAGGGATAGCCGTGTTAGTCTGGATCTGTAAAAGCAGCAAAGAATCCTGTGGCACCTTATAGACTAACAGACGTTTTGCAGCATGAGCTTTCGTGGGTGAATACCCACTTCCTTGCATCTGAAGAAGTGGGTATTCACCCACGAAAGCTCATGCTGCAAAACGTCTGTTAGTCTATAAGGTGCCACAGGATTCTTTGCTGCTTTAACTTTTCCTTATCCACTTTCTCAACATCACTCATGATTTTATATACCTCTATCATGTCCCCCCTTAGTCTTCTCTTTTCCAAGCTGAAGAGTCCTAGCCTCTTTAATCTTTCCTCGTATGGGACCCTCTCTAAACCCCTAATCATTTTAGTTGCCCTTTTCTGAACCTTTTCTAGTGCTAGAATATCTTTTTTGAGGTGAGGAGACCACATCTGTACACAGTATTCGAGATGTGGGCATACCATGGATTTATATAAGGGCAATAATATATTCTCAGTCTTATTCTCTATCCCCTTTTTAATGATTCCTAACATCCTGTTTGCTTTTTTGACCACCTCTGCACACTGCGTGGACATCTTCAGAGAACTATCCACGATGACTCCAAGATCTTTTTCCTGACTCGTTGTAGCTAAATTAGCCCCCATCATGGTGTATGTATAATTGGGGTTATTTTTTCCAATGTGCATTACTTTACATTTATCCACATTAAATTTCATTTGCCATTTTGTTGCCTAGTGACTTAGTTTTGTGAGATCTTTTTGAAGTTCTTCACAATCTGCTTTGGTCTTAACTATCTTGAGTAGTTTAGTATCATCTGCAAACTTTGCCACCTCACTGTTTACCCCTTTCTCCAGATCATTTATGAATAAATTGAATAGGATTGGTCCTAGGACTGACCCCTGGGGAACACCACTATTTACCCCTCTCCATTCTGAGAATTTACCATTAATTCCTACCCTTTGTTCCCTGTCCTTTAACCAGTTCTCAATCTATGAAAGGACCTTCCCTTTTATCCCATGACAGCTTAATTTACGTAAGAGCCTTTGGTGAGGGACCTTGTCAAAGGCTTTCTGGAAATATAAGTACACTATGTCCACTGGATCCCCCTTGTCCACATGTTTGTTGACCCCTTCAAAGAACTATAATAGATTAGTAAGACACGATTTCCCTTTACAGAAACCATGTTGACTATTGCTCAAGAGTTTATGTTTTTCTATGTGTCTGACAATTTTATTCTTTACTATTGTTTCAACTAATTTGCCTGGTACAGACGTTAGACTTACCGTCTGTAATTGCCGGGATCACGCCTAGAGCCCTTTTTAAATATTTGTGTTACATTAGCTAACTTCCAGTCATTGGGTACCGAAGCCGATTTAAAGGACAGGTTACAAACCTTAGTTAATAGTTCCTCAACTTCACATTTGAGTTCTTTCAGAACTCTTGGGTGAATGCCATCTGGTCCCGGTGACTTGTTAATGTTGAGTTTATCAATTAATTCCAAAACCTTCTCTAGTGACACTTCAATCTGTGACAGTTCCTCAGATTTGTCACCTACAAAAGCCAGCTCAGGTTTGGGAATCTCCCTAACATCCTCACCCGTGAAGACTGAAGCAAAGAATCCATTTAGTTTCTCCGCAATGACTTTATCGTCTTTAAGCGCTCCTTTTGTATTTTGATCATCAAGGGGCCCCACTGGTTGTTTAGCAGGCTTCCTGCTTCTGATGTACTTAAAAAACATTTTATTACCACCTTTGGAGTTTTTGGCTAGCCGTTCTTCAAACTCCTCTTTCGCTTTTCTTATTACACTCTTGCACTTAAGTTGGCAGTGTTTGTGCTCCTTTCTATTTGCCTCACTAGGATTTGACTTCCACTTTTTAAAGGAAGTCTTTTTATCTCTCACTGTTTCCTTTACATGGTTGTTAAGCCACGGTGGCTCTTTTTTAGTTCTTTTACTGTTTTTCTTAATTTGGGGTATACATTGAAGTTGGGCCTCTATTATGGTGTCTTTAAAAAGGGCCCATGCAACTTGCAGGGATTTCACTTTAGTCACTGTACCTTTTAACTTACCCCCTCATTTTTGTATAGTTCCCCCTTTTGAAATTAAATGCCACAGTGTTGGGCAGTTGAGGTGTTCTTCCCACCACAGGGATGTTGAATGCTATTGTATTATGGTCACTATTTCCAAGCGGTCCTGCTATAGTTACCTCCTGGACCAGCTCCTGCGCTCCACTCAGGATTAAATCTAGAGTCGCCTCTCCCCTTGTGGGTTCCCGTACCAGCTGCTCCATGAAGCAGTCATTTAAAGTATCGAGAAATTTTATCTCTGCATTTCGTCCTGAAGTGAAATGTTCCCAGTCAATATGGGGATAATTGAAATCCCCCACTCTTATTGGGTTCTTAATTTTGATAGCCTCTCTAATTTCCCTTAGCATTTCATCATCACTATTACTGTCCTGGTCAGGTGGTCGATAATAGATCCCTAATGTTATATTTTTACTAGAGCATGAAATTTCTATCCATAGAGACTCTATGGAACATGTGGATTCGCTTAAGATTTTTACTTCATTTGAATCTACACTTTCTTTCACATATAGTGCCACTCCTCCCCCTGCACGACCTGTTCTGTCCTTCCGATATATTTTGTACCCCGGAATGATTGTGTCCCTTGATTGCTCTCAGTCCACCAGGTTTCAGTGATGCCTATTATATCTATATCCTCCTTTATCACAAGGCACTCTAGTTCACCCATCTTATTATTTAGACTTCTGGCATTTGTGTACAAGCACTTTAAAAACTTGTCCCTGTTTATTAGCCTGCCTTTTTCTGATGTGCCAGATTCTTTTTTATGTGACTGTTTATCATCTGATCCGGCCCTTACATTATACTTCTCATTCCTCTGCTCCTGACTATAACCTGGAGATTCTCTATCATCAGACTCTCCCCTAAGAGAAGTCTGTGTCCGATCCACACGCTCCTCTGCAGCAGTCGGCTTTCCCCCATCTCCTAGTTTAAAAACTGCTCTACAACCTTTTTAATGTTTAGTGCCAGCAGTCTGGTTCCACTTTGGTTTAGGTGGAGCCCATCTCTCCTCTATAGGCTCCTCCCATCCCAGAAGTTTCCCCAGTTCCTAATGAACGTGAACCCCTCCTCTCTACACCATCGTCTCATCCACGCATTGAGACTCTGAAGCTCTGCCTGCCTACCTGGCCCTGCGCGTGGAACTGGGAGCATTTCTGAAAATGCCACCATAGAGGTCCTAGATTTCAGTCTCTTCCCTAGCAGCCTAAATTTGGCTTCCAGGACATCTCTCCTACCCTTCCCTATGTCATTGGTACCTACATGTACCACGACCACCGGCTCCTCCCCAGCACTACACATAAGTCTATCTAGATGCCTCGAGAGATCCGCAACCTTCGCACCAGGCAGGCAAGTCACCATACGGTTCTCCTGGTCATCACAGACCCAGCTATCTACATTTCTAATAATCGAATCTCCCATTACTAACACCTGCCTTTTCCTAGAAACTGGAGTTCCCTCCCCTGGAGAGGCAACCTCAGTGCGAGAGGCAACCCCAGCACCATCTGGAAGGAGGGTCCCAACTATGGGAAGGTTTCCCTCTGCTCCCATTGACTGTTCTACTTCCCTGGGCCGTTCTTCCTCCTCAACAGCACAGGAGCTGTCTGAGCGGAGGTGGGACAATTCTACAGTGTCCCGGAAAGCCTCATCAACATACCTCTCTGCCTCTCTCAGCTCCTCCAGTTCCCCCACCCTGGCCTCCAAAGTCCGTACATGGTCTCTGAGGGCCAGGAACTCCTTGCACCGACTGCACACATACGCCACCTGCCCACAGGGCAGGTAATCATACATGCCAGGGGAACAGCTCACCCAGTACCGAGATGCAGCCACCTCTGGAGTGGGGAACAGCTGCACATAATGCCACATGGGGCCAGTCCCTGCAATGAACCTGGCCCGAGCAGCAGGCATACGCCCGGAAGGTGTCTAGGGAGTCGGCGGGCGCTGCCCAGTGGAACTCTGCCTGGAGGCAGGAGACTAGGGAGGAATGGGAATAGGTCCTACAGGCGCAGAGCACCCCCCTCGGCCAGCATCCTGCTCCTGGGGTAACAGACGGTGACAGGCCAGAGCCAGGAGGTGGCGGCTGGGGAAGCAGCAGGGAGCTGTGGCTGCCCCAGGCTGAGCCGATGGAAAAGAGGAGGCATTTCTGCAGCGCAGGGGTAGGAGGGAGGAGCTGGGGCAGGCCTTTCCCAGCAGGGGGCAGTGTGCCCAGACCCCCCCCTCAACCTCTCCACAGAGCCCATTTCCCCCCTTCCCCTGGCACTGACCCGAGGAAGAGCGCAGCATGTGAAAATGGCCTTTTATTTAAAATTATACCAACGGGGCGGGGCCGGGGGGCACAGGGCCGACTCACCGCTTTAAATAAAAAAGTGCATAGAAAATAAACAGGTTTAGAAACATCTGTACAAATATCTACAGGGTTGGGGGGCCGCAGGGGGGCCTGCCCTGGCCCCCCGCCCCCCACTCATACCCTCCCCGTACAAAAAGGAAAGCAGCCCCCAGGCCGGAGCTGGGAGTCCAGACTCAGGAGGTGGGGGCTGGGCAAACTCACCCCCCCCACATACACACACACACCTCGTGCCTCTGCTAGTGCAGATCAGCAGGGGGGTCATTGTGCTCAAACCCCACTAGCCCAGCCCACATGGGGGGCTCTGAAAAAGGGGCAAGACCCTGTTCCCCAAGGGGCCTGCCCCAAGTCAAGTCTTGCTCCTCCCCACCCAGGAAAGGGGCAGGAGCCACAAGCTGCCCTGGAACCAGGGGGTGGGGGGGGAAGGGGGAGATCACAGCGGAGGAGTCTAGGGCACCGGGCCCTGCCCCCAGCACCGACGCTAGGGGCCCTTCCTCCCCAGGCCAGTGTCTGGGGGGTTGAGCAGCTGGGCTCCCTGGCCCCACAAAAGCCCAGCACTGGGCTGCTGGGGGCCTGGCAGAGGGGAGGATCGGGGGGAGGTAGCAGGAAATCGGGGGGCTCTGGAGGGGGCTGAGCCCAGCTCCTAAAGGCGGGCGCCCCAGGTAGAGCAGCGGGCGCTAGTTGAGGAACCGGCGGCAGCGCTTGGCCCCGCAGTTGCAGGGCAGCTTGGAGCCAGCGTCCTCGATGGGGAACTTGTAGTCGTAGGTGAGCTCCTCGCCGCGGAAGATGCGCCGCAGGGCGAAGATCACGATGTGCTTCTGCCCCTCCACGTGAATGACGCGCGAGTAGCAGTTGGGCTCGCACGAGTGGTTGATGAAGCGGGCGGCATTGCCGTGCATCGTGGCGTCCACCACGTCGAAGTCGTCAATGCGGAACATGTAGCAGCCGATGCCCTGCGGGGTGGGGTGGGGATGGGTCACGGGGCACCCCATGGCCGCTGCTAGGCCTCCAAGCCAGCAACCCCCCCCGGCCACCAGCCTCCACCCAGCCACCCCCTCCTGCCCCCAGCAGCCCTCCCTGGCCACCCCTCTAGCAACCCCTCCTGATCCCCCGATCCGGCAACCCAGCCCCAGCAATCCCCCGGCCACTCCTCCACACCCCCCGGCCACCCCTCTCCTGCCCCCTGCAGCAACCCCTCCTGATCCAGCAACCCAGCCCCAGCAACCTCCCATCCGCTCCTCCGCACCCCCCGGCCACCCGTCTCCTGCCCCCTGCAGCAACCCCTCCTGATCCCCTGAGCCAGCAACCCAGCCCCAGCAACCCCCCGGCCACTCCTCCACACCCCCTGGCCACCAGCCACCCATCTCCTCATCCCCTGAGCCGGCAACCCAGCCCCAGCAACCCCCGGGCCGCTCCTCCCTCCCCCACCCCGAGCCACCAGCCCCCACCCAGCTGCCCCTCTCCTGCCCCCAGCAACGCCCCCACCCCCGAGGCAGCAACCCAACTCACCGGCTGCTCCTCCCACAAGCCTGTGACCCGCCCCCAGTAACCCCGCCCAGCTGCTCCTGCCCCCCCCCCAGCCAACAACCTGCCCCTAGCAACCCCCACAAGCTGGCAACCCACTCCCTTCAACCCCCCCAGCCCCGACCCCCACAGAGCAGCTCCCCTACGGACCAGCCACCCAGCAGTCCCCCTCCTGCTCCCCCAGCACCACCATCCCCCACCCCCAGATGGAGCCTTTCGCAGCACAGCTCCCCCAGCCCAGCCCCCCCGCACCTTGCCATCGTAGTACTTCTCGCGCTTGTCGGTCAGCACTGAGCGGATGACGATGCCCGAGTACTCGATGACCATCTCGCCCGCATCGATGGTGCGTTTGCAGAACAGCCCGCGCCCGTGGATGGCCGACCTGCGGGGGCACAGGGTCAGCGCCGGGGCCAGGCCTGGGATCACAGCAGCACATGGGGTGGGGGGGCAGGCAGCACTAGCTGCGCCACAGGGAAGTGCCCCACGGAGCGGGGCAGGCAGCGCGAGCCAAGCAGCGAGCGTCCCCAGGGCAAACAGCAGGGTGAGTGGGGCACCAGCTGCAGCCAGATGCCCATTTCTGCCCCCCTGTACATGCCCTGTAAGAGCGGGGCCATATGCCAGGGCTTGGGATTGGCTGGGGGTGCTGGAGGGGGAGGGGCCATTACCTGTACACGCCCACAGCCTCCTTGGAGGTTCTCTTGAGGTGCCGGAAGCGCATGGCCATGGGCAGCTCCAGGCTGGTGGCTCGTCTGGGGAGAGCAGGAGACAGCGGATCAGAACTGAACCTGCCCGGGTTCAGAACCCAGGAGTCCTGGCTCCCAGCCCAGGAGGGAACCCAGGCATCCTGGCTCCCTGCACCATTACCTGGTGGATTTCAGCTGCACCTCATCCTCCTCCTCATCATAGGTGCCGCCCTCGGGCAGTGTGCGGTGCTGCGATGCCAGGAAGTTGAACATGTCAAAGGTGCATTTCCTGGCAGGGGGGCGGGAGGGCAGGATTAAAGCACCATTGACCCCTCCCCTATTCCCACCCACATCCCTGCCTGGATCAACCCTGCACCCCCCACCGACCCTCATCCCATTCCTGACAGACACCTCACCCTCCTAATGGCCAGGTCTCCAGCCCCACTCCCAACAGCATCCTCACACCAGGCTGGATCTCCCCCGCCCCCCGTGACTGGACCTGCCCCACTCAGGTACACATCTCTGCCTCACCTGACGTAGACCTCGGCACGGGCGCAGCCACTGGGGTTCAGGGGCAGCGGTTCCTCCTCCTCCTCGTGCTGGTGGTAGCGGAACTTGTACTTGTGGCAGGACTTGGCTCCGTGCAGCTGCTCCACCAGGAAGGTGACGGCATCGTGGTGCATGCCCAGCAGACGCACCCCATTCATGCCTGGGGAGACCCCTCCAGGCATCAGAGACCAGCATGGCCATTAGCCCCACCCCCTCCCCCAGGAGTCCTGGCTCCCAGGCCCTTTCCCCCACCCCGCTCTAACCACAAGCCCCACTCCTGCCCAGAACCAGGGAGAGAACCCAGGAGTCCTGGCTCCCAGCCCCCCTGCTCTAGCCCACAAGACCCCAGGCCAAGGCTCCCCACACTCACCAGCAAATGACAGGTGCTTGAGGCGGGCGTTGGCTCGTGCCTCCTGCACTTTCTCAATCACAGCCTTCCAGGCACCTGGAGGAAGAGCAGGAGAGAGCATGAGCCCCTGGGCTGCCTGGCACTCCCCCAGCCCCATGCCCTGCCCCTCCCTCCTCCTGAGCCAGCCAGTCCTCTCCCTTAGGGACTGCTCAGAGCCAGCGCCCCCTGGAGGGGAAAGGTCCCGTGTCCCATGCGGCCACCCACCCCCATACCATCGATACTGTCCGCCTGCACGCTGAGCCCATCCTCACTGCTGATCTCGAAACGTAGGTGCGGCTGGCTCTTGGGTGGCGCCTCGTTCTCCTTATCCTCGCAGTACAGTGTGTCCTCATCAGAGCTCGACAGCTCCCCTGGGGGCAGAGAGTGAGGATGGGCCAGGGCAGAGGACAGCTGGCCCTGGCTCACGTCTCCATGACGACACCTCCCACAATGAGGGACGGGCACCCTGCTCCAATCCCAGGCCCCACTCTGCCCCCCAGCCAAGCCCTGCAGCACAGCATCCCCCAAACCCCCTCAGGGCATGGCATGATGCCCCAACCGCCCCACAGCACCCCCTCCCTCTGCCTTGCTCCTCGTGGCACAGCCCCATGCTGCCCGCCCGGGCGATACCTGTGTAGCGATGCCACGTGGGCTCCGGCAGAGGCTCCAGGCTGGGATCTGGCATGCGGGGGCTGCACTCCGGGGCCAGGGAGGGATCCGAGGGTGACCTGCAGTGGGCAGGCAGAGGGAGCTCAGCACAGTTGACCCACCGGCCAGAAGGTGGGACAGGGTGGGGGCCGGCAAGGCTCACACTCACCCTGTGCTGCCCCCATCACTCAGCTCCGCCTGCTCCTTCCGCGCCACCAGCTCCAGGACGCTCTTCACCGAGGGAGTCTTCATCCGCACCCGGCCGGGCCTGCAACGCCAGCACAGCAGGGGGTTTAGGAGGCAGGCAGTGGCAGCTGTGGGGCCCTGGCAGAGCAGGGCAGGTTGTGGGAAGCCCAGGGGTGGAACAGGAGGGGGCTGTGGGTTGGGACTAAGGGGCCCTGGCAGAGCGGGGCAGGTTGTGGGGAGCCCAGGGGTGGAACAGGAGGGGGCTGTGGGTTGGGACTAAGGGGCCCTGGCAGAGCGGGGCAGGTTGTGGGGAGCCCAGGGGTTGGACAGGAGGGGGCTGTGGGTTGGGACTAAGGGGCCCTGGCAGAGCGGGGCAGGTTGTGGGGAGCCCAGGGGTGGAACAGGAGGGGGCTGTGGGTTGGGACTAAGGGGCCCTGGCAGAGCGGGGCAGGTTGTGGGGAGCCCAGGGGTTGGACAGGAGGGGGCTGTGGGTTGGGACTAAGGGGCCCTGGCAGAGCGGGGCAGGTTGTGGGGAGCCCAGGGGTTGGACAGGAGAGGGCTGTGGGTTGGGACTAAGGGGCCCTGGCAGAGCGGGGCAGGTTGTGGGGAGCCCAGGGGTTGGACAGGAGAGGGCTGTGGGTTGGGACTAAGGGGCAACAGCAGAGCTTTGGGGGGCAGGGCTGAGGCACCCCATGACACAGCTGACACGCCCTTACAGGGAGACATGCACTGGGCAGCTGTGTCCCAGCATGCACTGCTCCCCACGGCTCGGCAGGTGGGGTCACCTACCCGGGGCCCTGCGGGGGGCTGGCGAAGCCGTTCCTGCTCTGGCTGTCGGGGGCACCAGCTGGCGACGCAGGGGGCAGCAGCTCCTCATCTTCCTCCAGCTTGGGCCTCTTGGGGGGGGCACCAGCGACAGCAGAACCCCTCTTGGCACTGCTGGGGAACTGGTGGGGGTGCGGCTGGGGCGGGGGGACAGGCAGGTGGAGCAGACCTGAGTTGAGGGCCAGGCGCTGCAGCAGACAGGGCTGAGACAGTCCCAGCGAGGGCGTGACCAGGGCCGAGGGGCCCAGGGTGAGCTGCCCCCCAGCACCTGACGGCTGCAGCACATTCACCATGGGCACCATGCTGAGAACCGGCGCTCGGATGGTCCAGGTGGGCACTGGGCTCCTGGCCACGCCGAGCGGGGCCGCGGCACGGAAGATCACTGTGCCCAGGCTGGCTGCGGGTTGCGGGGGCAGAGCCGGGCCTGGCTTGGCAGGGGCGCCCGGCCCCTCCAGGCCGCCCCCCGCCGGCGCCTCCTCCCCACCCTGCATCTTGACAAACACCTGTCCCAGCTTGTTGACCAGAATGACCTTGGAGCCAGGCTTGGGGGGGGCAGGGGCCTCGGGGCCCAGCACCCGGACGCCCGGGCTGCCTGGCACCCAGCCCAAGGCACGGGCCGGCTCAGGCGCGGGGCCTGCCTCGCTGCCATTCACGCTGGGCTCCGGGGCCTTGCCCTCACCCAGGTTCTTCAGCACAAAGTCCACGATCTCTGAGGGCAGGTCCTCAGGTGGGGGGGCAGGGCCGGCCGACCCCTGCTCCGCCCCTGGCTCCACCCGCTTACCATTGGCACCCCGCCCCTCACCCTCCCCATCATCCACCCCGTCCAGCTGGTCGATGTGGGGCAGCGGCAGGTCCAGTGGGAACGGCGCCAGGTCCAGCTCCCGTGTCACCACTCTGCGGGGGAAGTGGAAGTAGCGCCCGGTGCCCCCGGCCCCTTCCTCCTCCTCGTCTTCGTCGCTGGGGCCGGCCAGGGGCCCCCGCCCCTCGCCCCCCTCGTGGAAGGTCTCGTCCAGCAGGCTGTCGTCGAACTCCAGGTCCGAGACGTTGAGCTCGTCGAAGGCCAGTTCGGGGGGCAGCGCCGGGGGGGAGGTAGGTGGGCCGGGCCTGGCTGAGGTAGGGGGGTGCTGCGGGCTGCTCCCTGGGGGAGCGGCTCCTGCCCTGAGAGAGGTGGGGCCCAGCGGCCGAGTCCTGGCGGGGCGTGGGGGGGAGGGGGCCCGGCGGGGGGGCGGGCGCGGTGAGAGGGGGCTGTGGCGCCGGGGGCGGCGCAGTGGTGTGAAGTCCGGGTCACCCACTGTCAGGATGTGATGGGCCATGGACGACGTGCTGCCTGGGAGGGGAGACAAGGGGTGAGATGCTGGCACCAGGTGGGGGGGGGACCCCCGCATGCCCCTCCCAGACAGGATCAGACCACCAGCCTCCAGAAAGTCTCTCTCAACCCCCTGGCCCACAACACCCTCCTCATCACAAACCCCACACAGTGCATCCCAGAATCCCCTGGGCCACAACTCACTCCCCTCCCCCCCCCCCCCACACACCCAGTTTGCCTCCCAGAATCATTTGAGAGGCTGGGCCACGAGCAGCAGTGCACCCTTCTCCCTCCCGCCATAGGGCAGCTGGCCCTGCCCCTCATGGCCAGGCAACGGGCACTTACTGGGTGACGGCAGCGGCCGGGAGGAGACCCCGGCCAGGGGCCGGCGCGTCGGCGAGTAGTTGGGCACTTTGATGCGGGCTCCGGCCAGGGAGCGGGGCACAGAGGCGGTGGCCGACTCAGGGGGAGGCAGGGGCCCCGGGTTGCGGGAAGGTGAGTGGCACTCTGGTGCCAGCATGGCAGGTGCTGCGCCCAGGAGGTGTGGGTCCCCGAGATGAGCATCTGAAATGGGAGCAAAGACAACAACACGCTAGCTAGAGCGGGGAGCCTCAACTGCAGGGCCCTGGAGACAGCGCCGGGACACGTGCCTGGCGTGGAGATGCAGCCACCTCTGGGGCAGGGCTGCTGGGAAACAGCTGCACATAACGCCACACTTTGAGCTGAAAGGAGTCTCCTCTATCTGCAGCAGCAGTGGGTCGGGTCTTTTATCCTCTGCCAGGGTGAGAGGACGGCTCCCAGGTAGGACATAGGGGCTGGTGCACCAAGGACAGCCCCGCCCCCAAGGAAGGGAGCGCCCGGCCCAGAACAGGCCTGGCTTGTGCAGGGCCCACAGAGCTCCCTTGTGTGGTGGCAGAAGGCCTCCCCACTCAACCCCAACAGGGTCAGCCCCCCAACCACCTCACCCCTCACCTGTGGCAGGACTGTGCGCGATGGTCCGGTTCTCCTCCTGCCCCCCCAGCAGGTCTGGCTCCTTCTGGCTCAGCTGGGGCCGGCACTCCAGGATTCGGCACTTGTACCAGCAGCGCCTCCGGGCATCTACCGTGCTCCAGTACAGCCGGGTACACCTGGCAGGAGAGGGCAGCTGGTCAGCTGTCAGGGCTCTGGGACCAACACAAGCCGGAGACCTCATGCCAAGCCCAGCCACAGGTGTCTGGCTAAAGCACCTCCCCGAAAGGTGGCGGCCCAGGTTGCTGCACCATGCCCTGGCCACTTCTCCCACTGGTTGCCCCCTCCCGGATGGTGCAGCCAGTGAGTTCAATGCCCCTGCCAGGGCACCGTCCCACGGGCTGGATGCCTGTGCTCCCAGCAGGAGCGGCCAGACGGGTCTCCACGTTGGCGGGTCAGGACCATACACGTCCTCGCCACCCTTCTCTCGTGCTGCTAGTTCAACCCTCCCCTGGCCGCTCCAGCATGGCCCCAGCTTCCCGCTTGGCCCCCCCCAAAGAGGGGAATGGGGGGCTGGAAATTGGGGTGGGGTACACAGGCAGCCCCAGGGTAGGGGGGGTCCACCCCTGTAGCACACACACCGCACGGCAGGGAGCCGGGGGAGCCCCGCGCCAGGGGGCCAGACACTCACTGGTAGCCAACAGGGAAGAGACGTCCCTCGCACTCCGACAGGTCCGTCAGCAGCCCCAGACTGTCAATCTTGATGGAACCTAGAATAGGAGACAAGGTGAGGGCGTCTGCATGCACCTGGGGCCAGATAGGAGCTGGAGCCTCGTGGAGGGGGAGGCCACATGCCCCATTCCCCACCCCACCCCCAGTCAGCCAGTCCCCCACTGTGGAGCCGGCGCCCCCTAGAAGAGAGAAGCCCCCCGGCACTCACCGATCATCATGTTGACGGTGTCGGGTTCGAGGCCAACCATGAATTTCCTCTTGAAGCTGATGCCCTCAAAGTCCACATAGACCCGGCGCAGCACGTCGAACCCGTCCTCGGTGACGATCTCCTGGGGTGGGCGGGGAGACGGGTCAGCGGTGCGCCCCTGCCTGGGAGCAGCTTAGTGGGGACCCCCGCCGCCAGGGCCAACCTGGCCACAGGGACCCCCCCCCCCAACACATCATGGGGCCCCAGCCCTCAATCTCCAGCGGGGGTAGCGCCCCATAGCCCAACCCACCTGGCTTGCAACCCATAGCCCCGCCCCACAGGGGCCCCCGGCATGACCCCTCACCGTCCCATCCAGCAGGTCCGTGTGCTTCTGGCAAAAAACCTTCTTGTCCTCCTGGAAGGTGCAGCAGCGCAGGCGGGCACACATGAAGTGGTAATTGCTGAGACAGGCCGACAGGCAGCAGCCCACCGTGGCACCAGTGCGCTGGCAGTGCTCGCAGCGCTGGGGGCACAGGGGGGAAAGGGGGCAGTGCTCGCAGCCTGGCCTGTGCCAGTGCAGAGGGCAAACAGCCCCCCCGGCCACAACCCGCCCCCCCTAGTGGCAGACAGGCCCTGCCCCCACTGGCCTCAGCCCCGCTCTCCCCGCCCCCCCCCCCCCCCCACACACACACGCAGCTTCAGCTCTGCCCCCCCCACAGTGGCAGACAGGCCCAGACCCTCAGCCCCGCCCCTACCAGGAGACAGGCCCCACCCCTGAAGGCTTCACCCCCCGTCCACCCCAATCGCACCCCCTCAGCAGACAGGCCCCACCACCCACCTCAATGGGAGAGCCACAGTCCTCACCCCAAAGGCAGAGACTCCTGCTCCCCCTAGGCCATACCCCTGCCAGCACCTCAGCCCTGCCCCCTCACCCCGCCAGGGCCGACCCCCTTCCTGCAGGGACCTGCCCCCTCACCATCTGGCGCCCCCGCACCACGGCGGCGTGCACGTTCTTCAGGGACCCGTCGTTCTCCTCAAAGACCTCGGCCGACCAGATGGCGCAGTTGACGTGGGTCCACTCGTTCTGGCCGATGTACAGGAGCCGCCCCGCATCCTGGGGAGGGGAGGGGAGGGGAGTGAGGGGGGACGGGGCAGCATCACCAGGCAGCAGGGGGAGCAAAGGGCAAAAACTGGGTTCTGTCCCAGGTCACCGCTGGAGGAGTCTTGGCTCCCAGCCCTCGCTGCTTTAACCATTAGCCCCCACCCCGAGCAGGGGACTGAACCCAGGTGTCCAAGCCCCACATGCCACGCTCCCTTGGATCCCCACTGGCCCAAGGCCGCGCGTTCAAGGGCTGACGACTCCCCCAGCCCTGGCACAGGCCAGGCCTTACCTTGGAGGGGGCGTCCCCGTACTGGAGGCACAGGGCGCACTGACGCTTGTCCTCAGCACCACTGCCCAGCCCCTGCTTCGCCAGCACCACCTCCTGGCCCTTCCCACCTGCAGGGAGAGGGGGTGAGAGCTGCTGGGGGCGGAGACCCGATGGCACAGAGGAGGTGTGGGGGTAGGAGAGAGGCCCTAGCAACACACATGGAGAGGGATCACTGAGTTCCTTCCCCCACACCCCCTACCCACCCAGCAGCTGGCCCAACTCCCAGCCCCCACTCCCCCAGTCTAACCCACCAGACCCCACTCCTCTCCCAGAGCTAGGGACAGAACCCAGGAGTCCTGGCTCCCAGCCACACACACCCCACCCCACCCACCTGCTCTAACCACTAGACCCCACTTCCCTCCCAGAGCTGTGGAGAGAACACAGGAGTTCTGGCTCCAGCCCCTACTATAACCCACCAGACCCCACTCCTCTCCCAGAGCCAGGGACAGAACCCGGAGTCCTGGCTCCCAGCCCCACACACCCCACCCCACCCACCTGCTCTAACCACTAGACCCCACTCCCCTCCCAGAGCTGTGGAGAGAACACAGGAGTTCTGGCTCCCAGCCCCTACTGTAACCCACCAGACCCCACTCCTCTCCCAGAGCCAGGGACAGAACCCGGAGTCCTGGCTCCCAGCCCCACACACCCCACCCCACCCCACCCACCTGCTCTAACCACTAGACCCCACTCCCCTCCCAGAACTGTGGAGAGAACACAGGAGTTCTGGCTCCCAGCCCCTACTGTAACCCACCAGACCCCACTCCTCTCCCAGAGCCAGGGACAGAACCCAGGAGTCCTGGCTCCCAGCCACACACATCCCACCCCACCCGCCCGCTCTAACCACTAGACCCCACTCCCCTCCCAGAGCCAGGGACAGAACCCAGGAGTCCTGGCTCCCAGCTCCCCTGTACTCACTGGTGCCCATGGCTCCGGGTGCCAGCTGGCCGTTCTCGGTCGCGCTGGGCTCCTCGGGCCGGCGCCACTGTGCATACATGTGATCGGAGGAGGGGGGCAGCACGGCGTCGGGCAGCATGCCACTGGGGGGGCAGAGTAACAGCGTGACGGCAGGGGAGCCGGGGTCCCGGGAGTCCCGCAAGCCCTCCCAGAACCCCACAATGTCCCTGCTGCCCATACCCCTCCCCCTGGTACTCACTTGGGGAGGCAGCTGCGCCGCTGCCAGCACTTGGCATCCTGTGCATTGAACCAGCTGAATGAGCGCGCCATGAGCTGCGGGAGAGAGCTGAGTGGTGAGGGCTTGCCACATCCACAGGGTCCTCCAGCCACCCCCCTGGGGCCCTGCCCACCACTGCTGCCCCCCCACCCAGCATCCACCCCCCTGGGGCGCTGCCCCTGCCTGCATCCACCCCCCAGGGGCCCTGCCCACCGCTGCTGCCCCCCCACCCAGCATCCACCCCCCTGGGGCGCTGCCCACCACCCAGCATCCACCCCCCAGGGGCCCTGCCCACCACCCAGCATCCACCCCCCAGGGGCCCTGCCCACCGCTGCTGCCCCCAGCCAGACCCACGGGGGGCCCATGCTGGGTGCATGCCATGTGCAGCACCCCCTGCGTGCCCCGGTGCTCCCCTGCGGTACCTCAATGTAGAGCGCCTTGACAGAGGGAGCCCCCTGCTCCTCCTCGAGGCCCTCACGCTCCTCCAGGTGCTGCAGCAGGATGCCCACCACGTCCTCGCTGAACGCGTGCTGGGGGGAGAGTGACCATGGGGGCAGGGCCTAACCACTGCCCCGCCCTACCCACCACCACCTCCGTGCCCCCCTGCACTGCTCTGTCCCCCACCTCCCTTGCCCCCATCCCTAGGGCTCCATCTGTGCCCCGCACAGCCCGCGGCCCCCTCACCACGGAGCTGTAGTGGCCCTGTTCGAAGAGCTTGCTGACGGTGCGCAGGTTGCAGGGCCGCCGGTGCACCTTCACGCCGTCGTCTGGGCAGCACTGCGGGGAGACGGGCGTCAGCACCCCGGAAAGCCACAGGTTGCTGGCGGGGGAGGGTCTGTTCCCTGCCCCAGACCAGGATCTCCCCGCACAGGCTGAGACTGATCCGCCTGGCATGGGCCCTGTGTGCCTGGCACCCAGAAACACGCCCCCACAATCAGCTCCCAGCCAGTGTCACTGCAACAACATGGACTAACGGGAAAGGGGGGCTAGGAGCCAGGACACCTGGGTTCTAACTCCCCCCCTCGCTGGGAGGGGTAAGGGGACTTGTGTATTCCAGGGGTGCTGGAAGGGGAATGGGGACTGGTGGGTTGGAGCGGGGGGACGCTAGGAGCCAGGGGGTAGAGGCCTCTCCTGGCTCCGGGCACAGGGCCATACCTGGGCACACTGAGGCAGGGGCTCGGCGTGCTGGGAGGGGAATGGGGGGCGGGGGGGAGACGCTGGGAGCCAGGGGCCGAGGTCTCTCCTGGCTCCGGGCGCAGGGCCGTACCTGGGCACACTGCAGCAGGGGCTCGGCGTGCTGGGAGGGGAATGGGGGGGGGAGACGCTGGGAGCCAGGGGCCAAGGTCTCTCCTGGCTCCGGGCCGTACCTGGGCACACTGCAGCAGGGGCTCGGCATGCTGGGAGGGGAATGGGGGGGGAGACGCTGGGAGCCAGGGGCCGAGGTCTCTCCTGGCTCCGGGCCGTACCTGGGCACACTGCAGCAGGGGCTCGGCATGCTGGGAGGCCAGCATCCCCTGCAGCACATTGCGCAGCCCCTTGCGCAGCTCCAAGGTGAGGACGTCCCGCCACTTGGCCTTGTCGCTGCCAGAGCAGGGCCGGCAGGTGTAGACCACGCTCTCTGGCAGGCTGGACAAGATCTCGTAGTCCTCGTCTGGGGAGAGAGCAGAGCAGGTCAGGCAGCCCCAGCCCCACGCAGCCTCCCATCCCTGGGGCAGGGAGCGCATGGGCCAGCCATGGCCAGTGAAGCAGGGCCAGGCTTAGATGGGAGCCCAAGGCAAAAGGGGTGTGCGGCAGATCCTGAGGGAACACACTAGGGGGTGCTGTGCCGAAGGAGGCAGGGCTCTCCCTAGCCAGCAGGGCCAGCCCCGATGCCCCGGGGCAGCACTAGAGGGCGCTGTGGGGGCGTTATGCTGCAGGGGTCAGGGTGGGGGCGCTAGGGGGTGCTGTGCCAAAGGGGGCAGGGCTCTCCCTAGCCAGCAGGGCCAGCCCCGAGACCCAGCACAGCTCGCGGGGCAAGTCCCCAGACTGACCTGAGAGCCCCTCGCATTTGGCGTGAACCCAGTGCTCGCACTTAGCGCATTGCATCATCTTGCTCTCGTAGTCGTTGTCCTCGTAGCAGTGAGAGCAGATGGGGCAGTAGTTACCTGGGGGGCAGAGGGGTTAGTGCTGCACATGGGGCCAGCACCCCCAGAGGGAACAGGCCGCAGGTCCCATTCCACACCCGAGCCAGCATCCTGGCCTGGGCCTGGAGGGGAGCCTGTGTCCTCTGGAGGGAAAAGGCCCCGTGCCCCATTCCCCACCCCCCTGAGCCAGTCAGTCCCCGCCCTGGGGCTGGATGGGAGCCTGTGTCACCTAGAGGGGAAAGGCCCCACGCCCCATTCCCTGCCCCCCTGAGCCAGTCAGTCCCCTCTCTGGGGCTGGATGGGAGCCTCTGTCCTCTGGAGGGGAAAGGCCCCACGCCCCATTCCCCACCCCCCTGAGCCGGTCAGTCCCCTCTCTGGGGCTGGATGGGAGCCCGTGTCGCCCCATTCCCCACCCCCCTGAGCCGGTCAGTCCCCGCCCTGGGGCTGGATGGGAGCCCGTGTCGCCTAGAGGGGAAAGGCCCCGTGCCCCATTCCCTGCCCCCCTGAGCCAGTCAGTCCCCTCTCTGGGGCTGGATGGGAGCCTCTGTCCTCTGGAGGGGAAAGGCCCCACGCCCCATTCCCCACCCCCCTGAGCCGGTCAGTCCCCGCCCTGGGGCTGGATGGGAGCCCGTGTCGCCTAGAGGAGAAAGGCCCCACGCCCCATTCCCCACCCCACCCACCTTTGTCATAGAGCAGGGAGCAGGGGGGGCAGAGGCTGTAATCGTGGGACCACTCTGTGTCCCAGTTCTTCCCTGGGGCAGCCCCACAGCTCTTGCAGCGGATGCAGGCAGAGCAGATCTAGGAGCCAACAAGAGCATTAGTGTGGGGGGAACCCCTCCCCCCCAACCCCAGGATAGACCCCACCCCCATCCTCCCCACCCCGGCATGGCCCTGCCCCTGTGCTCACCCAGCCCCGCTTCTTGCGGATGGGCTTGCTGGGGTAGTTGGGGCCCAGGCAGGCTGGGTGGTAGCAGTTGCGGCAGCGCTCACACTCCAGCAGTGGCTGTGACAGGCAGAAAGGAGAAGGCAGGTGTGAGAGAGAGACGGATTCCACCCCCTCCCATTCCCCCCCCCACCCCCGCCCCGGGATGGCCAGCGCTGAGATGCAGCTGCCTCTGGGGTGAGGAAGGGGGCTGGTCACCCAGGGCCCCCTCGTCCGGCACTGAGACATGGCCTTGCCGGGAATTCCCAGCTGCCCGGCATTTCCAGGTTTGGGCAGGAACCAAAGCAGAGCCCCAGCCACGCTGCCAATGTGGGTGATTTCAGGGAGCAGAATGGAATCACCCGAGGGGGGACTAACGGCCTCACACCTGGCTTTTGGCGGCAAAGGCCTCTACGTAACCCAGAGGACTCAGGCGGTGGGTGCACAGCACAGGGTATCAGAGCCAGCCCTGACCGCCAGGGACAGCCCCTGCCCAGTCCCCTGCAGCACAGTGCCCCCTAGTGCCCGGCCTGGGGCATTGGTGCCAGCCCTGACCACCAGAGAGAGCCCCTGCCCCACCCCCTGCAGCACAGTGCCCCCCTAGTGCCCGGCCTGGGGCATTGGTGCCAGCCCTGATTGCCAGGGAGAGCCCCTGCCCCACCCCCTGTAGCACAGTAGAGAGCCCCTGCCCCACCCCCTGTAGCACAGTGCCCCTTAGTGCCCGGCCTGGGGCATTGGGGCCAGCCCTGACTGCCAGGGAGAGCCCCTGCCCTGCTTCCTGTAGCACAGTGCCCCCTAGTGCCCGGCCTGGGGCATTGGGGCCAGCCCTGACTGCCAGGGAGAGCCCCTGCCCAGTCCCCTGTAGCACAGTGCCCCCTAGTGCCTGGCCTGGGGCATCAGGGCCAGCCCTGATTGCCAGGGAGAGCCCCTGCCCTGCTCCCTGCAGCACGGTGCCCCTAGTGCCCAGCCTGGGGTACAAGCTAACGCTGCCTGGAGGGAAGGGCCTCAACCTCTTCCAGGGCACCTACCTTGGAGACCTTGTTCTTGCGCCCGCACACATGGCAGAATTTGCAGCGGCGACAGCACCAATTCTCCTCCTGCTCCCGCTGCGGCTGCTCATCCTCCTCCAGGCAGAACACGTGGAAGGGGTCGCAGCAAACCTGGCAGAACACCAGCTGGGGAGGGGACGGGCCGATGAGATGGCTCCACTCAGACCGGGAGGGAACCCAAGAGACCTGGCTCCCAGTCCCCCTGCCCCCAGGGCCTGGTCTCCCAGCCCTCTCCCCCACCCCAACTACTAAACCCCCCCAACTCCAGAGCGGGGGGGAACCCAGCACCCCCCGCCTGCTCTACCCACTAGACCCCCTGCCCACAGAGCAGGGAGAGAACCCCGGCATCCGGGCCCCACGTGCTCACCTCGTGGAAGCCCTTGCTGGCACAGAGCAGGCACATGAGCTGGGCAGTGACGGGCACGGAGGTCAGGATGCTGAGCCCCCCCATCAGCCACACATTCTCCAAGTCACAGTCCTCCTGCAAGAGAGTGGCCACCCCACAGCTGAGAGCCTCTCGCCCTGCCCAGACGCCTGGCTGGGACCACGGAGACAGACATAGGCTGGGACAGCAGCCAGGGGCACAGAGCCATGCCACGCTCTGGACCCACCCACCCCACTGGATCCCGGACGGTCACACCATGGGGCAAAGGCCGAAGATTTCACCCACACTCCCCAATGCCGATCCCATGGCTCAGCAGTGCCCCCCAGCTCAGAGGGCAGTGGCACACGAGGGCCCTGGCAGCACGGGGACCAGCCTCCCCACCCCCAATGCAGCCATGGGGTGAGGAACAGCTATTGGGCAGGGCGTGGCAACCCTCTGGACACCTGAGGGAGGGGGTGGCACCCTGCCAACTCCCAGAGGGGCCTGATCACCTCCACTCCCCAGACAGTCCCCTGCCAGCCCCTCCTCCAGCCCCGCCCGGAAGAGAGGGCACTGGCAGCAGAAAGGGGTTTAATGCCTTTGCCCCATCACCAATGTGGGACTGAGCTGCCCTGTGTCCTCAGCACCTCAAGGGGAGGGGGCTGGAGGCTCGCTCTGTGTTGTGGAGCCAGGGCCGACCCCCCTCCCGCAGCAGGGCCAAGCTGGGTGCAGATTCTGGCCGACGCTGGGGACCAGGGAGTGCTGCCCCCTCACCTTGAAGTCAACGCGCAGCCGGTGGACGCCGTCAGTGGATTTCTGCTTCCCGTTCCAGCCATTGGGGAAGGAAGGGAATGAGCCAGAGGAGAGTGTGTCCTGGGGGGAGCAGAGAGTCAGTGGAGGGCGGGGAGAGGCAGGGGACCTGCACCCTCTAGCGGGCACCAGCACCCATCTGACTCCAGGGCAGGGGACTGGCTGGGCCACAGGGCTGGGGAAAGGGACATGGGGCCTTTCCACTCTGGGGGGCGCTGGCCCTGATCCAGCCACAAGACAGGAGAGTGGCTGGCTCAGAGGGCGGGGAACAGGCCACGGGTCCTAGAACCAGCCAGTGAGGTCTGGATGGAACAACGTGGGGTTCTCCATCCTGGCAGACCCCTGCCTGCCCACCCACAACTAGCCATGATTGTGGCAGAACTGGGATCCCTGGGCCTCATGCAAGCTCCTCTCCCTCTGCTCTGGGCCTGGGTCCTTCCAGTGCTGGGACCTAGGTGCATCGAACCCACACACTGCCCACTCCATGCCTGGGGCCACCTCACCTTCTCCAGCCTCCTCCTTGCCTTGAGCTGCACGACAGGCTGCAGCGGCGTTCTCCGTGGCCGGCTCTGCTCCTCCGCCTCCATGGGGAGCAGGTCTGGGGGGGCAAAGAAATTGTTAGAGGGCCAACCAGCCCCAGCCCCACCCGCTGGCACAGCCACCTCCCAGGCCCTGGCCCCTCTGCAGCCCAGAGCCAGGGAAACCAGCAACCAGGCACAGGGAGAGGGGAACCGGCCCCCATGCGGTGGAGGGGGGAGCCAGCTCAGGTGCAGGGGGGACAGAGGTCCCAGCAGGGCAGCTCACCCGAGTCGCGGGAGGGCTTCCTGCGGGGCGTGGCGGAGCCGGGCCGGGGCTCGGCGTCCGAGTCGTCCGTGGACTCAAAGATGTCATAGGAGGGTCTCTGCTTGACACAGCGCCGGGCTGACTTGCGCTGCAGCAGGGCCTCCTGCTCTGCTGTCTCCGTCGCCCCCAGCATCAGCTCCCAGGGTGCCGGAAATTCCTCCTGTGAGTCCTCCGAGTCCCGCGCCACCACCGGCTTCACCACCGTGCGACCTGCAGGTGGCAGAGAGACACTGAGACATGGGGCCCATGGCACCGCCAGCCCCATGGAGCCACCAGCCCCACCGCCATGCGACCCGTGGGCGGCCATGGCACTACTGGCCCTGTCTGTGTGACCTGCAGGCGCCAGTCCCACCACAGGGTGGCCAAGAGACACAGCCCCCACCAGCCCCACAACCACACAAACCACAGGGGGCAACCAAAACACACAGATATGGGCCCCATGGGAGTGGCTCAGAGACACAGACAAGCCGCAACGCCGGGCAACCTGCCGAGAGACGCTGATACTCAGCAATGCTGCAGCAGGCCCCCTGCCTGTCAGAGCCTAAGCAGCCCCCCCACAGCAGGTCGCAGACCCGTCCGCCCCACTGAGCGCCACATACACAGCGGCCTCCTGAACTGTCCCACTGTGGCTGCTCTCATCACCCACCTCCGACACCCCGGCTCATGCCAATGCTCGGCATGCTGGGCTGGGGCCAGAGATCACACCCACCCCACTGGGCTCTGTACACACCCCCATCCCAAACACTGACCCAGATGCTGTAGGGATGGGCCCTGCCCCAGGAGCCTGTGATCTGCAGACAGAGCACAGAGGGGGCAGGGGCTCCACACGGGGAAGTGGGCGGGGGGGGGGCGGATAGAACACAGGAGCCCTGGCTCCCAGCCTAGTGCTGGAGCAGGTCTGGTTCTGTGAACAGCTTCCCCCCCCACCCAACGCCCTGCACAGCTCCCCTCCCCCGTCCCATCGATATACATCCCAGGGCTCCCCCTCCCCCACTTACACACCCAGCACCAGACTCCACCCCACCCATTCTGTCTCTCCCCCCAAGCCATACATGGCTCACAACCACACACAGATCTCCCCCTTCCCCTCCCCCACGTACATGCAGCCCCCCCCATTCCACTCCCCCTCCCCAAGGGGCTGGGACCCACATGCACAGGCCTTGAGCCTTCCCCCACTGGCAGCAGCACAGAGCAGCTCAGGCCCCCTCCCCAGCTCCCCCCCCAGGTACCTGCTTGCAGCCTCCTCCTGCCCCCCAGCTCTCCCTGGAAAGAAACCCCCCGTCCTGCTTGCTGCTGCCCCATGGAGCTGGGCTCTGCCCCCTGCCCAGGGGCCGGCTCTGGGTGAGCTGGGGGGCGGAAGGGAGGACAAAGGACAGGGTGGTGGGGCTGGGCTGGTTTCCCTCCTCAGCCCCAGGACAGGTGGGGAGAGCTGGGCTACCCACAGCAGGATGGGTCAGGTGCAGCGCCCACAGACCCTGCCCAAGCTTGGAAGCTGCCCCCTCCCCTGGCAGGCCAGGTGCCACTCTGCCTGCTTAGATTGTAGGGGCCTGCTGCATCTAAGGGGGGGGTCCCAGCAGCACTGAGAAGAACACCCTGCTCTCCTCCAGCACCCCCATTCACAGATCTCAAAGCACCCCACACAGTGGGGAAACTGAGGCACAGGGCGATAACTTACCCGCTCACCCACCAAGCCAGTGGCAGAGCTGGGAACAGAGCAGAGGTCTCCTCGGTCCCAGCCCGGGGCTGTATCCGCTAGGCCACGCTGCCTCCCCAAACTCAGCAATCCCTGGCCTCAGAGCAAACACCCAGGGGTGAGTTTCACCCTGGGAAGTTTCCCAGCCATTTCCGAGCTCAGCAGCCATGCCCTGGTGAAGACATGCAGCATCCCTGGGCCCAGCAGTGCCACAGGGCCGGGGTGCCCAGGGCCTTTCACCACAAGGATTGTGTGGCGCACGTGGCCAGGTAAACCCCAACCCTTACTGGCCACTCATGCGCCATCCTTGCCAGCAAGTTCTCTCAGAACCTTAAGGAAGGTGCATCAACTTCAACACTATGTTAACTCTGAACCTTAATCAACGTGTCAACCTTGCTGATGTGTTCGCTCTGAACCCTAACAAGTCCATTATATAGACTGGCAACCTCGGGTTGTGTTAACCCTGAGCCTTAACTACTACCCCACAATTGTCATTGCGTTAACTCTGAACTCTAATGAGATGCCACTGCAGCCCTTGCTACTTGCAACCTCGGAGCATTTCCCGGATGGGGTCGGGGGAATGGAGCTAGCCAGGGAGGTTAGACATATGCAGAACAAGGGAGTGTCCCTCCTGAGGGGGACGGGGGCCTCTCTGCAAAACACATGAAGACAACACTGGCGATCTAGCAAGGAGGCAGCAAGTGAGAGCTGCAGCTCCATTCCAACTCCCCCCCCCGCACCACTATCCACCGAATCCAGGAGTTCTGCAAGGACAGCTTCTAGATTCAGAGTGGCCCACAGCTGGGGGAGGCCATGCAGGCTGCTCCCCAATGCCCCCGGCTCCAGCGGTCAGACAGGAACACCCCAGAGATTTTCAAGAGGGTTGCTATGGGCCAGAGGAGGGACACTGTGGCGAAGGAAAGGGGGGGGGGAAAATCACTCAGTAGGGGGAGCTCTCCCCTAAGCCACTGCTGGCCCCAGTGCCTAGGGGGTTCCGTGCTGCAGGGGCAGGGCTGGCCCAACGCCCCAGGGCGATGCTAGGGGGTGCAGGGCCGCACAGGGCAAGCCCAGACGCTCCAGGGCAGAACTAGGGGGGTGCTGGGCTGCAGGGGGCAGGGTGGGGAGCTCTGAAGGTCTCTGGAACATGCAGCTCAGAGCCTCGAGGGACTGGGTGAGCTCCAGGCTCTGCCATGGCGATTCTGCTGTAGTTGAATCATCCATCACCTGTGATGTGATGGGCCCAGATGAGAGCAGGCAGGAAGAGAAAGAACCCCCCCCCCACACACACACACACACACTGCCTGCAGCGCTCAGTGTACAAACCCAGGGTAGGGGGGGGTCTCCAGCACACAGGCAAGCCCCATGACCTCAGACTCAGACTTTAAGGTCAGAAGGGACCATTATGATTATCTAGTTTGACCTCCTGCACAATGCAGGCCACAGAATCTCACCCACCCACTCAGACACTGGCAAAGTCAGGAACAGAACCCAGGAGTCCTGGCTGACAGCCCACCCCCACCAGGCTGCGGCGGCACTGAATTACCTTTCTTGGAGAGCCGCTCCATCTTGCGTGCCTCAATCTTATCGCACTTGCGGTACCTGCCAGGGCAAAGAGAGCCGGTCAGAGCGAGGGGGCCATGGGTGCGGGAGGGAGCAGCAACACGCAGGGAGTGTGCGTTTCGTCCATCACCTGTGATGTGAAGGGAGCTAGCGGAGGAGCGAGTGCACTCACACAGTGCTTTGGGGGAGCTCGCAGGGAGGCGTTTCGTCTATCACCTGTGATGTGAAGGGAGCTAGCGGAGGAGCGAGTGCACTCACACAGTGCTTTGGGGGAGCTCGCGGGGGACGGGGGAGGCGTTTCGTCCATCACCTGTGATGTGAAGGGAGCTAGCGGAGGAGCGAGTGCACTCACACAGTGCTGTGGGGGAGCTCGCGGGGAGGCGTTTCGTCCATCACCTGTGATGTGAAGGGAGCTAGCGGAGGAGCGAGTGCACTCACACAGTGCTGTGGGGGAGCTCGCGGGGAGGCGTTTCGTCCATCACCTGTGATGTGAAGGGAGCTAGCGGAGGAGCGAGTGCACTCACACAGTGCTGTGGGGGAGCTCGCGGGGAGGCGTTTCGTCCATCACCTGTGATGTGAAGGGAGCTAGCGGAGGAGCGAGTGCACTCACACAGTGCTGTGGGGGAGCTCGTGGGGGAGGCGTTTCGTCCATCACCTGTGATGTGAAGGGAGCTAGCGGAGGAGCGAGTGCACTCACACAGTGCTGTGGGGGAGCTCGCGGGGAGGCGTTTTGTCCATCACCTGTGATGTGAAGGGAGCTAGCGGAGGAGCGAGTGCACTCACACAGTGCTGTGGGGAGCTCGTGGGGGACGGGGGAGGCGTTTCGTCCATCACCTGTGATGTGAAGGGAGCTAGTGGAGGAGCGAGTGCACTCACACAGTGCTGTGGGGGAGCTCGCGGGGAGGCGTTTCGTCCATCACCTGTGATGTGAAGGGAGCTAGCGGAGGAGCGAGTGCACTCACCCAGTGCTGTGGGGGAGCTCGTGGGAGAGGCGTTTCGTCCATCACCTGTGATGTGAAGGGAGCTAGCGGAGGAGCGAGTGCACTCACACAGTGCTGTGGGGGAGCTCGCGGGGGACGGGGGAGGCGTTTCGTCCATCACCTGTGATGTGAAGGGAGCTAGCGGAGGAGCGAGTGCACTCACACAGTGCTGTGGGGGAGCTCGCGGGGAGGCGTTTCGTCCATCACCTGTGATGTGAAGGGAGCTAGCGGAGGAGCGAGTGCACTCACACAGTGCTGTGGGGGAGCTCGTGGGAGAGGCGTTTCGTCCATCACCTGTGATGTGAAGGGAGCTAGCGGAGGAGCGAGTGCACTCACACAGTGCTGTGGGGGAGCTCGCGGGGAGGCGTTTCGTCCATCACCTGTGATGTGAAGGGAGCTAGCGGAGGAGCGAGTGCACTCACACAGTGCTGTGGGGGAGCTCGCGGGGGACGGAGGAGGCGTTTCGTCCAACACCTGTGATGTGAAGGGAGCTAGCGGAGGAGCGAGTGCACTCACACAGTGCTGTGGGGGAGCTCGCGGAGGGAGGGGGGGCAGTATACAGGGAGCTCCGGCAGGTGACATGACTTGCCTTAAGCCACACAGGGGCACAGTCAGGGGGAGGGCACAGGAGTCCTGGCCCCCAACTCCCCGCTCTAACCACCACGCCCTACTCCCTGCCCAAAGCCAGGCTGGCAGCTGGGTGCCCCGCCCCCCACCCCGGGGACACTCACACACAGCACTGTTTCTTGGTGTTGGGTCCCCCGAACTTGGGCTTGTCCAGACAGTTGACGCAGGTCCCGCAGTCCTGCAGCTTCAGGCAGCCCTTGCACTTGCCGCAGCGGGTCATGCGGTTCTTCTTGCCTGAGTGATGGTGGTGGTGGTGGGGGGTGGGGCGGCGCACGGGGGGCGGGGCTTTCACTGCCACTGGCTCCACCTTCCCCCGTCGTGCTCGCCCGCCCTCACTCTCTGAGGCCGAGGAGGTCTCTGCGGGGGAGACGGCAGGGGGGTTACCATGGGGCACCCCGGCCCCACCCTGTGGGGCATAGAGCTGCCTGCAGGACAGCATCCTGTAGCCCAGCGCCCCCCTCCGAGCCCTCCCACCCTGCCCCTGCAGCAGGGCACCCCCTGCCAAGCCATCCCATAGCACAGCAGCCCCCCCCAGGCCTCCCACTCCGCCCCCGCAGCATGACACACCCTGCCAAGCCACCCCATAGCACAGCAGCCTCCCCAAGCCCTCCCACCCCACCCCCACAGCATGACACACCCTGCCAAGCCACCCCATAGTGCAGCCCCCTCCTGGAGACCTGCCACCCCACCCCCACAGCATGACACACCCTGCCAAGCCATCCCATAGTGCAGCCCCACCCGCCCCTCACTGACACACCCCCTCCCACAACGCAGCCCAACACTCCCTGGCGCCACCTCAAGGCCAGCACTGATGGTCGTGCCCCAGCTCTGCCCCGGAGGAGTGGGCACTGCCTCCATACTCACCCTCGGCGGCCGGCGAGGCAGCGATCTCCTCCCGCTCGCGCAGCGGCAGGGCGCTCAGGCGGGGCACGTCCTCGGGCACCATGGCACGTGACTGGCCCAGCGCCACTGCCGCATGCCGGCACACGTGCTTGATCCGGGGGCCCTGCACTGGGGACTCCTGGCCCTGCGGGGACATCATGACAGGGTGGGTGCCAGGGGAAGAGACGCCCTCCTGCAGGGAGCACCACGGGGCCAAGCGGCTACCCTGCTCCCCAACCACTGGGAGGGGGTGTACAGAGCAGGGCTGGAGAAAATACATCCTCCCCCCACCGCTGTGCCCCCCCCTCGCCTCCCCCACACACACACGCACCGCGGCAGTGATCCAGCTCCCAGCCCAGCATACCAGTTTCCTGGTCTCGTTCCTGTCCGTGCTGGCCAGCTCCGGCTCAGCCTCCCCTGGCACAGCCACTGCACTCTCCTCCGATTTGACACTGGGTGATGGCTGCAGGCAGGAGACAGACAGACGCAGCTGTGATGGCACAGCCAGAGCTACAGGGACCCACCCCCCAACCCCTTTCCCTGGCTCTGGGGCGTGGGTGAGCTTGGTTAAGGCATGGGGTACCCAGCACTGCTGGGTTCTCTCCCCTGCTCTAGGAAAGGAGTGGGGTCTAGTGGGTTAAAGCAGGGGACTGGGAGCCAGGATTCCTAGAGCCGGGGATAGAACCACGGAGTCCTAGCTCCCAGCTTCACCCCCGTCCCCCATGCTCTAATAGAGGCCACTCCCCTTCCAGAGCTGGGGACAGAACCCAGGAGTCCTGGCTCCCAGCCCCCGCCCCCCTACTTATTCCCCCTCCCAAAGTTAGGGACAGAACCCAGCCCCCCACACCCTTCTCTAACTACTCATATCCACTCCCCCTTGCAGAGCTGGGGAGAGACAGTTACTAACCTTCCCGTTACGGTGGTTCTTCGAGTGCTTCCAGCATGGGTGTGTGCGCATCGTGCCTGGAAGACTTTTCCCCCCTAGTGATATCCGTCAGCTGGGCTCTGGTGCCCCCTGGAGTAGCACCTCCACGGCACGGGTAGATAGGCACCTAGCAACTTCGACAGAGGGGCAGGTGGGCAGGTTGGGGGATGGACGTGAGCAACACATCTTGAAGAACAGGAGTTACAGAAGGGTTAGTAACCATCTCTTCTTCTTGGAGTGCTTGCTCATCGCCATCCCAACACAGGGGACTCCCACGCATTCCATCAATGGGTGGGGTGGGAGTTCCTGAGAGACGGAGTGAAGGAGCACTGCCCTGAAGGCTGCATCGTTCCTCACCTGCGGGGTAAGGGCAAAGTGCCCATGAACATGTGGACAGAGGACCAAGTCGCCACCTTGCAGATATCTACAGCCAGAGCATGAGCCACGAACGCCGCTGGTGAGGCGTGTGACCGTGTGGAGTGTGCTGTTAAGCGTGGGGGAGCCACCTTCGCCAGGCCATAGCATGTGCAGATGCAGGACATTATCCAGGAGATCCTCCATGCCAAGACCACGCTGCCTTTCGTCCTTTCTGCAACAGCAACGAATAACTGGGTGGACTTTCAAAAGGGTCTGGTCCTTTCTATGTAAAAGGCCTGAGCACGTCTGAACAGGGCCGGCTCCAGGCACCAACGCAGGAAGCACGTGCCTGTGGTGGCACATGCTAAGGGGCGGCATTCCATCCATTCTTGGGGTGGCACAGTCTGAACGGCTTTATTTTATTTTATTTTTTTGCTTGGACCAGCAAAATGGTAGAGCCGGCCCTGTGTCTAACGTCCAGAGAGTGCAACCTCTGTTCATGCTTATTAGCATGAGGTTTAAGACAGAACACTGGAAGATGTCCTGACTATTGTGGAAATGGGAGACCACTTTCAGAAGGAAGGATGGGTGAGGACACACACAGACTTTGACCCTGAAGACGACCATGTAGGGCGGCTCGGAGGTGAAAGGCCAGATCTGACACCCTCCTGGCCGAGGTGATGGCCACCAGAAGGGTGGTCCTCCAGAATAAATCAATCAAGGGACATGCTGATAGTGGCTCAAACAGTGACCCTGTTGAGATCCCAGGGAAGCAGAGGCTGCGGATACAGGCGCTCAAAGCTCTTTAAGAACCGAGAGCTAATTGAGTTGGAGAAAACTGATCTGCCGTTCACCAGAGGGGGGAATGCCAATATTGCCACCCAGTGGACTCTGATGGAAGAGACCGCCAGGCCTTCTCCCTTCAGATGGAGCAGGTTGTCCAGGCTAAAGGGGAGTGTGGCCTCCAGAAGGGGGACCCCGTTCTGAAGTGACCAGAGTGAGAACCTTTTCCATTATGTTAGATAGGCCGTTCTGGCCGACTGCCCATAAGGACCACTTGGACCAGTGCCAAACAGCCCAGCTCCATTTCGCTCAGCCACAAAGAAAGCGCAGAGACTGCATGAGGCCTTGGTCCTGGGAGATCAGATCCGGCCACACTGGGAGACCGACTGGGGCATCTATCGAGAGGTCCAGCAAGGTTGTGAACCAATGCTGGCGTGGCCATGCCAGTGCTAGGAGAGTCACGGGGGCTTTGTCCCTTTTGACCCTGAGGAGCACTTTGTGGATGACGGTGTGGGAGGAAAGGCGTAGAAGGAACCTGCCTCCCCATAGCAGATGGAAGGTGTCAGAGAGAGACCAGGCTGTGCCCCAGGTATGAGCAGAACTGGGTTATTTCCTATTGCTTCTGGTTGTAGACAGATCTACCTGGGGAAACCCCCACTTCTGGAAAATAGCCTCCAGGACGTCCAGCCAGAGAGATCACTGGTGGTGACTGGTGAAGGACCTGCTCAGGTGATCTGCGAGCCTGGAAGCTAAGCAGCCACCAGGTGAATGGAGTGGGCTAAGCAGTAGTCCCAGAGTTTCAACACCTCAGGCACAGGGGAGAGGATCGGGGTCCCCTTTGCTTGTTTACGTAGAACATTGCTGTGGTGTCTGTGAGGACTGACGCACATCTGCCCTTGCTGCAGAATGCTTGGCAGGCAAGGCGCACTGCCCTTCACTCCCTGACGATGATATGCAGGCAAACCACCTCCTTTGTCCAGAGACCCTGTGTCCTGAGAGGCCCCAGGTGGGCTCTCACCCCATACCTGGGGCATCTGTGACCAGCTCTACCGTTGGTGCAGGCCTTGCAAAGGGAACCCCAGCACACACAGTGTCTTGATCCAGCCACCACTGAAGGGCGTTGAGCATCGTCTGGGGAAGAGCGACCACTGTCTAGTGGGTGACACCCGGTAATGTACACCGACGCCAGCCACAGCTGCAGAGGGTGTAGTCTGAGACATGCACGCTGCACCACAGTGAGTGCTGAAGGCCATGTGCCCCAGGAGCTTTAGGCAGCTCCTGGCTGTAGCAGTGGAGTATGCTATCTGGCCTGGTATGAGGGCTGAGATGGCCCTGAAAGCAGCTCTCCAGTAGGGAAGCCCTTGCTTGTCATGTCAAGGATTGCTCCTATGAGTTCTACCCTCTGGAAGGGCATGAAGGTGGACTTCTGCTTATTAATCAGGAGTCCCAGGCTCTTGAAAATGGACAGAACGATTTCCACTGGTTGTTCCACTAGCCCCTTGGACCGACCTCTCACCAGCCCATGTCCAGGTCGGAACAGACCTGCACATCTCTCCTCCTGAAGAAGCTGCTCCCACTACCATGCATTCTGTGAACACTCCTGGGGCAGCTGAGAGGCCGGGGGGCAGAACTGTGAACTAACAGTGGTTCCGGTTTGCCACACACCGACGGTATCTCTGTGCCCCCAGAAGAGAGCTATAGGTCAAGGGCGGCATACCAGCCCCCTGGATCCATGTGGAACTTCAACTTCTTTAAGAACTTGTTAAAGTTTCTGAGGTCTAGGATAGATCTGAGATCCCTCCTGGACTTTGGGATCAGGGAACCTCCACCACTGCCCCCGCCCTTAGGAGCAACTGCACCCTCCTGGGCCAGGAGATTTTCGTGAGAAGGGTCCCTGAAGAGGGATGGAAGAAGAAAAACTGCACGGCGTATCCCACTTTTGCCATGCAGAGCACCCACCAGTTGGATGCGATGTTGGCCCACGCCTGGTAAAAGTGGGACAATGGTCCACAAACATCAGGCCAAGATCCAGGTACTGGGCTGGTGCCCTGTCCTCAGGTGCCCCCTCAAAAGCTGTGTCTGTTGCCTGACAGTTGTTTCGCATGCGCAGACATTGAGGCTGGTCTCTTCCTGAAACCCCTATTGCTCTGTCGCCTGAAATCCTGCCGCTCGTGGGACTGGTAAAAACGGCCCATGGGCTGCGGCTTATAAGGTTTCCAGGATGGGGCAGCCCAATGATTTCAAGGTCACCCTTGAATCTTTCAGGCTGTGCAGCTGGGCGTCAGGACTGCCCTTTGAATGGGAGGTCCTGAACAGTCTGCTGGACTTCATGGGGGAGGCTCAATGACCAAAGCCAGGAACTTCTCATTACAACTTCAGTAGCCATCACCCAGGCCACTGCACCCGTGTCTAGGGCCGGCTGGAGGGATGTCTTGGCTATGGCCTTGCCCTCTTCAGTCATGGCAGCAAATTCTGCCCTAGGCTATGTCTACACTGGCAATTGAACAACAAAACTTTTGTCTTTCAGAGGTATTAAAAAAACCCCAAAAGACAAAAGTTTAGTGCCAGTGAGAACAGCGTGTGAACTGCCAGTGTGGCTTGAGGACCCCCGAGTGCTGCCCCAGGAACCAATCCTCTTTCCAACTGGGATGGAGGAGGCGCCCTTGTCTCTGACAGTGCCAAAAAGGAGCATCTCCCATGGGAGCCCTGGACCATGTGCGGCCAAAGGGTCCAGCATCTGCCATTGGCTAGTACCCCATGCTGGTGGGACAAGTCCCTGTGGTGGGTATGATCTACCCAAGGTCCGGTCCCATGCAAGGCACAAGACTCTGCCTGAGATTTGGAGCTCAAGGACCGGCTCCTAGGTGACCAGGATGGCGCCAAATGACTTTGCCTTGACAAGAAGCGGTGCTGCAACTGCTGGCCAGATGCCAGGGATGAGACCAGCATCTAGGCAAGGCGTCGCTGCAGCAAGCATGGCCTGGGTGCCGAGCCTCCCAACGATGAGCGAGATGGAGGGTGGTGCATCGCCATCTTCACGGGCTTGTCTGGGACTGGTGATTACCCTCTTAAGGCTGGGCCCTGCGGTGCCTGTCTTGTCCCTTGTAGGCCCCCAGTTTGGAGATAGCGCTACCTGGAGGGGTAAGAGATTTTGCGCTGCCCCATACGCCTCTGGCGCTGCCAGGTTCGTGTCCTCTTCTTGGATCAGCCCACATGGGGAGCTCCTCAGTACTGGACTTGACAGGTCCCCCACCCCGCCGGGTGATTACAGTGGTTCACCACAGTTCACTCATCCCCCAGTGCCCCCAATCAGACTTCTTTTCGGCCCCAGTGATGGGGAACAGTGCTGTGTCATCGGTGCAGATTTCTTGGGTGCCAGAGAAGCATGCTGGGGAGCCAACCGGACGCCAGCGTGCACCTGGGAAAGCGAGCGCTCAGTGCCGGGTCCAGTCACCGCTCTCAAGCGGGACAGAGTGCCGCCTCCGTAAGCAGGAACTTCAATGGATTCTCTCTCATTTTGGGTTCTTGGTTTGAAGTTCCTACAGATCTGGCACTTACCCTGGATGAGACCCTCTCCCGGGCACTTCAAGCAGTGCATGTGAGGGTCACTAACTGGCATGGGCCTGGCACTCTGCACACTGTTTGGACTCTGCCCTGGGGCCAGGGTGGGTGCTCACTAGAAAACTAACTAGCGCTATACTTATGCTAACAAGCTATTTACACGTATCTACAATCTATTTACAGGAAGACCCCCATGAGGGGATCTATTGCTGGGCAAGAGAGAAGATCGTGCTAGACAGAAAGAAGCAACTGAGGAGACAGCAGGTGCCTACCAACTGCACCATGGAGGCACCACTCCAGGGGGCACCAGAGTCGACCCAACGGACACTACTAGTGATTAGGGGGCAAAAAGCCTTATAGCGACAGTGCATGCGACACGTGCACACCCATACTGGAATGGACATCAGCAAGCACTCGAAGAAGAAACCAGGAGTCCTGGCTCCCAGCACCGCCTGCTCTAACCACTTGACCCCACTCCCCTCCCAGAGCTGGGAAGAGAACCCAGGAGTCCTGGCTCCCAACCCCACCTCCTGGCCTCACGGGAAGCACTGTTATTAAGGCAGACTGACAGGCTAGCATATGCAGCCCCCCTCCACCCATCCCCCCATCACCCAGTGCCGCCCCCCGACCAGGGGGCTCTGTCTCACCGGGGCCAATCTGAGCAGCTGCTGCTGGTCGATTTTGAAGAGCTGCACCTTGGCGCGAGTCAGCAGACTGTAGACTTTGTCCATGCCCGACAGCTGGGCCGGCTGTGCAGCTGGTGCTGCCTCCTCCCGGGCGGGCACCGCAGCTCCCTGCTCCTCAGCCTCACACCCTGAGCCCTCCTCCTCCTCGGACTCATGGCTGGCCAGTGAGGCCACGCGGCGGATGGCCACTTTACGCACCACGCCTGGCGCGTCCACGTCCTCCATCTTGATCAGCTCCGTGTCCGGGGGGACAGGCAGGTGCTGGGGGGGCTCCCCAAAGAGGGGCAGGGTCAGGTGGTTGGTTCGGCCCAGCAGCCGCTTGCCACTGCGGGTCATCACGGGCTCGTAGTGGGGGGAGGGGGGCTCTGGCCGGGGCACAGGGGACAGTGGGGGGTCCTTCCCGGCCTCGCTGAGGCACACGGGCTCTGGCTCCTCAGCCGACACTGTCAGCGACTCATAAATCTTCAGGTGGGCCTCGCTGGGGGTGAACTGAGGGGCCCGGAGCAGCGGGGGCCGCCTGGCCAGCGGGGAGGGGGCCAGGAGGGGGCCAGCCGGGAAGAGGTGGGGCTCCTCGGGGGGCAGCTGGAAGAGGGACTTGCCCGCCTCGGGGGGCAGAGGCGGCGAGGTGCTGAGGGAGGTCCAGCGGAAGGTGGGCTCCCGCAGGATAGAGCGCCGCTTGCCGAGGAGGCTGGGGAGAGGGGAGGCTGGGGGTGAGAGGCCAGGGGAAGGAGGGGGTGATGAGAGGGGGGAGGGGTACTCGTCAGGCGAGCGGGGGGGCTGGCCAGGTGCCACCTCCTGGCCAGGGGCTTGCTGTGGGGCCGGGGGCTCCCCACGGGGCGGCCCCTCCATTTCAGGGGCCTTGGCCCGGGGCGCTCGTCGGGGGGGCTCGTCCATGAAGCGCCGGGGAGGACGGATGAGGCGGCAGGACCGGGCGCTCACCACAGGCATGATGAACTGGCGGATGTTCTTCAGGAAGGTGGCTTTGTGCCCGGGGGGCTCCTCGCCCACCGTGCCAGCCCCCTCCCGCTGGGCAGCCGCCACCCGCTCAGCCCGCTGACTGGGGGTGAGGGGCGGCCGGCCCCGCCCCCGCTTCAGACACTGTGCCCGCGTGGACTGGGCGATGGAGGCCGGGGCAGCTGACTCCTCCTCTGCCTGGGCCGGACACGGGGGCGACCCCGGCCTCTCCTCCACGGCGCCCTCGCGCCAGGCCAGCCGCCGCGCCCGTCTCCGTCGCTTCCACCGGGCTTGGGTCGGAGAGGCTGGCTCAGCTGGTGCCTCACGGGGCAGCTGCTCTGGAGGAGGGGCAGGGGGAGCGGGGGAGTCCCCCGGCAAAACATCCCCCCTCCTTGGTGGGCTGCTCTTCCTCCTCTTGCTGCCCTGCTTCCTGCCCACGGGGGGCTTTAGTCTGGCACGGGCCAACACCACCCGCCCCGACTTCAGCCGTTTTGCTTTGGAGACAAACTTGAGCAGCAGGGGCAATTTCTTCCGCCCACGCCCAGGGCCCTTCCTCCGGGAGCTCAGGCTGGCACCAGAGGCCGGCTGCTGGCTCTTCCTGGGGGGCACTGGGGCAGCGCCGGGAGCCTTGGCACCCCGCTGAGGGGCTCCCGGCTTCTTCTTGAAGGAGCCGCGAGGGCGGCCTCGCGGCCGGTGGGGCACCATGGGGTCATGGCTCTTCCCCCTTGGGGGGCTGCTGGGGGCTGGGGAAGGGGGCATGGCCTCAGAGGGCCCTGGGTCCTGCTTGGGAGGCGTCCTTGTGGCTTGGGTGGGGCTGGCGCCCAGAGGGGGCTTGGCCGGTGGGGGCCTAGATCTCTGGAGCAGCTCGGCCAGGGCCCTGACCATACGCTCCCGCTGGGCCTCGCCCTTCCTCGGCTTGGCCGGCGCCTTGGAGGGGGCCGCAAGCAAGGACACGTCCCTCTTCTTCCTGCCGCTGGCTTGGGGCGACACACCTGCAACGAGAAATGAGAGGGGGGTGAACCGGGGGGTGGACTTGAGACCCCACCCATGCACCACCGCACACCGGCCAGCCAGCTAGCAAGGGTGGTTAACATGTGGCAACTCCATCCCAGGCCCCCAATGCCGGGGGGAGCAGCGTGTGACAGCAGGGTGTGACAGCAGCTATCACCCCAACCAAGACCTGGCTTACCCTAGGGGTGGCACTGTTTGCCCTGCAGTAGAGAGACTGGACCCTCATCATACCAGGGCACCATAACTGAGATGAGATCCCCTCATTGTGCCAGGCACTGCCTAGACACCCCACAGCCGTTAGAGCGAGGTTCTCTCAGCATGCCGGCCGCTGCCCAGACACACAGACAGTCCCTGCCCACTGAGATCAGGGCCCCCGTGTGCTGGGCGCTGCACAAACACAGCGCAAGACAGGCCCTGCCTAAAGAGCTCACAGTCTGAACAGCCAGAGGTGGATTATCCCCATTTCACAGATGGGGAAACTGCGGCCCAGGGAGAAGCAGTGAGCTGCTCAGGGTGACGCCAGGAGTCAGCGGCAGAGCCCCAGTATGTCCAGCATCTCTCCCTCCCCTTCAATGTTGGAAACATGCTGCAAACACAGAGCCAGAAAGCTGGTGCTGGCAGAGGGGCTGTGGGCACTGGACAAAGTGACTCCCACGTTCACTGGCTGGAGCCAGCACTGCGTCCCGGGCACCGCCGGAAGCTGGTGTGGCCAAGCAGTTTCAGGCAGAAGAGAAGCACGTTCACAGTGGGGAGCAGTCTCAGTTTATCCACAGCCACACCCACGTTAACTCTGCTAGGCGAAGCTGGCACCTAGACCCCAGTGGGGCTGCAGTTACACGGGGGGGACGACACAGCAATTCCCCGTCCCCTGCAGGCATGAGCTACGGCTGGTGCAACTGGGCCCACCCTATGGCGGTAGGTAGGGGGAGCTATTTTCCCTCCCCCCAAGAGACACTTATAATGCACAAGATCGGAGTTCATGCAAGGCCTTGTGCTGCGAGGCTGACCCCTGCGGGATGGAGGTAGTGTCCAGGGAGCAGCCCCGCTGCAGGCAGAGACAGCCAGGCCCCTGGGCCACGGTGCCAGGCCGAGGGGGCCGGGGAACCCCAAGGGCCCCGTGGAGAAGCACGGCACAGGAGATGTGACTGAAGGCTGGGGACATGGGACGCCAGGGCTGACACCTCCCCAGTGCTGGATCGAGGGGGCGTCCGCATGGGGTCAGGCCGGCCGGTGCCCTCACCTCTCTGGGAGCGCAGGGCGGCGCGCAAGGAACTCTGGGAGACAGGCTCATCGGGAGGGAAGCCCTGGAACTCTTCCTGCAGGGGAGGGGAACAGAAAGGGGCTGTGGTTAGATGGAGGGTACCAAGCTCCAGCCCCCAACATGAGCTCCAGCCACCCCTTGCTACACAGACCTATTCCAAGCAGCACCAAGCTAGGCCCACGCATAGGCCCAGGTCCCACCCTCCCATTTCCCCCCAGGATGACCCCACCCATATCCCCTAGACCCCACCCAACACACCTGTTTGGAGGAACTAGAGGTGGCCATGCCCACACCCCTTAGGCCCCACCCACCCAGCAGCTGTCCCACCCACACCCCCTCCCCAGGCCCCACCTACTGACATGCCACACAGCTGGAAGCAAGCGCCCAGACGGGGAGGCTGGCACAGCCTCACCATGAGACAGTGAAGGATCAGGAAGAGCCACTGGGGCACTGCCAGGCCAGCATGAGGGGACGAGATGAGCCCGGTCAGCTCCATGCTACAGCTATGGGGTGGGGGGCTCCTCGTCACAGGGTGGCAGACTTCCCTCAAGCCACCAGATGGGGCAGGCACCTCATTCATTGCCAGCGGGATCGTACCAGGGTGAGGCCTAGACAGGCCACTGGGACCAATCCCTCCTCCAGCAGCCCTCTGCTGGACCCAGCCGCTGTGCTCCCGGCAGCCCCCGAATGGGGCAGGCAGTGGAGCCCACCCAGCATTAACCACTAAGTAACTTCGGCTCGCTGGCTTCCTGCTGTACCTGCGCAGGCTCACCCAGCTTCCTAACTGCACATTGAGACGCGGCCCATAAGACCCTCGCAACAGGCACAATCAGTGCCCCTCGGACACCCAAGAGACAGCCCTGCCCCAGCCAGTGTGCAATCCCCTGCATATGGGGGAAACTGAGGCACAGAGAGACGCAGCACCGGCCAAGGTCACACACGGAGTCTGGGAATTGGTGGCACATTGCCCCTAGCTGTGCACACACCGGCTGCCATGCCACTGTACCCAGGACCATGTGGGATCAGGGGGTGCTGGGGGGACACAACTAGCCATGGGGGTGGGAGCATACTCTGCCTAAAGAGAAATGTTGCCCATTCCCTAGCAGCTTTGATAGATGCCCCAAAGGATAGCAAGGGCCTTAACGGATTACGCTCCCGCAGCACCGAGATGCAGCCGCCTCTAGGGCGGAGCAGCCGGGGAACAGCTGCATACAACACACCACACAGGGAGGCTTGCCCAGCGCTAGATGCAGCTGCCTTCACTGTGGAGCATGGCAGGCACCCAAAGACACGAGCGTGTCATCATCGTGTAGCCGCACCAGCTACCTCACCCCAGAAGCAGCAATATGTCAGCTGGGGCAATGAGAGACTGTTCCCCAGGTGCCCCATCTCAGCGCCACATGAGCCATCCCTGTGTGGCTGTTTCCCAGCGTCTCCCACAGGTGAGTGCATCTCATTGTCCAGTGCTGGACAAGGCATCCTCATGTAGTTATGTGTGGTTGTTCTCCAGCTGCCCCGCCCCAGAGGTGGCGGCATCTCAGTGCTGGACGAGCCATCCCAGCATAACATGGTTCAGCTCAACTAGCCCCAGCAGTTGGGTAAGTTGAGAAGCTAGAAGCAGCCCTGGGGTGTGAACCCTGCACAGCAGTGCCCCCTCCTCTCTGCCAGCCAGGCGGTGCTGCCCCTCTGTTGTGGGCACTTCACAATGGGCTGCTTTGCCAGCTCAAGGGCGCACAGCACGGGGACTGCTGGGTCCACGCCGCAATCGCGCAGGGCTGTGCAGGCTCATTCCACCAGACTCTCCCTCTCCACATGCCACCCCAAGCAGCGGAGAGCACTGATCACATTCCCGTGTGCTGGGGAAGAGCCAGGGCCTGCCTGAGGTCAGATGCGTCCAGCGTTTCACTGGGCAACAGGAGAACAAGGCCAAGCTACGGCTGGACAAACTCCTCGGGTTGGGTGCCAAGAGACCACACCACCTGCTGGTAATGGGTAACCCCCCCCCCCCCGGGAGGAAACAGAACCAGCCCCTCTGCTGGTGGGGCAGGAGACTGGTGGCCACCTCCACATGCCCCTTGAAAGATCCCCAGCTAGGTCAGGAACCAGCAACCTCACACTGGCAGAACTGCAGCGAAATGGAGCCAAGAAATAGCGGGAGCAGGGAACAGAGCAGGGGAGCTTTTCCTCTGGGGGCTCCAGCTCTGAGCGGGCCCCAGGGCAGGGACTGGCTGGCTCAGGGGGAAAGAAATGGGTCATGGCACCTTTCCCCTCTAGGGGCACCGGCTCCAACTGGGCCCCAGGTCTGTAGTGGCTTTATCCCAAGTGCCTTTGCTGGAGTCTGCAGCTCCAGGCAAGTCAGGGGTCTCATCTCTCAGCAACCCCTGCAGAAGACAGCTGCACTCCCCTGTCCGCAGGCCCCTGCAACCGGGCAACCCGAGGCCTGTGGGCTGGGGGCACCCAGCTCCCCCATACCCACAGAAGACAGACAAGCCTTCTGCAGGGCAGGCCGATCCAGCGCTGGCCCCCTCCCACCCTGTGGGATCCCTGCCAGCTGCCTGCCCTCACCGCAACTGGCCCAGCCCCAAATGCTGCCCACTCAAGCAAGGCTGACACCTCTGTCCAAGGCCGGGCTCCTGGAGTCCCGTGACCAGGCGAGACGCAGAGCTTTCCTCTCCAAACAGGAAAGGCAAGTTCCCGGGCCCAGTGGACACGGAGAGCCACAACAGTGACGACTCAGGCTCCAGGGCAGAGATCAGCACATTCAGCATCTAGCAAAGAAGGGCCTGTTCAGGCCAGGACCCCCATGTGCTAGGCCAGCCCCACATCTCCATCCATGAACTTCAATCACATTCCAGTGAGGGCAGAGTCACCAGCCCCCTTAGAAAGGTGGGGAAACTGAGGTATGGAGGGGGAGCAGGCCAGTGACAGAGCCGGGGCCAGACCCCAGGTCTCCAGAGTGCCAGTGCTCCAACCACCTGTTCCCTAATCAGGGGGTTCGACTCCCGATTCCAGCACAGCTCTTGCCCCACGTGCAAGACTGCGGCCAGCAGGGCTCTCAACGCCGCACTGCATGGGGGAGCCAGGTCAGAGCCAAACCAGCCAGCCTGCCCACAGCGAGAGCCCATCCATGCCATACTAGCCCTCGGCAGGAGGAGCATGGGGCCAGAACGCTGGGGCCAGAGACTCACCCCGCTCCCGAAAAAGGCACCTTGCCGGCCATTAGCCCCAGCATCACACAGTTCACAGGGGTTCCGCAGGACAGGGGAACCTCCCACCCCTCACTGCACGCAGGCCCACCCGGAGGGGGAGACCATCTGTATGTGCCCACAAAGAGGGGCCCATGCACTGAGGTGGGGGTAGGCAAGGAACCAAATGTGACTCCAGGGCAGACTTTCCACCCCCGACTGTGCAGGGAGGGCTCCGAGTGGTGCCATGCCCGGGGCAGGTCAGGAAGCTGCTGGGGGTGGCGTTGCAAGTTGCTGCCCAGACTCTGAAGCCGAACTCCAGAGGGGGGCACAGAAAAGCCGGGATGAGCCGAGCCCAGTGCTGGCTACAGTCAGCCAGGGTGAGATGGGCACTATGTGCGCCTCCTGCTGCCCAACGCACACCATGTGGGGCAGGCTCCTCCCCAACGACCCTCGTCTGCCCCACCCCAGCCCAACAGAACTGTTCAGGCAAGGGGCACCCACAACTCCTTCAGGATGGGCTCCCCTGGCCAGGTACCACCTCCTCTCATGCAGCAGCCAAACCCCTCTACACATTGGGGGGCTGCACCCCACAACTCCCTAGCCCCACAAACAGCAACCCCTGCCACAGCCCCACATAGGGGCCCCCCTCAACCCAGCTCTAGAGAGTCCACCAAGCCCCCTAACTTTCCCCTCTCCCCACCAGCACCCGCACATACCCCTCCCACAGGGACCCACCCCCACAGGTCACCCAGCTCACCCCCAAGATGCCCCTGCCCCAGAGTCACAGACCCTCCATGATCTCCCACCCCTCAACCTTCCCCACACCTCCAGCCCTGGGGCCCCAGCTCCTTTCCCCATAGGGATGCCCTCTGCAGCTTCTCCCTATACTTCCCAGTTCCTCCAGAAACTGTTCAGTCCCCCTCAGCCCTAGGGTTCCAGCACCCCAATGCACAACCTCACCCAAGCCCCCACCCTGGGGGCTCAGCTCACACCCCCTGCCCCAGCAGCACCCCAGGGTCCCAGCCACCCAACTGCTTCCCCAACATTCCCCCCCAGCTCCACCTCCTACTGCCCCATAACATCCCCCAACCTCTCCTACATGCCACATCCCACCCAACTATACCCCAGGCTCTCAGCTCCAGCCCTCTCCCCACAGCCCCCCCATGAGTTCCCAGACGCCCAGTTCCCTTCCTATCGGATCCCCCCCGAGTTCCTACCCCCAGGCCCATCAGCCCCCAGCTCAGTTCATCTCCGCCAGGATGCAGCTCCAGCCTTGCCCAAGCTCAGCGGCTCTCCAGCCCCAACCCCCCAAGTTCCTACCTCAAGCCCCCCAACCCCCCGCCCCAGCCCGCCCCACCGCTCACCGGCTCCTCCTCGCTGCTGCCCCCGCCCAACAGGCCCCGCAGGCGGCGCAGGCTCCAGCCCAGGCCCAGAAGGCTCCGAAGCGCCGGGTCCCCCAGGCCGGGCCCGTCCCCGCTGGACCCGCCGCGCAGGGGCAGGCGCGCGCGCAGCCCGGCCCGGGGCAGGGGGCGGCCCCCGCCCGGCCGCCCGGGGAAGCGGCCCCGGGCCCAGGCGGAGCCACCGCCGCCCGCCGCAGCCGCCGCCGCCGCCGCCGCCATCTTTAACCGCTGGGGGGGGGCCTGGCCCGGGGGGGGCGGGGCCGCCGCAATAACAGCCCGGCCCGGCCGCGGGGCAGCATGGGGGATGGAGTCCGGGCGGGGGCGGTGCCCATCGGCCGCAGCAGGGCCGGGACTACAGCCCCCAGCAAGCATTGCGGCTCCGCTTACTGCCCGGGCCGGCCGTGGGGCTCCCTGGGGAATGGAGTCCGGGCGGGGGTGGCGCCCATTGGCCAAAGCGGGGCGGGGACTACAGCCCCCATCAGGCATTGCGGTGCCGCTCCTGGCCCGGCCGCCGGACACCCTGGGGGATGGAGTCCAGGCGGGGAGGAGTGCAACATGGAATGAATAATAGCTCCCAGCAGGCATTGGCGCTACAAAGCCTCAGAGAGAGACTCCGTTGCATCATGGGGATTGGAGTCCATGGGGGGGAGGGCTGTTCTTCAATGCACCATGGGAGTTGTAGTCCTCTCTGGCCTGCAGGAAGGGGAGAAAACTTCAGCTCCCGGAAGGCATTGCTCCACTTGGAGAGACACCCTGTAGCCTAGCATAGGTGGCCCCAGCTCCTCTCTTCCTGTCGCATGAAAGATGTAATTAAGTTACTACGATTCCCAGCAGGCATTGAGGCACACACTGGCCCCAGGGCACCATGGGGCATGGAGTCTGGGGAGGGAGGCGCCATGTAAGTCGATCCACAGACAATAGAGGGGGACTACAGTTCCCAGCAAGCATTGCAGCTGCCAAGCGTGTAGGGTGGTGGTGTCCAGCGATTTCGCAATGCACTATGGGAGTTGTAGTCCTGTGTGGCACTCTGCTGGGGAGAGGACTACAGCTCCCTGAAGGCATTGCCCAGGTAGGAGAGACGCAGTGCATGAAGGGATATGCAGCCCCAGCTCCCTTTCCATCCCCATGCAGCAACGAGAGGTCAGCTCCCAGCAGGTCCCGTATGTGCACAGCTGTGCCCACCATTCAGACTCAGCAGCAATGTACCATGGGAAATGCTGTCCTAAGTCCTCAGTTCCCACTCACAATGCCTGGGGGTGGCAATTAGACTACAACTCCCAGCATACATTGGGCTCATCCTGCCCACTCTTAGCCCAGGGCACCATGGGAAATGTAGTTCTGAGACACCGATCACTACCACCCCATGGGCTGAAGGACATAAAAGGTTTCAACTCCCAGGAGGCATTGCGCTGCATGATATTGCAATGCACTGTGGGAAATGTAGTTCTGGGCCAAGCAGCCCCTGCCCCAGATTTTGCAGTAGTTGTCCAGCCAGTAGGCATCACACCGATCCATGTGTCATATGCCCCATATGGCCATTGGGGATTCTCCTTGAGGAGGTCCCACTGTAAGGGGATGGGGCAGCAGGGCCTGCACCCAGTAGCAGAACATTCTTTTACTGGAGACGTCATGCGCTACAAATGACAAATGCCCCTTTTAACTAGTCTGTGCGGGGTGCTGGACAAACACAGCAGAGACCCCATTGGGCACCTTTCTCAGCTGTATTACCCACTGCCCGGTGGGTGAGAAGTGATGTCTGAATGGATTTGTGAGACTCTGCAGTCACGGGACTCCCGGAGATGGGTGCTTCTGTGGGAGAAGGCCCCGTGTCTAAAGCGCCACCACAGAGGGTCTTGCGGGCAGGGGTGGGACAGAACTTTTGTGATCAACAGAAAATAACAGAGACCTTCAGTATCCCTGAGACGTTTAATAGGAAATGTGATCCCTGCCCCCACCCCACCCCACACACAGCTTGTGGGGCCCGGTCACAAAGGGGCAAGAGACGGGATGCAACACGCAATGGCCATCGGCCCCGCAACACAGCTGGCAAAGCCAGGTCGAGGGCGGGACATGAAGGACTGGCAGGTGAGGCACTCCGGTTGCTGTGGCTCGTTGAGCCTCGGTTTCCCCAGTAATGGGAGACTCCGTCTGTCCAGATCGGGAAGGTCTTTGGGGTAGGGAGCGTCTCTGACTCAGTGTTTGTGCAGCGCTCAGTGTGATGGGGGGGTCTGAGCAGTGCCCATGGCAATGGGAACCCCAGTCTTCTTGAGGGGTCTGTGCAGCATCCACAGGGCCAGGGGACTCAAAGCAGGCCAAGGGGTGGGGGGGCAGAATAGAAGGGGCAGTGCCATATGAACCCCAGCTATTCCTCCCCGCCCCCCAGTTCTCCAGTCCCTGGCCCTGGGGCCAGTTCTTACACCCCCTCCCCCCGGATAACTTCCCAGTTCTCTGCTTGCGACTCCGGACAGTTTAGTGTCGCCTGGATTCCTGCGGGCTAATGAGTCCCACCCCGCTGCTGGGTAATGAGTGACCCGCGGTGATCAAGGCAGGCCCTTCCCCAGCCACTTGTGACATTGCAGCCCGGGGCTGGCAGAATCCCTCCCCTCCAGTCTCAGCTCTCTGCTGGCCATCTGGGGTAGGGACCCCAAGTAGAGCAGGGGATCCTGCCAAGCTAATGACAGATGCCCCCTCCCCCAGTTAGCTACTGGGCAGCAGGAGTCCCCCACTGATCTGGGTTCACCTAACACCCCCCGCCCCCACGATAACTGGGGTCTCCCCATCCCCACGCTGAGGGTGATGTTAGAGGTTGGGGCCGCACACATACGGCCCCCCCTACAGAGTGAGCTGGGAACAGCAGGGACTGATCTACTCCATGTGGGCTCTCGTCTCTGGCCTGCGGCAGGTTCATGCCCTCAGTAGCTAGCTGCCCATGGTGCCCGTGCCACACGCATGACTCCCAGCCAGCGGGCAGCGCTCCCGGCGTGCTGTGTGTGACAGGCAGCAAAGCGAGCCACGGATCTGTGTTCTGCAGGTCCAGCCATGGCCAGCTGTGCCCTCTCCCCATGCCAGGTGCTGCTAGACCTCACACCCTCCCCATGCCACGCACCATCGCAGATCCGTCTGCTATGCCGACGCTGGTCCCCGCGCCCTCCCCGTGCCACGCACCATCGCGGATCCATCTGCCACGCTGACGCTGGTCCCCGCGCCGTCCCTGTGCCACGCACCATCGCGGATCCATCTGCCACGCCGACGCTGGTCTCTGCGCTCTCCCCGTGCCACGCACCATTGCAGATCCGTCTGCCACGCCGACGCTGGTCCCCACGCCCTCCCTGTGCCATGCACCATCGCGGATCCATCTGCCATGCTTTGCTGGTCCCCGTGCCCTCCCTGTGCCATGCACCATTGCAGATCCGTCTGCCACGCCGACGCTGGTCTCCGCGCTCTCCCTGTGCCACGCATGAGTCTCCCGGTGCCTGCACCAGCACAGGCGGCTCAAGAGGAGGTGGAGGAGGAGTAGAGGTAGGTGGTCTCGATCGTCCAGTCCGAGGGCAGCTCCTCGGGGCAATGGCCCTTCATGTGCTTCTGCATGGCGGCCAGGCTGGGGCAGAACTGGCGGCATAGGGTGCAGCGATAGGGGGCGGCGCCACCGTGGGTCCGCAGGTGCTTGATCATGGCGGAGTAGTCGCGGGAGCGCTGGGGGCAGAGCTTGCACTGGAACGGCTTCTCGCCTGCAGGGGGCAATGGGCTGTGAGAGGGGGTATCCAGCCCCTCCCACCTCCTTCCCTGCCCTGGCTCCCCACCCCTCCCCCAGTCCTATCCCACTGCCCGCTCCTCCCTCCCAGACCCAGCCTCACTTTCCTGGGGACAGCACAGGGGTTAGGGCCATGGCAGGGTTGGGGGCAGGAGAAATTAAGGCTGCCCCCCCAGGACCCAGGGAGATGGGGGGACCAGAGTGCCCCCGACTCCCAGTGGGGGGAGGGCTGGGGGCGATGGTGTGGGAACAATGCCCCAGCCTGCAGGGGCACAAGGCAGGTACGTGTACCCGGTTCCCAGGAGTTAGGAGGGGTGCAACACAGCCAGGGAGCACCAGGGGCTGAGGCCCCTGGGGGAGAGGCACACGGCACTGGTGGGGGGAGATGATGCCCATGGGAGAGGGGCACACAGCCCTGGGAGGGGCTGATGCCCGTGGAGGAAGGGTACACGGCACTGGGAGGGCTGATGCCAGTGGGGGAGGGGTACCCCGCACCGGGGGGGGGCTAGCGCTGTGGCTGGGGGGGTCCCACTCACCAGTGTGCACCCGATAGTGCGTCTCCATCTGGTGCTTGAGGGTGAAGCGCTTGCTGCACTCGCCGCACTCGTAGGGCTTCTCGCCTGGGGATGCCCGCCGGGGCCCCCGCAGCCCGGCCTCGGCCTGGAACCCACGGGCACAGAACTCCCGCTCCAACAGCCGCTGGCCTGCAGGAATGGCACCAGGGTCAGGCCGGCAGGTCGGGAGTGAGGGGCACCGGCTGGACAGGCAGAGGGTGGGGGCAGGGCTGGAGGAGCAGGGGTATGGGTCGGGAGTGAGGGGCACCAATGGGATGGGGGAAGGGCAGAATTGGGAGAGCAGGGGCTGCAGGTCGGGAGTGAGAGGCGCTGGCTGGATTGGGGGGGCTGGGAGAGCAAGGGCTGCAGGTCGGGAGTGAGAGGCGCTGGCTGGATTGGGGGGGTTGGGAGAGCAGGGGCTGCAGGTCGGGAGTGAGAGGCGCTGGCTGGATTGGGGGGGCTGGGAGAGCAGGGGCTGCAGGTCAGGAGTGAGGGGCGCTGGCTGGATTGGGGGGGCTGGGAGAGCAGGGGCTGCAGGTCAGGAGTGAGGGGCGCTGGCTGAATTGGGGGGCTGGGAGAGCAGGGGCTGCAGGTCGGGAGTGAGGGGCGCTAGCTGGATTGGGGGGGCTGGGAGAGCAAGGGCTGCAGGTCAGGAGTGAGGGGCGCTAGCTGGATTGGGGGGGCTGGGAGAGCAAGGGCTGCAGGTCAGGAGTGAGGGGCGCTGGCTGAATTGGGGGGGTTGGGAGAGCAGGGGCTGCAGGTCAGGAGTGAGGGGCGCTAGCTGGATTGGGGGGGCTGGGAGAGCAGGGGCTGCAGGTCAGGAGTGAGGGGCGCTAGCTGGATTGGGGGGGCTGGGAGAGCAGGGGCTGCAGGTCAGGAGTGAGGGGCGCTAGCTGGATTGGGGGGGTTGGGAGAGCAGGGGCTGCAGGTCAGGAGTGAGGGGCGCTAGCTGGATTGGGGGGGTTGGGAGAGCAGGGGCTGCAGGTCAGGAGTGAGGGGCGCTGGCTGAATTGGGGGGCTGGGAGAGCAGGGGCTGCAGGTCAGGAGTGAGGGGCGCTGGCTGAATTGGGGGGCTGGGAGAGCAGGGGCTGCGAGTCGGGAGTGAGGGGCATTGGCTGGATGGGTTGGGGGTGGGGGCAGGGCTGGGGGAGCAGGGGCTGCGAGTCGGGAGTGAGGGGCACCAGCTGGGCGTGGGGCTGGGGGAGCACCGGTTTCAGGTTGGGAGTGAGGGGTGCCAGTGGGATGGGGGAAGGGCAGGGTTGGGAGAGCAGGGGCTGCGAGTCGGGAGTGAGGGGTGCCAGCTGGATGGGGGAGGGGCAGAGCGCTCATGGCCCAGGCCATACCCATGTGGCTGCGGCTGTGTCTGCGCAGCGCCGTCTGGCTGGGGAACCGCCGCTGGCACAGCTGGCAGATGTAGCTCCAGGCGCCAGCCGGCAGGGCCCGTGGGGGGCACCGTGGGCCGTACATCAAGTACAGCGTGGTTGACGCCGCCGTGGCTGGCTCTGGGGAGGAGCAGGAGAGACACAGCTCAAAGATGGGCCCAGCCCTCCCAACCAGTCCCTCCCCAGTGAGCCCAGCTGGCTCCCACCCTCCATCCCCCCAATCAGACCTATGGGCCCATGCAACCCGGGTCTTCCAGCCCCACTGCTCTCGGGTGACCCTACAATAACAACGTGCCCAGTAGAAACAACCGAAACATCCACCTCCTCACCTCTGCCCAGGGCGGAGACCTGCCTCCCTGGTGTCCTGCTGTTCCTGCCCCTGGGGCACCCCCCACCCCCGCTGTCCCTGCCCCCCAGGGTCTCTCTACCACTGTCCCTGCCCCCTAAGGTCCCCCCCACTGACATAACTCAGGGACCCCCCACTGTCAGTGCCCCAGGTCTCCCTCCTCCCGCCCCTCTCACCTCCAGGGGGCGCTGTGCTCAGAGGCGGCAGGTCCTTGTCACAGCTCCGCTGGGCCCGGAACCGGGGGAGCGGGAGCGACTGGGGCCCTGGGGAGATGGAGCGACTGTCAGATGGGGTGTGGGGCAGACTGGGGGAGGGGCAGTGAGGGTGGGGTCGAGGATCTCGGAGGAGAGGGGATAGTTGGGGTGGGGCTGGAGGACTCAGGAGACAAGGGCAGGAGGGTGGCTGTGAGGTCGGGGGGGACCCAGTAGAGCCAGTGAGGGGCAAAGTGGGGGGAAAGGCGGGGGGCGGTAATGGGGCAGTGGGTCGTTGGGGTCAGGGTCCAGGAGCTGCTAGTGGGAGGAGACGGGCAGGGTGGGGCAGTTGGCAGGGTCCATACCTGGGTGGCACAATGAGGGGGGCGGATGGTGGGTGGTCCATATGTGGGTGGCAGAGTGGGTGACAAGGTGGGGGTCCATATGTGGGTGGCACGGGGGGCAGAGGGGCATATACATGAGTGGCACAGTGGGGGCAGGGTCTGGGGTCAGTACAGGAGTGGCACAATGGGGGCAGGGGAGTCCTTATGTGAGTGGCACAGTGGGGGGGTCCATACATGGGTGGCACAGCGGGGGTGCAGGATGGGGGGTCCGTATGTGGGTGGCACAGTGGGGGTGCTGAGGGGTCCATACATGGGTGGCAGAGCAGGAGGTGCACAGTGGGAGGTCTGTACGTGGATGGCACAGCGGGGGGACAGAGTGGGGGTCCTTATGTGGGTGGCACAGTGGGGGGACAGGGTGGGGGTCATTATGTGGGTGGCACTGTGGGGGGACAGGGTGGGGGTCATTATGTGGGTGGCACTGTGGGGGGACAGGGTGGGGGTCCGTATGTGGGTGGCACTGTGGGGGGACAGGGTGGGGGTCGTTATGTGGGTGGCACTGTGGGGGGACAGGGTGGGGGTCGTTATGTGGGTGGCACTGTGGGGGGAACGGGTGGGGGTACGAATGTGGGTGGCACTGTGGGGGGACAGGGTGGGGGTCGTTATGTGGGTGGCACAGTGGGGGGATAGGGTGGGGGTCGTTATGTGGGTGGCACTGTGGGGGGACAGGGTGGGGGTCGTTATGTGGGTGGCACTGTGGGGGACAGGGTGGGGGTCGTTATGTGGGTGGCACTGTGGGGGGACAGAGTGGGGGTCGTTATGTGGGTGGCACAGTGGGGGGATAGGGTGGGGGTCGTTATGTGGGTGGCACTGTGGGGGGACAGGGTGGGGGTCCTTATGTGGGTGGCACAGCAAGGCGGGCGGGGGAACAGGGGATTCCTTACGCGGGTGGCAGAGCAGTGGGAGGTGCTGGGCATCTGGGCCCCGCTGGGAGCAGAGGTCGTACCCCGAGTACTTGGCCGGAACCGCCAGCAGCCTGAGCAGAGGGAAACAAGGGGTTAAATGGCAAATGACCCACAGGGCTCAGGATGGGAACAGGCAGAATCTCCATTCAAAGCCCCCCATCACCTCCAGCCCCCCCCCCCCAGCTCTGACCCCATTGCTCCTGTGACGCTCTGTACCTCAGGGCAACACCCTACACCCCCCGGCTTATCTTTATAAAAGGATTGTGTGGTATCCAGTGCAAAGCTTGTCATGTCGGGTGTCTTTGGAAGGCTCCTGATGCACTGGGCACGGTTGTTACGGTGAGGTTACTGTACGGTTACAGGTTATAGGTTATAATTTCATGTATGTAGCTATGAGGCTGAAAATGTGTGCTCATGGCTTAGGGCAAGCCCAGGCAAAAACTCCCCAAGAGCAGAGGGGCAGTTCACACCTCATCAGGGCAGGTATGGGACAAGCCCAGCCCAGCCTCAAGGAACAAAGGACACTGGCCTAGGCAGCAACAAAGGACCTGTTGGACTCTCGAGTGAGTCACCCCCCTTCCTTTGGTCAGTTTGGGACGGCGATGAGGTGGAGGGGGGGCGAAGCCAAGAGGGAAGAAAGGACATGAGAAAAGGGAGGGATGTTTGCCAGGCTCTTCCTCTCTCTTCCACCTCCATCTACAGACACCACACCAAGCGGCTGATCAAAGGGGGATCAAAGGGGAGAGCCTGGCTGAAGGGCAACCAGCCAGCCTGTGGGGAGAAGCATCTACGTTTGTAAGGGCACTGAAAGTGTTAAGAGCAGCTTAGAGTGCGTTTTGCTTTTATTTCATTTGACCAAATCTGACTTGTTATGTTTTGACTTATAATCACTTAAAATCTGTCTTTGGAGTTAATAAATCTGTTTGCTTCAGGTAGACTAAACGGTGTGTTTGGGCTGAAGCGTGTCGGAGACTCCCCTTGGGATAACAAGCCTGGGACATATCAATTTCCTTGTTAAATTGACAAACTAATGATATAAGCTTGCAGCCTCCAGTGGGCATAACTGGACACTGCAAGAAGGTGTTTCCTAGGGTTGTGTCTGGGACCGGAGATATTGGCTAGTGTCATTCGGTTGCACAAGCCAAGGAGCAGCTGGCATGCCAGAGGCTGTACGTGAACAGCCCAGGAGTGGGGTTCCCACAGCAGAGCAGGGCTGGCTGGCTCCCAGAGTCAAGGATTAGAGTGACCTAGCAGATCACTGGTCCAGATACCCCAGAGGGGAACATCACAATCCCCTAGCCTCACATGGCTCTGACCCCATCGCCCCCTGGCCTCCCCACTGCTCTGACCCCCATCGCCCCCAACCCCCCTTTGCCCCCTAACCTCCCACTGCTCTGATCCATCACCCCCTAGCCCCCTGCTCTGACTCCCATTGCCCCCAACCATTCTGACCTCCTCATTGTGTAAGCTTCTTGCCCTGGAGACAGTCTGCTCAGAGAGAGGAGGCTCCCCCAGAGTCCTGACTGGCTTCGTAGGGAGTAGTTCCAGAGCATCGCCCCGGTGACTCCATGATAACTGGTGGAAGAAGTGGGATAAACTGCACCCAGTGGACAGAGCATCCTGCAGTAAGTGACTGGGGAGCACTAAAACGAAGGGGGATTAGCAAGAGACAGGCGTGCTGAAGGGTCCAAGAGGTGAGGTTCCAGGAGGCAGAGGAGCCTACAGCTGAAATCCCGAGAGAGAGTGGACCCCCAAGAAGGGCTGTCACACTGAGGGGGTTCCTCCCAGGAATCATGGGAGCTGAGAGACCACAGGCCTGTGAGTCCGTGGTCACCTGGGAACATCTCAGAGAAGGCCTATAACCATCTCCTTAAGAAGGAGATTGTAGAGCTGTGCAGAGAGAGAGAGGGCTGCATATTGGAAAGTTCACTGAGGCACAGCTGACTGCTCAGTTGGAAGAGGAGGGTGGCTCTGAGGAGCCAGATCCTGACTCAGCTGGGGCCACGAGAGAGGCTGGGAGCAGCCAGACCGCCCCAGGGCCCACACTGGTTGCTGACCCAGCTGGGGGCCCGAGAGAGGCTGGGAGCAGCCGGGTGTTCCGGAGACCCCTGTCCCCGACACCAGGGGGTCTCCACCAGGATCTGAGACGGATGGAATTGGAGCTGAGATCGAAGGACTCGGAGGACCATGAGAGACATGGAAGCCGTGAAGCAGAACAGCAGGAGAGGCAGGCAGCAGGAACTGGCGATGTGACTGAGCTGAGAGGCAGAGGGACCCATCCAGGGGTGAGTGGGGATGGACCCTGAGGTGCCAATTCTGCAGGGAACCTCGACACTAAATCGCTGCCCAGGTTAAGGAGGGGGGAGAGATAGATGCCCGTCTCGCGGCCTTTGGGAGGCTGGCAATTGAACCAGGCTGGCCCTGCAGAAAGGCTCCGGTGTCTAGTCCCCTTCCTGGGTCCCAAGGCCATAGAGCTGTTTAGCCAGATGGGTGGGGTGGCAGACTGGCTCCCACTCCTGGCCCCAGCATATAGGTCTGCATGGACTCTCCTGGGCTCAGGCCTAGGGTAACCAGACGTCCCGATATTACCAGGACAGTCCCGATTTTAGGGGACTTGTCCCGCGTCCCGACCTTACAGCGGTCAGGACGCCCTTTGTCCCCGTATCGGGGACTGTCTGACTGCAGCCACAGCACCACACCCGTGGCGCCGCCGCTCACCACTTCCTGGGGCAGCTCCCGCCTCCGCCCGCCGGCAGGAGTGCCATGTGCTGCAGCGGCGGGGCCTGCAGGCGCCGGGACCAGGCAGAGAGCCTCTGTCCCCCCCACCAGACCCAACCTGCCACCCTAGGAGCCAGCAGCCTGCCGGATGCTTCCCAGGATGGGAGCTGCCCAGGTGAGCCCCGCCGGGGCTCCCCACCTCGCCCCCTGGCAGGTCCCTCTGGCTCTTAGGGTGGGGGGCTCTGCGTGCTGCTGGCGCCTGCAAGCCCCGCTCCGTGGCTCCGGCAGCTCCCATTGGTGCTTTTCCCGGCCAATGGGAGCCACGGAGCTCGCGCTTGTGGCGGGTGCAGCACGTGGCCCTCACTGCTCTGACCCTAGGAGCCAGAGACCTCCGGCAGGGCTGGTGAGTGGTGGAGTGAGTGTCTGGGAGGTGTGTGTGGCGCGCTGGGCTGTGAGGGTGTGGAGGGCACTGGGCAGTGGGGAAGTTTGTGTGTTTTGGGGTGCTAGACAGTGGGGGCCTGTTGGGGGATGCTGGGCAGTGGGGCAGATCTGTGTGTGTCAGGGCACTGGGCAGTGCGGGTCCGTGTGGGGCACTGTGTAGTTGTGCTAGGGCTGTGGGGAAGGGCACTGGGAGGGAGGAAGGAAGGGAGGGAGGGGAAATCTGTGTGTATTGGGTAACTAGCGAGTGGGGGGTTCTGTGTGGGGTGCTGGGCAGCTGTGGTGGGGCTGTGGGCAGGGGGCGCTGGGTGTATGTGCACGGCACTGTGCATCTGTGGTGGAAGGGTTGTAGGGGGCTCGGGGCATAGTGGGGCGCTGGGCGGGGGAGCTGTGTGGTGCAGCATGGGCCCATCCCCAACAGGAAGGGGCACGCTGGTAGCACAGAGCCAGGCGGACCAGTGTGCCTCTGGCTCCAGTTGGGGCTGTGCACCTGTGTCTGTCTGTCTGTGTCATCCCTGCCCCCCCCCCCCCCCCGCTCGCCCAATGTGTCCTGATATTTCACTCTTGCGATCTGGTCACCCTACTCAGGCCCCTTGAATCCCCAGTGGGAGCGGAAGGTGGTGGTCACTGGGGAGACATTCCTGGGGTGGCGAGACCCTGGGGCAGAGAGAACGGTTGTCAGGTCCCGGGTGGTGCAGCCTCACCAGGTGCTGAGGGGCTGTGACCTGGGTGAAGGTCCCAGGGATGAAGCCCCTCGCCCTGCCTATGGGGGATGACTATGTCCCTTTGGGACAGGATCCAGGCCCTGCTCCTGTAACGGCCGAGGATTTGAATTTGAATCCAGGGAACCAATCGGCTGAGACTGAAGTGGTCAGTAAAAATGCAAATGACCTGGCTGGCAGGGAGGAGGAGCTGCTAGGTTCAGGATACCTGCCTGTCTGTAACCAGTGCCCTGGAGCTGAGTGGGGCAGAGATACTTCCCACGCCCTGCATGGCGGGAGGTGGCTTACGCTGGCTCTCATGCTGTGAGCAAAGCAGAGGGCTCATTGCCTGCCCTCACTAGGACAGCAGGGGCGAAGCTGAGCCCAGCGGGATCCGCGTCACCAGCTGAATGTGGTTAACCACAGCCAGGGCGGGACAGCTGCCAACCAGGCCTGCCTTGTCCAGAGGTGCAAAAAGCCTGGGGCAAGGGTAAAGCAGCCTTGAGACACCTGCTTGTCATAGAGGAGCCTTTTCAGACGGTGGCCCTGGTCTTGGTGAGGGTTGAATGGGAAGGGAAGGCTCCCCCGATGGAGATTCAGTGGTGGAGCATGTACTGACTTTCTAGGAAAAGCTCGCTGAGTTCATGGGTCTGGCCAGGGAGAACCTAGCCAGGGCCCAAGGGAGGCAAAAGGTCTCATACGACCACTCAGCCTATGGCACCGGGGACCAGGGGAGGGTTCTCATCTCAGTGAGGAAGAATAAGCTGCAAGCTGCCTGGGACGGGCCCTTCAAGGTCATCCAGCAGCTGAACGAGGAAAACGATGTGGTGGGCTCACAGCCACCGAGGGTACCAGGTCAACATGATGGAGCCGTATTGTGACAGGGAGAGGCTGGTACTGGCCGTGTGTGGCCAATTGGAGAAGGGGGAAGATCCCCTGGTGGGTCTCTTCCCTGAGACAGGAGCCAGCCACTTGCTGGAATCAATATGCCTCTCTGTCCTGCTAACCCCTGCCCAGCAGGCAGAGATCAGAGAGATGCTGCATTCGTACCAGCAGCTGTTTTCCAACTGTCCTGGGGTCACTAACTGAGCCATCCACTGAGTGGAGACGGCCCTCCCATCAGGTGTGCCCCATTCAGAGTAACTGGGAACAAAGCCCAGGCCCTGGAGGGAGAGGTCAGAGACATGCTGACTTTTGGGGTGATCCAGCCATCCACAAGGCCGGGGGGCCTCTCCCATGCTGCTGGTCCCCAGGAAAGATGGGTCAATCTGATTCTGTGTGGCCTATCGGAAGCTCAGTGCCATCACCATGTCTGGTGCCTGCCCATGCCTAGGCCTCATGAGATCCTAGACAAGTTGTGGGGGACTCGGTACCCCATGACCAAGGATTTCACCAAAGGCTACTGGCAGGTGCCTTTGGATCCAGATGCCAGGTTGAAACCTGCGTTTGTCACCCCTCTGGGGCTGTAGAAGTCCCTGGTCCTACCTTTCAGGCTCAAGGCACCAGCGCCAGGTGGATCAGTTACTTAGGGGGATGGAGAATTTTATCCTAGCTGACACTGATGCCATTAGCCAGACCTGGGAGGACCATGTGTCCCAGAGCAGTGGGGGCCCAGGGAGTGACGGGTTCAGAGTTGGCTGGTAGTTGGGGTTCTCCAAGATATCAGCTGTGACCTCCTGTTGCGGGATGACTGTGTCTCTTTGGGACAGGATCCAGGCCCTGCTCCTCCCAACCCCCCACCGCTCTGACTCCCATCATCCTCCAGCCCCCTACTGCTCTGACCCCTATCGCCCCCCAACCTCCCACTGCTCTGGCCCTCTGTGACAAAGTGCATGTCCCATTGCTCCCAAGCAGGAGCTGAAGGGTTAAGTCCGTGCTCGGAGCAGGCAGGAGATGCCATGGGGTGGGGTCGTTCAAGGGCTGGCCCAGGCTGACCCATAGTGATGGACAAGCTGAGAAGACAATGGAAACCCCCCACAGCCAGAGGACTCCCTGAGACCCTGGCCCAGGGCTAAGCATGGGGGGTTGGGGTGGGGGGAACGGGAACGGCCTGGGGCAAAGCCCCAGACTTAGGGGCAGGGCTGGGCCTGGGGCAGGGACCACCCGATGGGGGCTGGGATGCTGATGGGTTCATCCAAGGGACAGGTTAAAAGCTGGGGCACGGCCCCGATCCTGTGTATCCGGGACCCCCTCCATCGCCCCATCGCCCCATCGCGACCGCTGCCCTGAGCCACAGGCGACAGTCTTGCTCCAGCCAAGCACTGGGAGCTCCCACCCCTCTCTCTGGACCCACCCTTCTCTCTGGTTACGGCTGGCACGTGCCGGCGGGCAGTTGTGCCACAGCTCCAGGGCTGTTTATACATGTACCAGCTGCCCTGGGGCGTGGGTGTGTCCCTGAGCTCGAAAACCGCAGCACGCAGCATGGAGGGAGCTGGGTGCCAGATATAAAACCCAAATGTGCACCATCCCCTGCAGGTCTCCATGCTTAACCCCTGAGAGAGAGTGCACCCCCGAGAAGGGCTGTCACACTGAAGGGGGTTCCCCCCACGAACCATACGGGGCCAAGAGTGGGCATGACCTTTGAGTCCATGACATCCCCACAGTTCACCCTGAAGATTCCATCACACTGGAACCCGGCAGCCCCCCACAGTTCACTCTGCAGGTCCCCATCCCCCTAGAACCCAGCAGCCCCCCACAGTTCACCCTGCAGTTCCCCATCCCCCTAGAACCCAGCAGCCCCACTCAGTTCACCCTGCAGATCCCCATCCCTGAGTACTCAAAGGCCCTCCACAGTTCATCCTGCAGATCCCATCCCCCGACAACCCAGCAGCCCCTTCAGTTCACCCTACAGGACCCCATCCCCCTAGAACCCAGCAAGGCCCCCACAGTTCACCCTGGAGAAGTTGAGGATTTTTGTAGTGTTTTACATTAATAATGTGTGCGTGCCTCAGTTTCCCTGTGTGCTGCATGTTTAACAAGGTGGTGGGAGAGGGTTTGTTGTTGCAGAGGACCAGGGGTGACCTCACCTATCAGCCAGGACCCCTGAACAACAGCCTGGAGATGGGGAACCCTAACAGCCAGTGACCTGGTGACTAAGAGGCCCACCCCAGCTTGGCAGTCAGCTGGTTCTGGCCAGTGGGAGGACAAAGAGCTGAGGAGAGCGGGCCCTGGTGACCTGACCAGCCAGTTCCAGCCAGAGGGGAACAAAGGACTGAAGAGAGAGGGCCCCAGCGACCTGTTTACCTGGACAGAAAACAAAGGACGGGGAGGAGCTGTTGGGGCCGGGATGCCCAGCTAGAAAGCTCAGGGGCTCTGGACTGGAGCGAGAGAGCAGGCAGAGCTCACCTGGATGCAGGGGAGACTTAGATGTCCTGTGCTGAGGAAGGCCAGGCCAGAGGGCCTGAGAGTTTCCTGTGCTGGGTTCAGACGCTCAATAAACCCTCCTGTTTTACGCTGCCTGAGAGTCGCTCTGGTCCAGAGATCAGGGGGGCATTATTCCCTCTGGGAGTGGAGGCCCTGAGAGTCCAGAGCGAGTGGACTCCCTGAGGGGGCCCACGGTGAGAGACAGGCATGCAAGGCTCAGAGAGGTATGGTTCGAGGAGGCAGAGGGGCTTAAACACCGAGAGAGAGTGCACCCCCGAGAAGGGCTGTCACACTGAAGGGGGTTCCCCCCAGGGACGTTATGGGGCCAAGACTGGGTACTACCTTTGAGTCCATGATACTCCCATAGTTCACCCTGCAGATCCCATTCCCCTAGAACCCAGCAGCCCTCACAGTTCACCTTGTAGGTCTTCATCCCCCTAAAACCCAGCAGCCCTCACAGTTCACCTTGTAGGTCCTCATCCCCCTAAAACCCAGCAGCCCCACACAGTTCACCCTGCAAATCCCTTCCCCTTAAAACCCAGCAGCCCCCACCCCCCACAGTTCACCCTGCAGATCCCATCCCCCTAGAAACTGGCAGCTCCCACAGTTCAACCTGTAGATCCCCATCCCCCTAGAACCCAGCAGCCCCCACAGCTAGCCCTGTAAATCCCCATCCCTCTAGAATCTGGCAGCCCCCTACAGTTCGCCCTGCAATTCCCATCTCCCTAGAATTCAGCAGCCCCCCACAGTTCACCCTGCAAATCCCCACCCCCCTAGAATCTTGCAGCCCCCATCAAATGATTTGGAACCCAGTTGCTCTCACCATATGCCACAGAACCTGGCCGCGCCTGGAACACGCCATTCCACAACCCAGACACCTCCAATTCTTACTCTAATAACCACCCATACTTCTAGAACTTGGCTGCATGTATCACTCTAGATTGCCGCCCCCCCAGCACCATCCTCATGAGAAGCCACCTGTCAATACCACCAGGGAACACTCTAGAACCTCCCAGCAGATGATCAGAGTGGCTCGATGTGACGAAGGGGGGGACTGTCTTGTTTTTTCCTTGTTTTTCCAATGGTTTGCGTGCAGAGGGGGTGGGACTCAGTTTCCCTGGGTGTTACTGATTTAACAAGGTGATGGGAGAGGGAGTTGTTGTTACAGAGGACCTGAGAGGGAACTTGGGACCCCAGCCAATGGCCTGGAGAATGGATACCCCAGCGACTGGTGACCTGGCGACATGGTGACCTGGAGGCCCAGCTCAGGAGTCGCAGCCGGTTCTGGCCAGTGGGAGGACAATGGACTGTGAAGGGAGGACCCCAGTGACCTAGCCAGGTGCAGCCAGAGGGGGCCAGAGGACAGAAAAGAGGAGAGGAGGCCACGGTGACCCTGTTTGCCTGGAGAGCCGACAATGGACAGAGGCGGGGCTTGGGGGAGGTGATATCGGATGCCCAGCTGGGAAGCAGGGGGGCTCTGGGCTGGAGAGAGGGAGCAGGCAGAGCCCACCTGGATGCAGGGAGACTGGGATGTGCTGTGCTGAGGGAGGCCAGGCCTGAGGCCCAGAGAGTTTCCTGTGTTGTGTTCAGATGCTCAATAAACCCTCCAGTTTTACGCTGGCTGAGAGTCGCTCCGGGCTAGAGATCAGGGGGGCATTATTCCCTTTGGGGAGTGGAGGCTCTGGGGGTCCAGAGCGAGTAGACTCCCTGAGGGGGCCCACGGCGAGAAACAGGTGTGCTAAGGCTCTGAGAGGTGGAGGGGCTTAACCCCCAAGAGAGAGTGGACCCCTGAGAAGAGTCGTCACACTGAAGGGGGTTCCCCCCACGGACCGTACGGGGCCAAGAGTGGGCACGATCGGTGAGTCTGTGACACTCTAGAACCCACCCAGCCATGCATTTTCCTCCAGAATGGGGACATCAACATGCTGAAGCAATCTAGAACCCAGTCACTCCTGTGACTCTAGAACACTCTCCAGTTGTGTGGTGCTCTAGAATGCAACCCTGCTGTTCCTGCATGATCTAGAACCCCACCAGGCACCACACCCTGCTGCCTGGCCCGCTACATCTACAGGTCTGTCTCATCTTACGCGGGGGTTCCGTTCCGCGGTTAGCTCGTAAAGCGAAAACCGCGTATAGTCAAAGTTACATTGAGTTGAATGGCGGGCGGAATTGCCCGCACTACAGAAACAGTATTTAAATTGTTATTTTTCTCTTTTTTTGTTTTTGTTTTTGCCAACCGCGTAAAGCTGAAATCGCGCATGTTAAATGCACGTAAGGTGTGACAGACCTGTACTTGGCTCACTGGGGCTCTAGAACTCTTGCTGCAGCTGGTTTTGGTGGATGCAGGTAGCTGGAGCCCCGGAGGCCAGGGCTGAGAGGCACCCATTCCCACCTGTCTGGGTAATGCAGGCCCCACACGCACGTGCTAGACACACAGCACTGTGGCAGTTGAACCCTGGGGAGCTGCCGGGCCAGGGGCACTGCTCAGCAGAAGAAGAGATGTGGGGAGCAGTCCCCTGTGACAACGTGGCAATTTTCGTAATATTTTTATGACCTCTATGTGTGCCTCAGTTTCCCCTGTGCATGACTGCCCGGTGTGGGGTAAAGGTCTGTTTTTGCTCTCAGGGCAGGCTGGGTGACAAAGCTGTAAATGTCACCTGGCCGGCTGAGCTGCGATGGGTCGTTAACAAGGTCATGAAAATGGACTCACCGACCCCATGTCAATGGGAAATTGAAAAAGACAGCTGCAAAACTGATCACCAGGATGTAGCCCCCAGCCAGCCCATGACCCAGAGGAGCTGGGATTTCCCCATCTCACTGCAGGGGAGCTGGGCAGAGACCTCAGAACAGGGAAGGTGCATGATGGGGGGCACAGGAGCTGGCATCAGTCCTGGCAGAGTGGACAAGGCCCTCCAGTGAGTCGGGCTCCGTTGGCCATGCTGAACGGGGTGAAGCAGAAGGGCCCGAGGTGCAGCCTAGAGGCGCTGAGGCCATGTGGCAGAAGGACGTGAGCCCCTTTGGGGGTCTGGCACATCGTAGGGGCTCCACCGAGGAACTGTTCCAAACCTGGGGCACGGCCCCAATTCTGCACATCCCCACAACCCCAGCTGATGCCCAGCTCTGAGCTCAGGGCTGAGCAACGCGGTGCCTGCCCCAGCTGGGCACTAGAGGGCTCCATGCACCAACAAATCGTAGCTGGGAGACAGGATTTCAGCAGAAAAATGTGAATGACCCTTAGGAATTGTTTGAGAACACTTTTACTAGGTGCCAGGAAAGCCAAGCTAGAGAATGGCCAGTTCTGAAACCAGCCTGGCTTACAGGGGAAGTGCAAGTGGCTCTAAAACACAAAAAGGGAATACATAGCAAATGGGAAAAGGAGGGAGTGGAGAGCAATGACTATCACTCAGAAGCTTGGTATTGTAGAAACTGGATAAGGGAAGCAAAAAGATGCCAGACGCAATCTGTGGCCAGCGGAGAGAAGGACAATGAGAAGGACTTTTTAAAGTATATTGGGAACAAAAAAGAATCCTAAATGCTCTTGGCCCTGTGCTATTTAACATCTTTAACAGCCTGGAAGAAAACATAAAATCATCCCTGATAAAGTATCTGATGACACAAAAATTGGAAGAATGGGAAATACCGAAGAGGGCATGTCACCGATTCAGCGCGATCGGGGTGGCTTGGGAAACAGGGCACAAGCAAACACTCTGCTAAATGTCAGTCTATCCACCAGGGACCACAGAATGTCAGTGCGGGACAGCTCCAAAAGAGGCGACTCTGGGGTCTATAAACAGGGGAATCTGGAGAAGAAGCCCAGAGACTATTTGACTTCTGTACTTGGCCCTGGTGTGAGTGCAGCTGGGACCCTGTGGCCAGCCCTGGAGCCTTCCAGAAGAGATGTAGATACATTGGAGAGGGGTCGGAGAAGAGCCTGAGAGGAGAGACTCCAGGCATGGGATCAATTTAGCTACACACAGGGCAGGTTGAGGGGCGACTTGGCTGCAGTCTGTGCATGCCGACAGGGGCACGGCTCACTAATAATTGGGTCGTCAGAGGAAGATCTGCCCCATGGAAGGCTGGAAACTGAAACCAGACCCATTCAGCCCAGAAAGCAGGCATCCCTTCGGGACCCAGCCCGAGTGACAGGGGTGCAGGCTGGGGCGCTGTGCGGGGCGAGGGGGCTGGTCCCACGGTGAGGGGCTGGGGCAGGGCTGGGCGGGGGAAGGGCACACAGTACCCTGTGTGCAATGTACATGCATCCTGCCCCACGGCTGGGAACAGGAAAGAGCCGCCGCGCGATCCCCGGCCCCCTGTGTGCCCCACACAGGGTGAAAGGTTCACATCTTCAAACCACAGCAGCTGCTCAGCCAGAGGCTGTGGGTCGGTACAGGCGGGTGCGGGGCGAGGCTCTAGGAGGGCAGAGCATGATCACAATGAGCCCTTCTGATCTTACAACCTCTGGGTCTAGGAACCTGTGAACTGGGGCTGCCCAATGTCCAGCCCCCATATGCACCCCGAGATCCACCCCCACAATCCATATCCCCCCACCCCCCAATCGACCCCTACAACAATAGCCCCTCTGCCCCCAATCCACCCCTACACCCATATCCCTCCCTGCCCACACCTAGATCCACCCCTACACCCCATATCCCCCCTGCTCCTCCCAGATCCACCCCTACACCCCATATCCCCCCTGATCCCCAATCCACTCCTACACCCTATATCTCCCACTGCCCCCACTGCTCCCACCCAGATCGACCCTACACCCCATAGCCCCCTGCCCCGATCCACCCCTAAACCCCATATCCCCCGGCTCCCCGATCCACCCCTACACACCATCTCTCCCACTGCCCCCACTTTCCCCACATAGATTCACCCCATATCCCCCCTGCTTCTCCCAGATCCACCCCTACACCCCATATCTCCCACTGCCCCCACTACCCCCACTCAGATCCACCCCAGCACCCCATAGCCCCCTGCCCTAATCCACCACTAAACCCCATATCCCCCTGGTCCCCAAACCAACCCTACACCTCATGTCCCCCTGCTACTCCCAGATCCACCCCTACAGTAGCTCCCCTGCCCTCCCAATCCAACCCTGTACCCCATAGCCCCCGGTCCCCGATCCACCCCTACCCCCATAGCTCCCTGGCCCCACCCAGATCCAACCCCACACCCCATATCCCCTCTGATCCTCTGAGATCACCCCTACACCCCTTAGCCCCCTGCCCCGATCCACTCCTAAACCTCATATCCCCACTGCCCGCACCTAGATCCACCCCTACACCCCATGTCCCCCCTTCCCCCGATCCACCCCCACAGCCCCCTGATACCCCTTCACTTCCTCACCCTCCGAATTAAGGTAATTTGGCCTAGAGGAAAATGTGAACGGCTCTGGGGTGGTGGGGGGGAAGAATGTGTCATCTAGGAACAACTCAGCCCTTTGAAGTCGGACGTGTGGGTGTGGGGCCGGCTGGGGGAAACCCCACAGGCGAGTCACCCGTCCACCCCCTCCCATGGGACCTGTTTCATCTCGGGCTCCGCCGCTCTCTGGGGCAGGAACCTGCTGGGCTCAGGGTCTGTGCGTCACTGGGGGTGCGGGGGACCCTGAACCGTGACCGGCATAACTGCAAACCAGAGAGATCGGGGGATTTCCCCCCACAGCGCCAGGACAGGGCTGAGGTACTCAGGAGCTCCCCCCATAGACAATGCTTTCCCTCCCCTCAGCACCCCCAGGCTGCAGTGCCCCTACTCCAGGGTTAATCCAGCTGGCCTGGTGCCAGCGACGAGCGGCCTCTGGCCACAGCTGCGAAAGGTCAGCGGCACTTGGCAAGGCGCATGCGCAGCTGGTCCATGCCTGCCCCTGGTGCCCTGCTCAGAGCTGCAACAGCACCTGCCATGCCTGCCTTCACGGGGAGGGTGCCCCAAGGAGACCAGGCAGGAAACGAGTGACGTGGCCAGTTCCCACAGAATAGGGCCCACGGCCGAGAGCCAGTGCGCCCCGGAGCCACGGGGGAAGGGAGGGCAGCAGCCTCATGGCCTGAATCATCCCCCCGGGCTCGCAGCCCCCCTGCTCTAACCACTAGGAACCACTCCCCTTCCAGGGATAAAACCCAGGAGTCTTGGCTCCCAGCCCTCTCCTGCTCTAACCCACTAGACCCCACTTCCCTCCCAAGGACAGGGATAGAACCCTGGAGTCCTGGCTCCCAGCTCCCCCTGCTCTAATCTACTAGACCCCACTCCCCTCCCAGAACTGGGGATAGAACCCCGGAGTCTTGGCTCCTAGCCCACTCTGCTCTAACTCACTAGACCCAACTCCACTCCCAGGGCCAGCCAGGGATAGAACCCAGGAGTCCTGCTCCCAGCCTCCCTCCACCCACTCCCATCACCTATGGCTTCTCTCCCACCCCCACCCCGCTCACCTCTGGTCTTCCAGTTGCTTCTCTCTGCCTGTGATCCCACTGGGGGAGCCCGGCTTCCCCATCTCCAGCCCGCAGGGGAAGGGTCGGACGTAGCCATGGAAACCCACCGATGCCGAGAGGGCCATGTGCCCAGGCCCCAGGTTGCCCAAGGGCGAAGGCAGTGACTGCAGCTGGTAGCTGAGCAATGGTGGGCAGGGCTGGTAGCCAGAAACCACCCCCTCTGGCCCCCAGAGCGCCTCTGGCGGCCAGGGATGGGCGCGGTGCTCCTGAGGCAGTGGCCGGGCCGTAGCTGTGATGACGCTTTCCCGCGGCTTGAGGGAGGACTGTTCAAACAGGACCCAACTGGGTGCCAAGCTGCCATCTTGGATTTGGCTCCCCTTACTGTCTGGCCTACCCAGGGCCAGGCAGGGCCCATCGGCCAATAAAACTAGGTCGTGGTTGCCTGGTGACTTCATCTGGGACATCCCATCCGCTGTCTCCTTCCTCGCATCTTGGGCACCAACCCCGTCATGGCTGCCAGCCCTGTCACCAATGACAACTCCATCATGGCCACCAGCCCTGTCGTCAATGGCAACCCTGTCATGGCCACCAGCCCAATCACCAATGCCAACTCCATCATGGCCGCTAGTCCTGTTGCCAATGCCCACTTCGTCAGGGCCATCAGCCCTGTCGCCAATGGCAACTCCGTCATGGCCACCAGTCCTGTCGCCAATGGCAACCCCGTCATGGCCACCAGTCCTGTCGCCAACTCCACCATGGCCACCAGGCTTGTCACCAATGGCAACCCCATCATAGCCACCAGTCCTGTCCCCAATGCCAACTGAGTCATGGCCGCCAGCCCTGTCGCCAATGCCAGTCCCATCAGGGCCTCCAGTCCCCAGTGCCCTGAGGCACACCTGCTCCAGCTCTTCCATCTCCAGGTCCCGGGCAGTGGCCAGGAGGCTGGCGAGCTCCTCAGGTGCCACCTCAAGGCTGCCGGTGTAGGCAAAGTCCAGGGCGTGCTTGAAGGTGGCAGGCGCAAGGAAGTCCAGATTGCAGAGCTTTCTGGGGCCCTGTGGCAGGAGGAGCCGGGCCAGGGTGCGGCTGGCACAGGCCAGCACCAAGCTGTGGGCCGGGAAGTCCTGCTGGCCCACGCGCACCAACACATCGCACAGGGCCCGCACATGCCTCAGCTCACTGGCCCGGTGCAGCAGCAGGTCCGGGTGCGAGGGGCTGTGCAGCCTGACCCGCCGCGCCATCTCCCTGCCACGGGGCTCAGGGGCGCTGCCGGTCGGGGGTCAGCTCCTCCATCAGACGCAGGGCTCTTCCTCCTGGCGACAAGGGGAGAGGGAGATCATCAGTGGGGACGGGCTGCACAAGATGGCTGCCAGGCTCTCAGACCCAATGCTCAGGGATGGCAGGAGTATACGTGGAGAGGGGGGCTGCACAGGATGGCCGCCGGGCTCTCAGACCCAATGCTCAGGGACGGCGGGAGCGTGCAGGGGTGGGGGGACTGTAGAAAATGGCCACCAGGGTCACAGACCCAATGCTCAGGGATGGTGGGAGTGTGTGTGGTGAGGGGGGCAGCAAAAGATGGCTGCTGGGATCTCAGACCCAATGCTCAGGGATGGTGGGAGTGTGTGTGGGGCAGAGGGGGTGGAACTGCACATGATGGCCACCGAGGTCACAGACCCAATGGTCAGGGATGGCGGGAACACGCCTGTTGAGAGGAATTTGGACCCCTTCTCCCTCCCATTTCACTTTAGTTACACAGACATTTGGGGGCTACATTTGTCCCTCGTTCCCCTCCCCTCTTGCCAGCCCTGGGCGGGACTGTGCTTGGAGGGAGGGGCTGGCAGGAGGGGTGTATGGAGGGGGACGGTTGTGGGGGAGGGCAGAGGGTTGCTGGGGGTTGCGGGGAAGAGGTGGCGGCCTTGCAGGAGTTGGGGGCATTAGTGTGGGGACTGGCAGGAGAGTGTGTTGGGAGAGGAGATGGCGGGAGCGCAGGGCAGAGGGGCAGATAGAAGGGGGAGATTGGCAGGAGCAGGGTCTCAGTGGGGGGTGGGCGTGGGGGTGGGCCTGGGCCAGCTAGGGGGATCGGGCAGGGTTGTGAGCCATTCCCAAGGGGGGCAGGTCCTGAGCCAGATTGGGGAGGGAGGCGTTAGCCTGTCCTGTGGGGGGCAGGGCCTGGGCCGGCTGAGGGGGCCGTGAGCCAGGCCTGGGCTGGCTGAGGGGGGGCAGTGAGCCTGTCCCATGTGGGGCAGGGCCTGAGCCGTCTGGGGGTGGGGGCGTGAGACCGGCCTGCGGGGGCCAGGGCCTGGGCTGGCCGGCCGGGCCGTGAGCCCATCTCGCGGGGGGCAGGGCCTGGGCCGGCCGGGGGCGGGCCATGAGCCCATCTCGCGGGGGGCAGGGCCTGGGCCGGCCGGGGGGGCCGTGAGCCCATCTTGCGGGCCGTGAGCCCATCTTGCGGGGGGCAGGGCCTGGGCCGGCCGGGGGTGGGGGCGTGAGCCCGGACTGCGGGGGGCAGGGCCTGGGCCAGTTAGGGGGGCTGTGAACTCATCTCAAGGGGGAGCAGGGCCTGGACTGGCTGGGGGGTGCCGTGAGCCCAGGCCACAGGGGGCAGGGCCTCTGCAGCACAGCGCTGTGGGGTTTGGGGTTTTCGCTTTGTTGTCTGCGAGGCAGGAAGTTGAGGGGGGGGAAGTGAGCGCCCAGGTCTCTCAAGTGCATGAGAAAGTGTCTGTCCCCACCACCCCTCCAACCCCTGGCTCTGCTCCCACAACAAAGGCAGCGACGCCAGCGCGGGTTCGGTACATGAAAGAGGCAGCCCCACCAGAGAGCGCGGGGGGGGGAGTGGGGTGCTCCGGATTGGGGGGTTGACTGGGAGCCAGCGCAGGGATCCCCTCCCTCCAGTGCATCCTAAGCCCCCCCCAGTACCCTCTCCCTCCCCAGGAGAGCTCCCCTCAAACTCCTGTGTGCCGAGGTGAGTGCTCAGTGCAGCATTGCACATACGGAGCAAGCACTGGGCCCTGCTCCCCTCCCAGTGCCAGGGAGAGAACCCAGGAGTCCTGGCTCCCAGCCACCCCCTTCTCTAACCACTAGACCCCAGTGCCCTCCCAGGGCCACGGAAAGAACCCAGGAGTCTGGGCCTCCACACAGAAGCTTTTTAAAAGATGCACTTATCTACTCTTCTCCTCCCACAGTCCTCGTGAATTTGATCCAAGGTTTCCAGGTGCCCAGATGTCTTAATGAGACCCCTGAGTTTTTTGGGGGGGGAGCTTGGCGCTTCCTGGACACAGGGCCTCTTTGGGGTGTCAGGCATTGGCACCCCAAAAGCACTAGCCCCTTTTCAGAAGCAATGACCAAAGGTGCCCTCGAGACAGGGCAGGGCAGGGGACAGGGCAGAAGGGAGTGAGATGGGGCCGTTGGAGGGCAAAGCTGTAATGGGAGCTGCACTTTATAGGGACACCGGTGGCCAGCTGCACCTGCACCCTATGCCTGGGTTTGTGGGGGCTCCTCCTGCCCCTCTGCTGTTCTCGCAGGTACACTCTACAGAGGCCGAGGGATCTGGCCAAGTTTGGATGGATGCTTCCAGCCCCATCAAACAGCTTCTAACTCACTGCAGCAGGGTGGCCCTCCTTGGCCGGCTGAAAACCCAGAGGCCTCCACTGAGATCAGGGCCCTCCACCCCTCTCGACTGTGCCAGGTGCTGTACAGACCCCAACCAAGATCAGGGCCTCCCCTTCTCCCCCTCCAATTGTGCCGGGTGCTGCCCAGACCCTGACTGAGATCACGGCCCCGTTCTACCAGGTGCTGCCTAGACCCCAACCGAGATCAGGGCCCCATTATGCCAGGCGCTGCACAGACCCCGACCGAGATCAGGGCTCCCACATTGTGCCAGGCGCTGCACAGACCCCAACCATGATCAGAGCCCTGTTGTGCCAGGCGCCGCACAGACCCTGACCGAGATCAGGGCTCCCACATTGTGCCAGGCACTGCAGATATATAGCAAGCAATTCCCTCCACTGAATTCAGCTTGCAATTCAGATCGACGATTTGGACAAAAATAGGGTTATGCACTTCATGAGGAAACTGAGGCCCAGACAGCCTGGGTGACATCCCAAAGGTCCCACGGGAACTCTGTGGCACAGCTGGGAATCGGGCCCAGGTAGGGTGAGTCCCAAACTCACGTTCTGGTTATTATTAATTAAAAAAATAAAACAACCCCCCAAAGAACCAAAGCCCCTCTCCCCCCCCAACTCAGACACTTGCAAAACCATTGGGAGCAAAACATGCATCCCATCCTCTGCAGAGACTGCCAGGCAAAAACAGGGCAGGGCTGGGGCCCCAGGCCTATTTCCAGTGTCGAAGCAACAAGGACCCCTTAAATACCAGCTCGTCGCCACCAGAAAGCGCCCGGGAAAGAGGGCAGCACCCCTCATTCCCCCCAGATTCTCCCATATTCCAGGGCACCTTCAGGAGGGCCAGTCTCCTGGCCACGTGGCCTGTGCACGGCATCTGTCAGCAATTGTGGCAGCTGCCAGCTCGCTAAATTCCTGATTGTTCGGGTACAAAAATCCCTCCCCTTTTCCCAGCATCCCAGTAAACAAGGGATAGAAGGGGACTGCAACTAGTCCACGGGCGTTCAGAAAGGGACAGCAAGGAGTAGATCCCAGAGCCCTGCTGTAAGCGTCATTAGCCTGGGAGAATCCCCCTTGGGAATCAGCAATATAGGACACATGACACATGCACATCCGTGGAGCAAACAGAGAATCTTCATTCCTGGCCTTGATGGGCCACTGGTCTGAGCAGGGATGGGGGATATAGGTTGGCTGGGCCCATGGGCTGGTCCGGGGATAGCGCTCTTGAGGAGTGACGGGGCCGGATTTCTGCCCATTCCCCTTCCATGCTGGCGTAAATGGGGAGCGGCTCCCAGGGGTCAGTGGGGCTGAGTCCCCTCATTAATCCGGCCTGCGACTCCTTGAGCTGGTGTCTTGGGGTCAGATGGCAAACGGGCTGCGAACCCGGTTCAATGGGGACCCCTAGAACTGGCCTTGGGGCAGGAAGTGGCTTTCCGTTTGGCCTGTCCAGCGCCTGGCACAATGGGCCCCAGGGCCGTGGCTGGTGCTCCCGGGTGAGGGGCTGGGGGACCGGAGAATCCTCCCCATAATGACACTGCTGCTGGGAGATGGACCCTGAACTTGACAATGGCTGTTTTATCTATTTAACAAAGCTCCCGGGGATAGGGGATAACCCCAGGGCAGCCCCATGGGAGGGGACAGGAATTGGGAGGCATTTTAAAGTGAGCCCGGTGGCCATGTCCCAGCCAGGCCAGGAGTCAGTGACTGGCAGACTCAGGGCTAGCGGGGGAGGGTGCCGGCGCAGGGCAGACGCTGATGGGGGGCTGAGATCGGGACCCACGGCTGGCACCTGGGTGATGCGAGTTAAGTACTCCAGTTGGGTTAATTCCACAGAGAGCCTTGCCCTGATTTCCTCTCCCTGCTGGCAGGACATCCTATGGATTTTCTGATGGCCGGAAGCCAGGGGGCACAGGGCAGCTGGGCTAGGGGATGGGGAAGGTGAGGGGGGTAGAGATCATCCGCAGGGACCTAGGTGCTGTGAAAACATGAGGGGCTGGCTTAGGGGGGCAGGGAATAGGGCAGGGACCTGTCCCTTCTAGGGGGTACTGGCCCCGATTCAGCCATGGGGCAGGGGACTGTCTGGCATAGGGGGCGGGAATGGGTCACGGGGCCTTTCCCCTCTGGAGGACTCTGGCCCTAATCCAGTGCAGACCAGGGATGCAAACCCCTCCATCGGTGGCACAACTCACAAGCAGCTGCAGACCTGGGAGAAATGAGTTGCCTTCAGCTGGGACTGAGCGGGGACCAGCCAGGGGGTCTCCCTGGGGGTACGGCGGCAGGGGGCCAGCAGCTCGCACTGCTGCTGTCCCCGGTGCCCTGGTTCCCCCCTCCCCCCTCGGGCCCAGAGGGGCTGCCCCCGTTGGAAAGGGTTACGCACACCGCGGTGGGGAGGGCGGCGAGCGTGGAACATCCTGTGCTGTGACACGAGGAAACAGACGTGCACAGAACCTAGAGAGGAGGGAAGAGAAAATGCAAGGTGCGGTGGAAACGGGCAGCTGCCTCCCAGGGGGATTGTCCCCAGGATCCTCCCCCCACCCTCTCCCAGAGCTAAGGCCCTGCCACTCACCCCGTCCGGGGGCACCGAGCCAGACACATCCATCCTTCACTGGCGGCAGACGTCTCTTCCACTGACAGTCCCTGTCAATCAGGTGTCAAGGTCTTGGGTCCCGTCGATGGGCCGGGGGACCCACCCACGCCCTGCCATTGGCTGGAGGAGGTGTCTGGTGAGCTTACATTGGACAAAGGGAGCTGTCATCGAGGACCAATCTGGCACCACCCAGAGGGATTTGACTTTTCGGAGAAAAAAATGATGTTTTCTTTGAAGGGAAACTCGATTTTTTTGGTTTCAGAGTAGCAGACGTGTTTTTTGGCGCTAAGATGCAGCCAGCTCTGGGGCAGGGCAGTTGAGGAACAACCACACATAACACCGCATGGGGACAGCTTGCCTGGTGCTGGAATGCAGCCACCTCTGGGGCAGGGCAGCTGGGGAACAGACTGGTTGCGAGGGGGGGGGCTGAATGTGACTCTGACACACACACCAGTGACTGGGAGGGGCAGACAGTACCATCCTGTCATAAGAACTCAGGGTTCAGTTTCTCCTGAGCCTCCCCCAGCTTCAGCAGGGCCCCATGGCAGTGGGGGGGGGGCTGCATTGTCCCATTGCTACCCCCTCCAGGGGTGCCAGGCTGAGCCAATGCCCAACAGTGTCACGCCCCACAGATTGCAGCCAGTGTTGGGGGGGATCTGCTGTATGGGGAGGCTGCCCCCAAAAGACATTGTGCCTGACCCCCCGCCCCGCCCTCCCCACCCATCCACTCCCTCACCCCACATCAGCACCTTCACCCTGGCTGTGTTCCCTGTCATACCCCAGCCATGCCCTTACTCCCCTCTGCGTGGCTTCCCCTCTCGGGGGGATGGGGGGGGCAGTCCCAGGGCGGGGGTATGGACGGGCTCCGGGGGGGGGGCAGGGACCAATCCGGCGATTCCGGCCCCCAGAGAAATAACCGAGAGGGGCTGGTTTTCGTTTTACTGAGAATCAAAAGTGAATGATGGGGGCGGGGGCAGGGGACACTGTGGGGTGGGGAGTGGGGCCTGTGGATGATTCAGCGCCCAGGGCTGTGGGAAACGGGGACAGGGCGAGTTTTCGCCAGGCAGAGTGGGCGCCCGCTGACACATCCCTTGGGGCCGAGTTGCCCTGCTCCAACAGAGAGAGGGTGGGGCAGGATTGAGGGGTGCCGGGAGAGCTAGAGGGGGGAGCCCAGGGCTGGGTAAGCAGGGGGCTGCGGTCGGAAGTGAGCGGGGAGCCCAAGGCAGGGTTAGCAGGGGAATGTGGGTCGGGAGTGAGGGGCACCGTCAGAGCTGGGTGGGGAGCCCAGGACTGGGACGGCGGGGTTGGGGGCTTCAGAACCACAAGTGGGTTCTTTTCTGGACTGTCAGGTCCCAACTGTGATTTCTGGCCATTGAAATTCAACTTCAGAGATGACGTTAGAGCAGCAGGACACAGCTGACCGAAGCGTGAAACCAGTTCAGAGGGAATTATCCTGTGGGAGCCCAGAGACCTGGGTTCTCTCCCTGGCTCTGGGTGGGGAGTGGGATCTAGTGGTTGGAGGGAGGGCTGGAACTCAGGACGCCTGGCTCCTTTTGCTGTCTGATCTTGGAGAAGTTCCTTGCCTCGCTGTGCCTCAGTTTCTGCTGAGCAAGCTGTGGCAGATGGGAGCAGGACGAGGGGGCCGGGTATCCTGAGCAGTCACTGCCCCTCAGCATGACCCCCTGGGTCGCTGGGGTTTCCAGTCCCACAGAGGTGAGGGCTCCAGGGCCCCTGGGCAGGGCCAGGGACTCCGCAGGCTGATTCATAGCGAAAGGAAGATGCAAATCGAACGGGCTGGGGCCTGTAACTGTCTGCAAAGGGGAAAACATGGGGGGTGAGCCAGAAACTCAGCGACCCACCAAGGGGCTGGCTCTGACCCACAGCTCCCACCTGTCCTGGTGTGGGGCTGGCCGTGACCCACAGCTCCCCACATCCTGGTGCTGGGCTGACTGTGACCCACAACTCCCCCCATCCTCGTACAGGGCTGGCTGTGACCCACGGCTCCCCTCCATTCTAGTGTGGGGCTGGCTGTGACCCACAGCTCCCCCCATCCTGGTGCGGGGCTAGCTATGACCCATTCCTCCCCCCCCATCCTGGTCCTGGGATGACTGTGACCCACGGCTCCCCTCCATTCTAGTGTGGGGCTGGCTGTGACCCACAGCTCCCCCCCAACCTGGTGCTGGGCTGGCTGTGACCCACAGCTCCACCCCATCCTAGTGCAGAGCTGGTTGTAACCCACGGCTAACTCCCCACCACACACACACACACACACACACACACACACACACACACACACAGCCCTGGTATGGGGCTGGCTGTGACCCATGGCTCTCCCCCACTGTCCTGGTACTGGGCTGGCTGTGACCTACGGCTCCTCCCTGTCCTGGTTACCAGCTGGCTGTGACGCACAGCTCCCCCCATCCTTATGCAGGGCTGCCTGTGACCCATGGCTCCCCCATCCTGGTGCCGATATGGCTGTCACCCACAGCTAACCCCACCCCCACCACACACACACATCCCTGGTCCTGGTTTGGGGCTGGCTGTGACCCACAGCTCCCCACCCCCATCTTGGTGCTGGGCTGCTCTGACCCATGGTTCCCCCCCTCCTGGTGCTAGGCTGGCTGTGACCCATGGCTCCCCCCATCCAGGTGCTGGACTGTCTTTCACCCATGGCTCCCCCGTCCTGGTGCTAGGCTGGCTGTGACCCATGGCTCCCCCCATCCAGGTGCTGGACTGTCTTTCACCCATGGCTCCCCCGTCCTGGTGCAGGGCTGGTTGTGACACACAGCTACCCCCCACCCCCTTCCTGGTGCAGGGCTTTCTGTGAACCATGGCTCCCCCGATCCTGGTGCTGGGCTGGCTGTGACCCATGGCTCCGTCCAGTCCTGGTGCTAATCTGGCTGTGACCCATGGCTCCCCCCACCCCTCCGTCCTGGTGCTGGGCTGTCTGTGACCAATGGCTCCCCCCATGCAGGTGCTGGACTGTCTTTGACCCACGACTCCCCCATCCTGGTGCCCCGTCCTGTGACACACAGATACCCCCCCCCTTCCTGATGCAGGGCTGTCTGTGAACCATGGCTCCCCCGATCCTGGTGCTGGGCTGGCTGTGACCCACAGCTCCCCGAGTCCAAGTGCTGGGATGGGTGTGACCCATGGCTTCCTCTTGTCCTAGTATGGGCCTGTGTGATCCATGGCTCTCCCGCACTGTCCTGGTGCTGGGCTGGCTGTGATCCATGGCTCCCCCCCATTCTAGTGTGGGGCTGGCTGTGACCCACAGCTTCCCCCCCGTCCTGGTGCTGGGCTGGCTGTGACCCACAGCTCCCCCTGTCCTGGTGCCGGGCTAGCTGTGACCCACAGCTCCCCCTCCCCCATCCTGGTGCTGGGCTGGCTGTGACCCACAGCTCCTCCTGTCCTGGTGCTGGGCTGGCTGTGACCCATGGCGCCCCCTCCCCATCCTGCTGCTGGGCTGGCTGTGACCCACAGCTCCCACCTGTCCTGGTGCGGAGCTGGTTGTGACCCATGACTCCCCCTGTCCTGGTGCGGAGCTGGTTGTCACCCATGGCTAATCCGACCACATCCTGGTCCTGGTACGGGGCTGGCTGTGACCCATGACTCCCCACAATCCTAGGACTGGACTGGCTGTGATCCACGGCTCCCCCTCATTCTAGTGTGGGGCTGGCTGCCTCCCCCATCCTGTCTTGGTGCTGGGCTGTCTGGAACCAATGGCTCCCCCCATCCAGGTGATGGACTATCTTTGACACAAGGCTCCCCCTTTCCTGGTGTGAGGGTGGTTGTGACCCACAGCTACCCCCACTCCTTCCTGGTGCAAGGCTCTCTATGACCCACGGTTCCTCCCCACCCCGTCCTTGTGCAGGACTTCCTGTAACCCAAGGCTTCCCCTGTCCTGGTGTGGAGCTGGCTGTCACCCACAGCTAACCCCCCCACGCACCCCTGGTCCCGGTAGGGGGCTGGCTGTGACCCACAGCCCCCCACCCCCATCTTGGTGCTGGGCTGCTCTGACCCATGGTTGCCCCCGTCCTGGTGCTAGGCTGGCTGTGACCCATGGCTTTCCCCCCCCACGGTGCTGGGCTGGCTGTGACCCATGGCTCCCCCCATCCAGGTGCTGGACTGTCTTTGACCCACAGCTCCCCCATCCTGGTGCAGGGCTGGTTGTGACACACAGCTACCCCCCACCCCCTTCCTGGTGCAGGGCTCTCTGTGAACCATGGCTCCCCCGATCCTGGTGCTAGGCTGGCTGTGACCCATGACTCCCCCCAATCCTGGTGTGGGGCTGGCTGTGACCCATGGCTCCCCCGATCCTGGTGCTGGGCTGGCTGTTGTCACACCCCAAGGCCCCCTCCCTCAGGGAGTCCCTTGGGAAGGCAGATCAGCACTGTATATTGCTAACACTGTTGCTAGCACTGTAAATCATTTTGGAGAGGGTCAAAGGTGTGTGAGTGGGGAGTGGAAGTTTCCTTTGCAGGTACAAAAGGCCGAGGGGGGGGGGGAGAGAAAGAAGTAAGCAGAGAATGGGTTAACTCAACGCTGCAGCTAGCAAGCTCAGTCCGAAGATAAGAAGCTAACTCCAGCCCAAGGCCAGCTGCTACCTGCCAAGACAGAAGGGGGGAAGTCCAACCCTTCCCCGACCAGCCGTGAGAAAGGAGAGTTGTTAAAACAAAATGCAGGGGCCAGGGGGGGAAAAAATGGCAAAGGCCAGCCAGGAACTAACAGAACCATCTCACAGTCCTGAAACTAGGTGTTTTGGGAAAGCTAAAAAAACTATGGAAGGCCGGTTTGGACTGGCACAGAGGGCACCAGGACCAGAGGTCCCCGAATGAAGCACACCCCCACCCCAAGAAGCTAGGACTTAAAAACCCTCCTGAGAGCTGGAGCAATTCAGAGAGCACAGCAGATCCTTGGGCGGCCTGGGCCCAGGACAGCACTCCCGTCCACCTTCCCCCCGCTTCTTCTGACGTTACACCCAGACATGGCCAGTCTGGGTCGTGCGTGTGTGAATATGAAAGTGTGTTACGGATTGGGGTATTAACACTTTATTTCTTCCCCTGAGTGACGTGGGAGCGTTCCCAGCACTCTCTGCTGTTATTTTATTATTTTATCAATAAAGCTTTAAAATTTAGACCCTTGGTGTGCTTCGTCATCTCCTCCCTAAAAAGATCCTGAGGCATCAGCCTGATCAACTGACACCTTCAGGCAAATTGGTAACAAAAATCTGTCACAGTTTTGGTGGAGAATTGCGGAGCGGGGGGAGCCCTGCAGAACGCACCAACTGTTCTGCCCTTGATATTTCATGTTTTCTCCGCTCAGCACTGTTGGTATTTCATGTTGAGGATTTTATAATTACAGGTGTGCCCCACCCTCAGTTGTATCATAGCTGAGAACTGGAGAGGGTTTTAGCATTCCACTCTCCACCAAGGTCAGCGGGGGAAAGGTGCTGGTGGGTCAACCCCCGGTCGTAGAAGTGCTGGGTTCTAGGAGGAGGACTTAGAGATCCTCGCTCCAGGAGAGAATCCTTGGTCCATACACCCTCAGTTGTAAAAGGGCTGACTGGAAGAGGAGAACTTAGGGTTTCTTGCTTTGTCTCTGGGAGGGGTTTTGCATTTGGTGTATGGGCCCTTGGTGGTAGAAGGCCGAGCAATACAGAGGGAGGCTTAACATCTCTCTCTCTTGCCCAGTGGGGTAACATTCGAAGCCCCAGTGCTGGCATGAGCAACATGAAATCTCAAGAGATTAACAGACCTTAAGAGTTGTACTGACGGATTGTGACATCATGTTCGGGAAACAGAAGCATACAGCTGCAGACTTGGGAGTCCTGCAGTCTTGGGCAATGGCATCAGCGATGGGTTCAAGCCTAGATGTACGAGCATTCAGGAGCGCGGACACGGTAGTCCAGCTGCCTGGTCAGCTGGCGTCACGGAGGACAGGTGGACCTGATGCCCGAGCCACAGGGGAGGCAGCAAAGAGGGAGAGGACCCTGCTGCCTCTTTCAAAATGGGGGTGAGGACCTCTCCCAGCTGGAGAGGGCTCTCGCCAAGGTGGGATACAATCCCTGGGGTTCCGTGAGGGAGCTTCAGAGCAGTGTGCATTCTTGGCAGGATTTGTTAGACTTGTATGCCGAGTATGAAAAGCAGAAGGGCAAAAATCTAGGGGCAGCTGTGGGATTAATTTGGCCTGCAGCAGCCATGTGGTATCAAATGTTGTCGGGACAGAAAGAGGAGTTGGGAAGAAGGGAAGAGGTGTGTACCCGGCAGCTGGGGCGGAAATTGGGCAACTGAAAGCGCAGATGACTAACCAAGTGGCAACTCATGCCTATGCCCAGGACAAGTTGCAGGCCTTAAGACAAGACTTCCAGGCGGAAAAGACAGAATGCACCCGCCTGGAAGCACTGGCTAAGCAGGTACCGGTCCTTCAGGGGCTTGTCAAGGATTTGACCATCTGGGCTCAGCAGACGCCCCAAAGGCAGTTTGCTCACCATGAAAAGAAAATTGAACAGTTAAAACATCAATTGGCCGTGCGTTCGGCCCAGGCGGCGAGCCTCACGGGGGATGATTCGGGTGACCCTGGTGAGGGCTTTGATCTCTCCCTTTGTGAGGATCCTCAATTTTGGGCAGAACCTTGTTGCACCCCTATAGCAGCCCTCATTAAGACTGAGAAGAAGTCCAGCGGGTGAAGTGGGGGGAGAAGGTCGTATGTACAGCACCCCAAACTACAAAGAGAGCACCCTGTGGGGTAATTACGAAGAGGAAAGGGACCAGGAGGGGTGGGGGCTAGTTAAGGAGCCCACCCTCCTTGCTGAATTGGTAGTGAACCCAAGCCTGTGCCCACAGAAAGGAACAGTTCGGCAAGAAAAACAGGATCGGGCCCAGACAAGCAGGCAGGCAACGGTTAAAGAAATTGGAAAAGAGAAAGTGAGACGTTAACTCTGAAGAGGCTGGAGGGAATTAAGCAGTAAAACTTTGTAAAATGTTAAAAGAGAAGGTGTTATGAAAAGAACATTCTTGGTTTCTTTGCAGCCATTCTGAAGGGAAAAGGGGCCCTTTTCCAAAGGAATGTCTGTAAATAATCCAGGCAAAGAGGTTATCAAAGTGAAATCATTTGACTACGAACAAGTTAGTCAAATTTGCTCAAAGAAAACTCCTGGTGTTTTGCAGATTTAAGATGAATTGGTGTTGTTTTAAATAATACCACCGAAATCCATCTGAATCTTCTATTCAAAATTGCAAAACCAAGAAACACTTTTGCCAGACACAGGTAACTAGTGTTGTTTAACTTTGGTATTTAGCATTTAACCCTTAAGGTACCTCAATGCGTTTACAAAATTTAAACTATTTTAAATAAAGACCAAAGTCGTGGCTGCAGCAGGGCAGTCAAAGCCAGGAAAATGGGAAGAGATTTTAAATCCGTTTTTTGGTAACAAAATAGCAAATAAGAACTGTAGTAACAGAGAGAAAGACCATGCCCGGCACTAAGCCTTAAGGTGGCTCTTTGTAATCAAACTGTCACTTTGCCAAAGGACGCCACAAAAGGTTGTGTTTTCTTTTTCAAATCACTGTGTGTTTTGGAAGCAGGAGTTCAAAGTTAAAAGTAATCAGAACTCTGATGAAAGTTGATTGTGTCCCTTTTAAGACAGAGTCTCTGAGCTGCTGATAGTTTTGATAGTTTTGAATCCAACGCAAGCTAGAAAGCATCTGTGTTAATGCAAATTACCTAATTAATAAAGGTAAAGCCATTGAAACCTGGCCTGCCTATAGAATAAACACAGGAAATATGGGGGTAATTCCTCTGTTTTGCCTGCAATCAGCAAGGGTATTTGTAAAAGAAAGGAATAGTTTAAGCAAGAATCTGCCACCCCCAAAGGGGTAGAAACATGTTCTTTTTGTCTTCCAGAAAATCAGAAGAAGCTGATACCAGCTGAAAAGCAACCCAAAATACCATGAATCAGCTGTCACAATAGAAATTGTGTTTTGTGTTCTATGTTTTGTCTTGTGTCATTTGTTTTGTTGCTAGCACTGCTGTGTAATAAATGCTGCAGGGAAACATCCTTAGGTGGCAGACAACATATTGGGAGAAATTGGTTTTGGAGCGGGGATTATACATACTGTAGACCTGGAGGTAATTAAAAATAAATTAAGCTCTCTGTCCAGCTACAAAACAACCTAATACAGAAATAAATGGAAATGAAAAACTATCCTGCTCTAGCTATGGGACGTACTGAAATGCAGATACTTGCTTTGTCCACCTTGGAACACAAAATGTTTCGGGTAATATTAGGAAGCACTAAGGTTTTAATACATTTGCTAAAGCAAAGAAAAAGATGATTGTTTGATACTTATCAGTACGAATGGATGCAGTATGTTTCTAACATAGTAAGGCCAGATCTTTTAATTGAGGGAAATTGTTGTTAAAATCGCACATCAACAAGCTCCAGCAGCAAAGATATGGAAAATTAACCCACTCCCCATATTGCACATGGGATCCTTCTGGCTACCCCGGAATAGGGAGGGAGGGAAGCGATTGGACACCAGAGGTGGTACCGAGTGGACTCCTCAAAAGTGAGTGTGTTTGTTCTTGCCTGTTGCTCCAAAGCCCTGTAAGACAGTTCACTAGAATCCTGCAAGTGGGATGAATTGGATTATTAAACCAAATTACGGTATAATGGGCAATGTCTATGTGTTAATTCCTGGGAAAAAGTGTTTGGGGAGGATGGAAATGTAGCAACCCGCTAGTAGACAAATGTAAATGTAATTACTGTGTTTACCAATAATCACATTTATTGTTTTGCCACAACCAAAAAGTCTCAGCTTTGCCCAGCTGAGGAAGGAGCTTTGTGAAACCCATGAAGTTGTAGAGGCCACTTTAAATAAGGAAAAGTGTAAGAGGATCGTCATTAAAAACATCCAGGGATGGCAAATTGAAGACAAGGTAAACTGGGGAAAGCAGCCCACACCCTGGATGTTAAGTGGGTGGGTCTGTACTCCATTGTGAACCGCATCTCCCTGGTAGTGTACCAGCTTCAGCTACCCAGCAAATTAAAATGAGTGCATGCCAATCAATTCAAAACATAGGTTTCTTCCTAGGTTTCTGGTCATGGCATCGTGGGCCTCGGTTGTGGACCAGCCACCTGACTGGACCATCCAGGTTTCTAGCTATCCATGGGATTATCTGGATAATTATAATTTTGAAAAGGGAGAATACCCCCAAAGGCTCTCCCTGGCTCGAGCTGCTGATGGGGCTCGAGCCATCGTGTGGTGGAAGGCTGGAGGGGAGGTGCCTTGGAGACAGTGCATAGTCCAGATAGACACAGCAGGGCCACAGCAAAATACCTGGTGGGTGGCCCCGAGCCTCCCATGGATCCCTGTTCCTCCTGTGGGGGCCTGGAGTGGAAGTGAAATGGGAAGCCCTCTGGCAAGCAATAGCAATTGCTGATCTCAGGGCATAATATTGTTGTTGTAACCTCCTAAACCAGGCAAACAACATCCATAATGAAAGCCAGGGAGGGCTGTAACGGGACAACTAATAATTTAGGGAGTTTTCATCTGTGCCTCAGTTTCCCCAATAGGCGCATTTGTGTTGTTCTTTTTCTTTCCCTCTTGCTTTGTTAACAGGACAAAGCAGTAATAGCGAGAGCCCAGGGACACCCCAAACAGGAGTGGTGGGACCGCTCTTGCTGATTCAAGCCTGCAAAATTTGTCAGGGCAAAATCAGGTATGTATGATGGCACATATCTATGGGCATCCTCATGTGTCCAACGCTTTTGTCCTCCTTTGTTAATTTTACCACTGTTCAGAATCGGCCATGGTGAAAAAAAAAAAGGTCAATTATCCATTGGCAGGGGCGGGGGAGGGCAATTGTGGCTTAGCATCCTAAGAAGGTGGTGTCACGTATTATCTGGGATCTGGGATTGAGTGGTCCATCGCAACGTGTGGAATATGGCTCCCTCCAATGACATGGCTAAGTGGTATGTGCTGACTACATCTTCTATCAGCACATATGGCAGCTGTGGCCTATGGAGCCCCCTCAAATGGTGTGTAAAAAGAAAGCAGTGCCAGGCCGCTTTTATAAGGTGGGTCAACACATCTGTTGGGAAGGGAAGGCATTGGAATATGCCCCCACTGCAGCACATGTGTTTACCAATATCTCTGTGTGTGTTTGGAGAACCACCAACCCCAGAGTGCCTTTTGATTTGCTGTTAAGATCACAAATGCAAATTTTTTCAGTGCATTGACCCGCCGTTCTGCAATAGACTGTTAATGTTTCTAACTATGTTGTTTTTAATTTTTCATGCATAACACCCTGTCATAAACATACAGCTACGGGTAGCATAATATCCCTCTTTACCTGTAAAGGGTTAAGAAGCTCAGATAACCTGGTTGGCACCTGACCAAAAGAACAGATAAGGGGAGAAGATACTTTCAAATCTGTGGGGGAAGGTTTTTGTTTTGTGTTCCTTTGTTCTCTCTGAGTCAGCAAGGAACCAGGGCAGGGAAAATACATCTCCCTAAGCCATATCTGAACTAAGCATCTTATATTGCAGAAATAGTAAGTAATAGTAAGGAAATGTGTTAAATTATCTTTTGCTGTAGCTTGTGAATTTTCCCTGTGCCAAGAGGGAGGTTTATCTCTGTTTTTGTAACTTTAAAGTTTTGCCTGGAGGGGAAATCCTCTGTGTTTTGAATCTTTTTGATACCCTGTAAAGTTATCTTCCATCCTGATTTTACAGAGGTGATTCTTTTATCTTTTTTTAAATAAATTCTTCTTTTAAGAACCTGATTGATTTTTCACTGTTCTTAAGAGCCAAGGGTTTGGGTCTGTGTTCACCGGTACCAATTGGTGAGGATATTATTCTCAAGCCTCCCCAGAAAAGGGGGTGTAGGGCTTGGGGGAATATTTTGGGGAATAGGCCTCCATGCCTGACTAACCTAATTGCCTTCTATGACGAGATAACCGTCTCTGTGGATGAGGGGAAAGCAGTGGATGTACTATTTCTGGACTTTAGCAAAGCTTTTGATACAGTCTCCCACAGTATTCTTGCCAGCAAGTTAAAGAAGTATGGGCTGGATGAATGGACGGTAAGGTGGATAGAAAACTGGCTAGATGGTCGGGCTCAACGAGTAGTGATCAATGGTTCCATGTCTAGTTGGCAGCCGGTATCAAGTGGAGTGCCCCAAGGGTCGGTGCTGGGGCCGGTTTTATTCAATATCTTCATTAACGATCTGGAGGATGGTGTGGACTGCACCCTTAGCAAGTTTGCAGATGACACTAAACTGGGAGGAGTGGTTGATACGCTGGAGGGTAGGGCTAGGATACAGAAGGACCTAGACAAATTAGAGGATTGGGCCAAAAGAAATATGATGAGGTTCAACAAGGACAAGTGCAGAGTCCTGCACTTAGGACGGAAGAATCCCATGCACTGCTACAGACTAGGGACCGAATGGCTGGGCAGCAGTTCTGCAGAAAAGGACCTAGGGGTTACGGTGGACGAAAAGCTGAATATGAGTCAACAGTGTGCCCTTGTTGCCAAGAAGGCTAATGGCATTTTGGGTTGTATAAGTAGGGGCATTTCCAGCAGATCAAGGGATGTGATCATTCCCCTCTACTCAGCACTGGTGAGGCCTCATTTGGAGTACTGTGTCCAGTTTTGGGCCCCACACTACAAGAAGGATGTGGATAAATTGGAGAGAGTCCAGCAGAGGGCAACAAAAATGATTAGGGGGCTGGAGCACATGACTTATGAGGAGAGGCTGAGGGAACTGGGATTGTTTAGTCTGCAGAAGAGAAGAATGAGGGGGGATTTGATAGCTGCTTTCAACTACCTGAAAGGGGGTTCCAAAGAGGATGGATCTAGACTGTTCTCAGTGGTAGAAGATGACAGAACAAGGAGTAATGGTCTCAAGTTGCAGAGGGGGAGGTTTAGGTTGGATATTAGGAAAAACTTTTTCACTAGTAGGGTGGTGAAGAACTGGAATGGGTTACCTAGGGAGGTAGTGGAATCTCCTTCCTTAGAGGTTTTTAAGGTCAGGCTTGACAAAGCCCTGGCTGGGATGATTTAGTTGGGTTTGGTCCTGCTTTGAGCAGGGGGTTGGACTAGATGACCTCCTGAGGTCCCTTCCAACCCTGAGATTCTATGATTCTATGAAGTGGTCCTTTCCCTGATTCGTTGTCTAAATCACTTGGTGGTGGCAGCAGCATGCTGTTCAAGGACAAGGTGGAATTTGTGCCTTGGGAAAGTTTTTAACCTAAGCAGGTAAAAATAAACTTAGAGGGTCTTTCATGTGGGTCCCCACATCTGTACCCCAGAGTTCAGAGTGGAGAAGGAACCCTGACATGATGGCAGAGCGGTGGGATCATTTTGAACCAAAAGCCCAGTAGGATTTTAAAAGGACAATTTTTTTTTCCTTTTGGCTGTTTGAAAAGCAGGGAGGGTTTTGTTTGTTTGTTTCTTTGTTTGTTTGTTTTTTAAGCTGTGAGCAGCTGGAGTTCTGTTTCTCTGCCGGAGGGCAGGGTAGTTAACTTCCTGCAAGGGAATTCACAAGTGGGTTTTTTTTCTTTCTAGCTTTCTGATTTGGCTATGTTAAGCCCAGGAAGGCTGGGATGACGGACAGTGAAGTCCAAAAGAAATTAGAATTAGCCAGATTCGAAGCTGAAGAGAGACAAAAAGAACAAGATAGACCGATGGCCTTAAAGCGCTTGGAGATGGAGGCAGAAAAAGCCAGGGTGGAGGCAGAAGAAGCTGCTCACTAGAGAGCCCTGGAGGATAAAGAAAAAGAGAGGAAGCATGAACTGGAGTTAGAAATGGCAAGGGCTAAGCAGAATATAGCAGCCAACCCTAGCGATCCTTCTCCAGGTACCGCTTCCCATCCCAGAAAGTTCCCCACCTACAAGGGAGGCAATGATACAGAGGCCTTCTTAAAAATTTTCGAAAGGGCCTGCCTTGGGTACAGCATCTCTACAGACCATTACATGGTGGAGCTGAGGCCGCAGCTCAGCGGACGCTTAGCAGAGGTGGCAGCTGAAATGCCTAAGGAACACACGAACAGCTACAAACTTTTTAAACAAAAGGCCAGAATTAGAATGGGGCTAACACCCGAGTATGCCCATCGATGGTTCAGAGCCGTGAAGTGGAAACCAGCGTGGCATTTTCCTGACACGCCTACCACACTGTAAGAAATTGGGATGCCTGGATATCAGGAGCAAGCATTAAATCTCTGGAAGATCTGCCTTTCCTAATGCAAATGGAGCAGTTCTTAGAGGGTTTTCCTGAGGAAATAGAAAGGTACATCCTAGGTGGGAAACCCAAAACTGTAATCGAGGCGGGGGAGATTGGAAACAAATGGGTGGAAGTGGCAGAAATGAAAAAAACTAGTAGCAGTTGGAGCGAATATCAGAAGGGGCAACCTGAGACAAACCCCTACCACCGGGGGCAGCCCAAGGCCCCACCTCCATCCCAAGGAAAACCCCAAACCCTTTATCGTCCCACCACACCAGTCTCCAGCAACCCACCTCGCCCCAGTGACCAGTCAGCTGGGCGATGTTTTAAATGTAATGAGCTGGGGCATGTGAAGGCCAACTGCCCCCAAGAACCCCAGCCAACTGCAGTTCATTACGCCGGAGTCACACCAAAGGTCCCCAGGCCCAGATGCTTCCCAGATACCCTCAGAGCAAAGGGAAACGGTGAGTGTGGGCGGGAAGAAGGTTATCGCATGGAGGGACACTGGAGCACAGGTGTCAGCTATCCACCAATCCTTAGTGGACCCCAAATTCATCAACCCAGAGGCCCAGGTGATGATTCAACCCTTCATGTCAAACTCTCTAAACTTGCCTACAGCCAACTTGCCTGTCCAGTACAAGGGCTGGTCAGGAATGTGGACTTCTGCAGTCTCTGACGATCATCCCATTCCCATGCTGCTGGGGGAAGACTTGGCCAACCATGTGAAGCTAGCCAAGAGGGTGGGAATGGTCACCGTGATAGCTAAAGGTGTTGGAGAACAAAGGCATCAGGTGACCTCCTGGCCTGGGAAAGGGACAAAGCCCAGAGGAAGAGGGGCTAGAGGGGAGTCAGTTTGGAGCTAGCTGGGGACGAGGAGTGAGGGCAGATGTGGGTGTCTGGCTCACTGCCCCCCAAAATGACCTGGCTGAGGGGTCCTGTTCTCCGTACCTACAAGCTCTGTTTTAGACCGTGTTCCTGTCATCGAATAAACCTTTGTTTTACCGGCTGGCTGAGAGTCACGTCTGACTGCGAAGTTGGGGTGCAGGAACCTCTGGCTTCCCCAGGACCCCGCCTGGGCAGACTCGCTGTGGGAAGCATATGGAGGGGCAGGGGATGCTGAATGCTCCGAGATCAGACCCAGGAAGGTCGAAGCTGTGTGAGCTTCTTGCCCTGGAGACAGTCTGCTCAGAGAGAGGAGACTTCACCAGAGTCCTGACTGGCTTTGTAAGGAGCAGTTCCAGAGCATCACCCGGGGACTCCATGACACCCATTCCTCCCCCCAGTCCTGTAACTGGGCTGGCTGTGATCCATGGCTCCCCCCAATTCGAGCGTGGGGCTGGCTGTGACCCATGGCTCCCCCCCATCCTGGTGCGCAGCTGGCTGTCACCCAAGGCTAACCCCCCCAACCCCTGGTCCTGGTATGGGTCTGGCTGTGACCCATGGCTCCCCCCCCCCATCCTGGTGCGCAGCTGGCTGTCACCCAAGGCTAACCCCCCCAACCCCTGGTCCTGGTATGGGTCTGGCTGTGACCCATGGCTCCCCCCATTGTGGTGCTGGGCTGACTGTGACCCATGTTTCCCCCCCTCCCCATCCTGGTGCAGGACTCTCTGTGACCCACGGCTACCCACCCTTCCTGGTGTGGGGTTTTCTGTGACCCATGGCTCCCTCGCATCCTGGTGTGGAACTTGCTGTGACCCACGGCTCCCCCTGTCCTGGTGAGGACCTGGCTATCATCACGTCTAACCCTCACACCTCTGGTCCTGGTAAGGGGCTGGCTGTGACCCATGGCTCCTGACCACTGTCTTGTCGCTGGGCTGCTGTGACCCACGGCTCCCCCTGTGATGGAGTAGGAGTGGGGAGTATTGACCTGGTAATGTTGCGTGGGAGTTTTACTGGTTTACTGTCTGCATTGGTGCTGGATGGTGGTGGGATATCAGGGAGTGACTTCACTTGAGGGATGAGCACATAACCTGACACCAGGAGCCAGGTGACTCCTTCTGCCTGGGGAAACTGGACAAAGGCTGGAGGAGGAGCCAGGGGGTGTGGCTGGGGGCGGGAGGAGTGCTGGAGGGGGTTTCAGTTTGGAGCTGGTTGGGGAGACGGGGGGAGGCCCAGAACCTGGGTCTGAGCTCCCCACCCCCCAAGATGGACCTGACTAAGGGGTCCTGTTTTCTGTACCTAGAAGCTCTGTTTTGGACTGTGTTCCTGTCGTCTAATAAACCTTCTGTTTTACTGGCTGGCTAAGAGTCCCAGTGACTCACAGGAAGTGGAGATTTCAGGGCTCTGACTCCCCCACATTCTGTGACAACTGGTGGCAAGAGATGGGATGTACTGCACCCCATGGACGGCACTTCCTGCAGTAAGTGACGGGGGAGCAGTAAAACGAAGGGGATTAACGAGAACCAGGCATGCTGAAGGCTCAGAGAGGAGTGGTTTCGGGAGGCAGAGGAGCTGTGCTTAACGCCTGGGTATATGTGACCAGCAAGAAGGACTGTTGCAGTAATGGGGTCCCCGGGGACTGCAGTGAGCAATTCCAGAGGTGGAGGAGTCTGCGGCTTCACCCTGGGAGAGATGACTGTTAAAGGAACAGGGTCCCCCGGTTCCAGGTGAGTGGTTCTAGGGTGGAGGAGTCTGTGGCTTGACCCTGGGAGAGAGGTGGTGACCTGGAGAAGGGCTGGCACAGTAGGGGTTCTTCCTGGAAACCGTGGGGAGCTGAGAGCACACGGATCTGCGAGTCCACAGCAACTTGGGAACAGCAGGAAGATGTATAACCATCTCCTTAAGAGGGACCTGGTAGAGCTGTGCAAGCAGAGGGGGCTATGCATTGGAAAGCTCACCAAAGAACAGCTGATTGCCCATCTGGAGGAGGAGGATTGCTCAGAGAAGCTGATCCCTGTCCCTGGGAAACAGCCCAGCAGATGCAGCGCAGGCATGGGTGTCTGTCCTGGCTGGGAGGGGTCAGACTGCTGCCCATTCCGAGGACCCTCCTACCTACAGGGCCACCCAGAGGATTCAGGGGGGCTGGGACAAAGCGTGGGAGTGGACATAAAAAAAGGTGCCACCCGCTGTGGCGCTTGTAGTCACCGGGTGGCGCTCCAAGTCTTCGGCGGCAGCGGCGTCGGGTCCTTCACTCACTCTGCATCTTCGGCAGCACTGAAGGGCCCACCGCCGAAGTGCCACCGAAGACCCGGAGCGAGTGAAGGGCCCACCGCTGAAGTGCCGTCAAAGACCCGGACCACCACTGGGTAAGTAAAAATTAATTAAAAAGGCATCTCTAGCCAGGGAAGGGATTCTCGGCCAGGGCTCACGGGGCCCCTGCAGGGCCCTGGGCCTGGAGAAAATTGCCCCACTTGCCCCACCTCTGGGCGGCCCTGCCTACCTATGGCTAAGGGAGGGGCTGGAAGGAGCCTAGGCAGACACTGAGGGCACCGTGACCCCCGCGGCCAGCAGGGGATCCTCACAGCGGAGCTCCCCATTGCTGGAGCTGAGGCGGCTGGCATGGGAGAGGGAGATAAAACTGAAAGAGCTGGAGCAGAGGCAGCATGAACTGGAGGAGCGGAAGAAACAGCAGCAGCATGAACTGGAGTTGGGAAGGCTGAGGAGCAGAGAGCCCCCTGCTGCAGTGTGTGAGGGGGGACCCAGGACTGCATGAACCTTTGATAAGCGTATCCTGTCCCAGTTTTAGGAAGGGGAGGACATAGATGAATTCCTGATGGCCTTTGAGAAGGCCTGCGAGCTGCACAGAATTGACCCTGCAGACAGGCTCCGGTTTCTCACCCCCTTACTGGACCCCAAAGCCGTAGGGATGTACAGGGAAGGGGTGGAGGCAGGGGACTATGAACTGTTAAAAAAGGCCCTGCTAGTTTGTGATGGCTCCCGAGGTGTCAGGTAAAGGAGGAATTTTATGCTACCCTTAGCTGTATGTTTATGACATGAGGCGTACTGGAAAAAGTTCCCGAGTCAGCGTAAATCCCCATACGACACAAATCTGGAACTGATTCTCCGAATGGAGGGATATGTCCACAAGTGAGCAGATGTGGCCCAGACTAAGGAGGGCATGGTTAAACTGATTGTACTGGAGCAACTGTATGAACATTTCCCATCCAACCTCAGGATATGGTTGGTGGACAAAAAGCCAGAGGACTTGCAGAGTGCAGGGCAGATGGCCGACGAGTTTGTGGACAGACGGTCGGGGGGGGGGGTGTGGAAAGGATGAGTCCCAAAGGAATAAGCCCACCATGATGCAGAGAGAGAGTCACCCTGGGCTCCTCCAAAGGGAGAATGTCGAGAACCCTCTCCCAAGGGGAACAACCAGCATCAGGACCAACCGCCCAGCTTGAGGGGACCAATGGAACATGAACTGCTATTACGGCGGCCAGAGAGGCCACATACGGACCCAGTGCCCCAAGCTCAAGGACAGACTGAGCAGACCGAACCTGCACAGGGTTAACTGGGTAGGGACCCAGCTGGAGGATGGGTAGGCTTCCCAGGCACGGGGGGCTGGCGGCTTACCAGCTGCTCAGGAGGGAGGAGTTTCCCAGACCAGCTCCTCTGGGGGGCTGGATGCTCCGGACTCAAGGTTCTTAGTTTACAGGGTGGGCGCAGGGCTGTCCCTGCAGAGCGAGTGCCTTGTTCCCCTGGAGGTGGATGGGAGGAAGGTCAATGGATACTGGGACATGGGTGCTGAGGCGACGCTGGCCAGCCCAAGGTGGTGGCCCCAGATTGGGTGGTGCCCAACACCTCCCTGACCCTGATGGGTGTGGGCAGGACCCTATTCAAGATGCCCATGGTGAGGGCACATCTGAAATGGGGGGCCAAGGAGGGCCCCAAGGAAGTGGGGGTGCACCATCATTTGCCCACTGAGGTGTTGATGGGGGTGACCTAGAGGATTGGCCAAGCAACCCCCAGAACGCCCTAGTTGTGACCTGTAGCCAGAGCCGGCGAGGGGCACTATGCCCTGACATTGGGGACGGTACCTCGCCAGAGGCGCAGGACCCTACCCTGGTGGGGAGGGAGTGCCCAGGGACAAGGTTCAGAGGGGCAGAGAGGCTTCAGACCCAGCCAGCGAGAGGGATCAGGCCCCCATCCCTTCCCCAGCTGCTGAGTTCCAGGCCAAGTTGCAGAAAGATCCCTCCTTGCAAAAGCTAAGGGACATGGCTGGCCTCAGTGCGGCACAGACAATGGGGAGAGGCTGCCAGGAGAGGTTCCCGTGGAGAAGGGATTCCTGTACCGAGAATGGAAGTGGAGTCATGGGAGATCTGGAGGCAGCTGGTGGTTCCCCAGAAGTATTGTCACAAGCTCCTGTACCTGGCCCATGACACCCCTTTCGCAGGGCACCAGGGAATCTGGTGCACCAGGCAGAGGCTGCTACAGAACTTTTACTGGCCTGGAGTCTTTACTACTGTCCAACAGTATTGCCGATCCTGTGACCCCGTCAGAGGGTGGGGAAGGCCCGAGACAAGGGGAAAGCGGCTTTGAGACCTCTGCGCATTGTAGAGGAGCCTTTTCAGAAGATGGCCCTGGACATAGTGGGGCCTCTCAGCAAGACAACCTGATCGGGAAAGAAATACATTCTGATGGAGGTAGATTTCTCTACCTCCTACCCGAGGCAGTGGCTGTTGTAGGAACACCTGTGATCTGTATGCTGTGTATAACCTGTATGCTCAAAAGGTCTGTTACACTTCACCCTGCCTTTTGTCTCCTCTCCCTCTGAATACCTGTGAAGTGGCTTTCCCCCTCCCCTTCCCTCCTGGAACGCTTGTGGGATAAATGGGCTGGTTGAACAGCTGGAAGATCAGAAGAGCTCCCAGGTAGTCAAGGTGTCTGGGACTCTAATTAGGCAGCGATCACACACCCAATGCATGGACACTGCATGGACACTGTCTGAGGTGGAGTGTGACCAACCAGACACGGCCAAGTCATCTCTAGTCACAGGCCATGAGGAGCAGGTCCTTAAAAGGGGAAGGGGCCATGTGCTCAGCAGTGCACTCACAAGCTTGTACCTCCCATGGAGGCCCTTCACCCGGACCACCTGCCCAGTGCTTCGCTACGTTGCATTCCATCGTGCCTCGGGAAGACTTACCTTCATCACACCACCCATCGCTGTGCTGTGGGACACTTACTTAAAGGATCCTGACATCTCCAGTGCTGTGCTTGTCCTGGGAGCGTGAGTATGTGAGTGTGAGTGTGACACACACACTCCTTCATTTGAGTTTAGCTGTCAATATAATAAACGTGCTGCTTTCTGCCAAACTCTGGTGGGTCATTAGTCCTCCCTAAGCTTACTAGCTGGTCCAGTTTCAGGTAACAGTGGCCTTGTCTTCTATCGAAGCAGACACCGTGGCAGATGAACTGCTGACCATTTTCAGCCCAGTGGGGTTCCCCAAGGAAGTCTTGACAGACCAAGGATCCAACTTCATGTCAGCTCTGCTCCGGTGCTTGTGGGAGAAATGTGGGGTCCAGCACATCTGTGTCTCAGCATATCACCCCCAGTCCAATGGGCTGGTGGAGAGGTTCAATGAGTCTCTAAAGATGATGCTGAAAACTTTTATGAACCAGCACCCGCAGGACTGGGACAAGTACTTACCTCACCTGCTGTTCACATACAGGGAAGTGCCTCAGGAGTCTACCGGGTTTTTGCCCTTTGAACTGTTATATGGAAGAAGGATAAGGGAGCCCCTGAACCTGATGAAAGACGAACGGGAGGGGAAGGCCGCTCCCGATGGAGAATCACTGGAGGAGTATGTCTTAACCTTCCGAGAAAGACTTGCTGAGTTCATGGGCTTGGCCAAGGAGAATCTGGCCAGAGCCCAGAGGAAACAGAAGGTCTGGTATGACCACACGGCGCGAGCCCGCACCTACACCACAAGAGACTAGGTGACGGCTCTCATCCCCGTGAGAAGAAACAAATTACAAGCTGCCTGGGAAGGCCCTTTCAAGGTTGTCAAGCAACTAAATGAGGTAAACTATGTGGTGGAACTGTCTAACCGGGCGCACCGCCACTGGATGTACCCAGGGCCGGTACAAGGATGTTGCGCGCCCTAGGCGAAACTTCCACCTTGCGTCCTCCCCACCCCCGCGCCCCTGCCCTGAGGCGACCCCCCACTCGCGGCAGCTCTGCCCTGAGGCACCCCCCCTTGCGGCAGGGCCGCCCAGAGGGGGGGGCAAGAGGGGCAATTTACCCCAGGCCCAGCAGGGGCCCCCACGAGAGTTTTTCGGGGCCCCTGGAGCAGGGTCCTTCACTTGCTCCGGGGGCCCCGGAAAACTCTCGCAGGGCCCGACCCGGGCCCCCGGAGCTTCTTCGCTGGCGGGGGGTCCTTCCTCTCCGGGACAGAAGGACCCCCCCGCAGCCGAATTACCGCCGAAGCGGGACCCCCAGCCGGAGTGCAGCCGGATCTTCAGCGGTAATTCAGCGGCAGGGGGTGGTCCTTCCGTTCCAGGACCCACCGCCGAAATGCCCCGAAGACCCGCGGTGGGGGCTGCACTTCGACAGCGGGTCCCGCTTCGGCGGTAATTCGGCGGCGGGGGGTCCCCGCCGTGGGTCTTTGGGGCACTTTGGCGGTGGGTCCCGGAACGGAAGGACCCCCCGCCGCCAACTTACCGCCGAAGCGGGGCCCCCCGCCGCCCAAAACCCCGGGCCCCCGGAATCCTCTGGGCAGCCCTGCCTTGCGGCAGCTCCCCACCCTCCGCCCTGAGGCACCCCCCCGTCGCCAGCTCACCCCTGGCCCGCCTCCTCCCCGAGCACGCCGTGGCCACTTCATTTCTCCTGCCTCCCAGGCTTGCGGCGCCTAAGCTGATTGGTGCCACAAGCCTGGGAGGCAGGAGAAGTGAAGCAGCTCACCCCTGCCCCGCCTCCTCCCCGAGCACACCATGGCTGCTTCATTTCTCCCGCCTCCCAGGCTTGCGGCGCCAATCAGCTTGGATGCCACAAGCCTGGGAGGCGGGAGAAGTGAAGCAGCCACGGCGTGCTTGGGGAGGAGGCGGGGCAGGGGTGAGGCGGGGCGGGGAGTTCCCCTGCATGCCGCCCCTGCCCTTTACTTGCTGCAGGCGGCCCTCCCCATGCTCCCCTGCCCAGCTCCCTCTGCCTAAATGCCGGCAGCGACCGGGGCGGCCGAAGATCCAGCCGCCGCAGTCGCTGCCGAAGAAAATGGCGCCCCGCAAATGCCAGTGCCCTAGGCGACCGCCTAGGTCACCTAAATGGTTGCACCGGCCCTGGATGTACCATGTTAATATGATGAAACCATATTATGACAGGGAGAATGTGGTGTTAGCTGTGTGTGGTGTGACAAAGTTCCTCCTCTACCTTGGTGGGTCCTGTGCTTATTGGCAGATTTGCTCACCTGAGGGCTTGGCTACACTGGAGAGTTGCAGCGCTGGTGGTGACTTTACAGCGCTGCAACTGAATCACCATCCACACTTGCAAGGCTCATACAGCACTGTATCTCCCTGGCTACAGCGCTGGTTGTACTCCACCTCGACAAGAGGCATAAAGACTATACCGCTGCTGATGCAGCGCTGCCCGGCCAGAGTGGCCACCAAAAGCGCTGTTATTGGCCTCCAGAAGTATTCGGAGGTATCCCAGAATGCCTGTTCTAGCCACTCTGCTCATCAGTTCGACCTCTACTGCCCTGGCCTCAGGTGACCAACCATCAGACCCGCCCTATAAATTCCCCGGGAATTTGAAAAATCCCCTTCCTGTTTGCTCAGCCAGGTGTGGAGTGCAATCAGTGATTCTTTCCAGGTGACCATGGCTCCACGCGGCAAACGAGCCCCAGCATGGAGCAATGGCGAGTTGCTGGACCTCATCGGTGTTTGGGGGGAGGAAGCTGTGCAGTCCCAGCTGCGCTCCAGCCGTAGGAATTACGATACCTATGGGCAGATATCAAGGGCCATGCTGGAAAGGGGCCATGACTGGGACGCGCTGCAGTGCAGGGTTAAAGTGAAGGAGCTGCTGAGTGCCTACTGCAAAGCCCACGAAGGAAACCACCGCTCCGGTGCTGCCCCCACGACCTGCCGTTTCTACAAAGAGCTGGACGCGATACTTGGGGGTGACCCCACCTCCACTCCGAGGACCACCATGGACACTTCAGAGCGGGGGGGGGGAAGAGGAAAGCGAGAGTGAGGGTACTGGGGTGGGGGGAGACACCCCGGAGTCCCTGGAGGCATGCAGCCAGGAGCTCTTCTCAAGCCAGGAGGAAGGTAGCCAGTCGCAGCAGCCGGTACTTGGTGGAGGACAAACAGAGGAGCGGGTTCCCGGTAAGCGGCTTTTATTTTCAGGATGGAAATTTTTCGGGAGAGGAGGGGGGGTTAGGGCTGCATGCATGCATGCCTAGATGCGGAATAGTGCATTGATGTGGTCTATCGCGTCATGGTAATCGGCCTCAGTAATCTCGTCAAAAGTCTCAGCCAGAGCGTGGGCAATGCGCTTGTGCAGGTTTATTGGGAGAGCCACTGTGGTCCTTGTCCCAGTCAGGCTAACGCGTCCGCGCCACTGTGCCGCGAGGGGTGGGGGGACCATTGCAAGACACAGGCAAGCTGCATAGGGGCCAGGGCGGAATCCGCATTGCAGTAGAAGACCCTCCCGCGCTTCCCAGGTGACCGGCAGCAGCGAGATATCTTCCAGGACAAACTCCTGTGGAAAACATTGGGATAATGTTCAGTGTAGGTGCCCCCTGCAGCTGTTTGCTTTCTCCAACACACAGAAACCCCAGTACAGCCCTGAAACAATCAGTCCCCCTTACTCACCATTTCGGGGCTCCCGTGGGTTATGTGCGCTCTTTTTGGGATGGGAAAATTATGCTATTGTGAAGACTGTTAATGTGCCCTGCTTCAATGCAGGGGAATTACTCTGTCTGGTATAAACAATGCTGCCTCTATTAAGTGTTGCATTTTGCCTTTACAGATGCAACCTTGAGATCTCGGCTGTCCGTATTATCACCGGCTGAGAGACTACAAAACCTCCAGAAGAGGGCGCGAAAAAGCCAACAGGACATGCTGCACGAAGTGATGCAGCAATCTCTCACAGACAATCAAAAAGCGCAGGAGTGGAGGGAGAGGGAAAGCAGGATCCGCAAGGAAAACGCAGCGCAAAGGAAGCAATGCGCGGAGCAGCTGATAAGCATCCTGGAGCACCAAGCGGACTCTTTCCAGGCACTTGTAGCCATGCAGGTGGAGCACTACCGCACCCCCCGCCCCTGCTGCCCTTGTCCCAAAGCTCTTTCCCTTGTGCCCCCATGCTAGCTCCACACCCCCTTCCCCAGCATCCGGGTTCTTACCACCACCAGCTGCCTCCAACACCTGTACGTTCACCAACCAGCCCTGAGAACTACGACCCTTACCCTCTGCACTCAACCCCCATCACCATGCAGTATAGCCATCCTGAAGTGCAGCACTCATTGCACAGCACTCCAGACAGGACATATGCAAACCTGTGATTGTACAGTTCCCCACCCCACCCCCTTGCCTTTTCAGATTACAAAAAAGTTGTGTGTCTTCAATAAATGAATTTTTGGCTTTGAAAACAGTCTTTATTATTGCAGAAAGTTAAAGATACCTTAGCCCAGGAAAGAAACAGGCACTGCAAATCAGCTTAGGAAACACAGATTCCTACTAACATTGTAACCACTGCACTTCACTCCCATGCAAGGCAGCAAACATTACTGTTGGTTTTCAGCCTCAAATTCCTCCCTCAAGGCATCCCTAATCCTTGCAGCCCTGTGCTGGGCCTCTCTAGTAGCCCTGCTCTCTGGCTGTTCAAATTCAAATTCAGCCTCCAGGTGTTGAACCTCGGAGGTCCATGCCTGACTGAATCTTTCACCCTTCCCTTCACAAATATTATGGAGGGTACAGAACGCGGATATAACCGTGGGGATGCTGCTTTCCCCCAAGTCCAGCTTCCCATACAGAGATCGCCAGCACCCCTTTAAACGGCCAAAAGCACACTCCACAGTCATTTGGCACTGACTCAGCCTGTAGTTGAACCATTCCTTGCTGCTGTCAAGGCTCCCTGTGTATGGTTTCATGAGCCATGGCATTAACGGTTAAGCAGGGTCTCCAAGGATCACAAGAGGCATTTTGACATCCCCTAATGTGATCTTCTGGTCTGGGAAAAAGTCCCAGCCTGCAGCTTCCTGAAGAGGCCAGTGTTCCAAAAGATGCGTGTGTGCATCATGCACCTTTGCGGGCCAGCCTGTGTTAATGTCAATGGAACACCCATGGTGACCCACAAGTGCCTGGAGAACCATAGATTATTAGGGTTGGAAGGGACCTCAGGAGGTATCTAGTCCAACCCCCTGCTTAAGGCAGGACCAATCCCCAAATGGCCCCCTCAAAGATTGAACTCACAACCCTGGGTTTAGCAGGCCAATGTTCAAACCACTGAGCTATCCCTCCCCACCAAAATACCCCTTCCGATTAACGTACTCGGATGCTAGGTGGGGGGGTGCCAGAATAGGAATATGCGTCCCATCTATCGCCCCTCCACAGTTAGGGAAACCCATTTGTGCAAAGCCATCCACAATGTCTTGCACGTTCCCCAGAATCACGGTTCTTCTTAGCAGGATGCGATTAATGGCCCTGCAAACTTGCATCAACACGATTCCAGCGGTCGACTTTCACTCCAAACTGGTTCGCGACCGATCGGTAGCTGTCTGGAGTTGCCAGCTTCCAGATTGCAATAGCCACCTGCTTCTCCACCGGCTGGGCAGCTCTCACTCTCGTGTCCTTGCGCCGCAGGGTGGGGGCGAGCTCCTCACACAGTCCCATGAAAGTGGCTTTTCTCTTCCGAAAGTTCTGCATCCCAGACTTGCATGACGATGTGATCCCACCACTCAGTGCTTGTTTCCCGAGCCCAAAAGCGGCGTTCCACGGTGCTGAGCATGTCTGTGAATGCCACAAGCAATTTCGTGTCATACGCATTACGTGACTCGCTATCATCGTCGGACTCCTCACTGTCACTTTGGAGCTTAAGGAATAGCTCAACTGCCAAACGTGATGTGCTGGCGAGACTCGTCAGCATACTCCTCAGCAGTTCGGGCTCCATTTCCCACAGACCAAAACGGAACACAGAATCGCGCTGCACTGAAACCGTGCAAAGATGGCACCAAGTGTGGACGGAAACACAGGGATTGCTGGGATGTGAAGCGATGCATCACGGGGTGTTGGGACAGGAACCAGAATGACCCGCCCCCTCCGCCCCCTTCCCACAACCCACGGTGCCAGAATGGGAAGAGGTGCTCTGTGGGATAGCTGCCCATAATGCACCACTCCCAACACCGCTGCAAATGCTGCAAATGTGGCCACACTGCAGCGCTGGTAGCTGTCAGTGTGGCCACACTGAAGCGCTTTCCCTACACAGCTGTAACTCCCAGCGCTGTACAGCTGCAAGTGTAGCCAAACCCTCAGTGATCTTCCCCTCTGGTGGAACCCACAGTCTGGGTCAACTCCTCCTGTGTCTGATCAGGAGTTGGGAGGTTTGGGGGGAACCCAGGCCCGTCCTCTACTCCAGGTTCCAGCCCAGGGCCCTGTGGATTGCAGCTGTCTATAGTGCCTCCTGGAACAGCTGCAGGACAGCTACAACTCCCTGAGCTACTTCCCCCTGGCCTCCTCCAAACACCTTCTTTATCCTCACCACAGGACCTTCCTCCTGGTGTCTGATAACGCTTGTACTCCTCAGTCCTCCACCAGCACATCCACATCCACATCCTCATCCTCATACTCTCCCTCTCAGCTCCTTGCGCCTCTTGCTCCCAGCTCCTCTCACACACTTCCTCTCTTCTGGCTCCCCCTCCCTGACTGGAGTGAGCTCCTTTTTAAACCCAGGTGCCCTGATTAGCCTGCCTTGATTGGCTGCAGGTGATCTAATCAGCCTGGCTGCCTTAATTGGTTCTAGCAGGTTCCTGATTGCTCTAGTGCAGCCCCTGCTCTGGTCACTCAGGGAACAGAAAACTGCTCATCCATTGACCAGTATATTTGCCCTCTACCAAACTTCTGGACCCCACTGGCCTGGGTCTGTCACAGTGGACATTGGGAGGAGCAGGGAGATGACCCTTTAGTAGATCTATTCCCTGAGACAGGAGCTGGCTCCTCCCTGGAAACAATTGCCCTCTCTGATCAGCTAACCCCTGCCCAGCAAGCTGAGATCAGAGGGGTGCTGCATTTGTACCAATAGCTGTTTTGGAACCAGCCTGGACTCACTAATCTGACTGTCCACTGGGTGGAGACAGGATCGCACCCGCCTATAAGATGCTCCCCCTTCCAAGTCACAGGGAAAACTGTTCAGGACCTGGAAAGAGAGGTCAGGGACATGCTGGCTTTGGGGGTGATCCAGCCATCTTAAAGCCCTTGGGCCTCGCTGGGGTGCTGGTCCCCAAAAAAGATGGGTCGATCCAGTTCTTTGTGGACTATCGGAAGCTTAATGCTGTCACCGTGCCTGATGCCTACCCCATGCCCAGGTCTGACGAGCTCCTAGACAAGCTGGGAGGCGCTCGGTACCTCACCACCATGGATCTTACCAAGGGATACTGGCAAGTGCCACTGGATGCAGATGCCAGGCTGAAATCTGACTTTATCACCCCTCTGGGGCTCTATGAGTTTCTGGCCCTGCCTTTCGGCCTCAAGTGGGCGTCTGCTTCCTTCCAGGACTTGGTGGATCAGTTACTGAGGGGCATGGAGAGTTTTGCCCTGGTGTACATGGATTATATCTGTGTCTTTAGCCAGACTTGGGAGGATCATGTGTCCCAGGTTAAACAAGTGCTGGACTAACTCCAGGAGGCTGGGCTGACCATAAAAGCTGAGAAGCGCAAGGTGGGGATGGCCGAAGTATCTTACCTGGGCCACTGGGTGGGGAGCGGCTGCCTAAAGCCGGAACCAGCCAAGGTGGAGGTGATCAGAGACTGGCCCGCTCTCCGAACCAAAAAGCAGGTCCAAGCCTTTATTGGGATGGCGGGGTACTATCGAAGGTTCGTGCCCCCCTCACTGAGCTGTGCAGGAAGGAGAAGTCAGACAAGGTGGTCTGGGCCGGGCAGTGCCAGAGGGCTCTCTGTGTGCTGAAGGAGGCTCTGGTCAATGGCCCAGTTCTGGTAACGCCAGACTTTGACAAGCCCTTTATGGTGTTCACCGATGCCTCAGACACAGGGCTGGGTGTGGTATTAATGCAGGCTAATGAAATGGGGGAGAGACATCCCATCATGTACTTGAGCAAGAACTTGTTACCTTGGTAGCAAAACTATGCGGTCATCGAGAAGGAATGCCTGGCCACGGTGTGGGCCCTCAAGGAACTAGAGCCATATCTGTTTGGGCGACACTTCACTGTGTACACTGGCCACTGCCCCCTGACCTGGCTGCACCAGATGAAAGGAGCCAGTGCAAAGCTCCTGCGGTGGAGCCTGCTCCTGCAGGATTACGATATGGAGATGATCCATGTGAAGGGAAGTGCCAATGTGGCACCAGATGCGTTGTCCTGGAGAGCGGGGTTAGAGTGACCTCGCTCAGTTCAGTTTCAAAGGGGGGAGAGAGTGGGCAGGGCTAGTGCAAGGATATTTTGCACCCTAGGCGAAACTTCCACCTTGCGCCCTCCCTCCCCCACCCCTCCCCCCGGAGCATCGCTTATTATAAACTTTCAAAAATGAATACTGCATAATGTGGCATTGTTCATTGGAATTAATACACGTTCGGCTTGAAAATTTATTTATTTCATTATTTAGTCTACATATTTAATTAAAATAAATGGCCTTGGGTCTCCTGCATGTGGCTAGATTCCCTCCTGCCGCCCCTCCCCCATGGATCTGGAAAGGGCTGTTTTGGGGATCAGGGCACAGAGCTGGGAGTCGGCATCTGGCTTCTATTCTCCACTCTGGCACCAACTCACTGGATGACTTCAGGCAAGTTACTGCCCCGTTCTGAGCTTCAGCTCCCCCCAGCCCTAAGGTGTGAAATGGTTCCTTGCTCCTGGGCTGCCGCATGCAATGCAGGCGGGAGGGGGGTGTCTGAAGGCCTGTCTTCCCCACAGGTGTGAGGCAAGGACAGAGTTCCAGCCTCTGTCATGACCGTCCTGGTTGCTTTACTCTGCCCTACACCAGTCGCCAGGGCCGGCTTTAGGCCGATTCGCCTGATTCCCCGGAATCGGGCCCCGCGCCTTAGGCACCTTTTTAATTTTTTTTACTCACCCTGGCAGCAGTCCGCTACGCCGGGGTCTTCGGCAGCCCACTCTCCTGGCTGGAGCTCCGGCCGCAGCGTGGCAGCCCCACGGCCTCACGACCCTGGCCGGAGCTCTGGCTGGAGCGCAGCAGCCCCAGGGTCCCGTGACCGCGGTCGGAGCTCCGGCTGGAGCGCTGCAGCCCCATGGCCCTGCGACCCCGGCTGGAGCGCAGCAAGTCCCACGGCCCTGCAACCCCGGCCGGAGCGCAGCAAGTCCCGTGGCCCCGCTCTCCCGGCTGGATCTCCGGCCGGAGCGCGGCAAGCCCCACGGCCCCGCAACCCCGGCCGGAGCTCTGGCTGGAGCGTGGCAGCCCTAGGGTCCCATGACCACGGTCGGAGTTCTGGCTGGATCACGGCAGCCCCACGGCCTCACGACCCTGGCCGGAGCTCTGGCTGGAGCGCAGCAGCCCCAGGGTCCCGTGACCGCGTTCGGAGCTCCGGCTGGAGCACGACAGTCCCATGGCCCTGCGACCCCGGCCGGAGCGTGGCAGCCCCACGGCCCCGCGACCCCGGCCGGAGCTCTGGCTGGAGCGCAGCAGCCCCAGGGTCCCGTGACCGCGGTCGGAGCTCCGGCTGGAGCGCGGCAGCCCCATGGCCCTGTGACCCCGGCCGGAGCGCGGCAAGCCCCACGGCCCTGCGACCCCGGCAAGTCCCTCGGCCCCACTCTCCCGGCTGGGTCTCCGGCCGGAGCGCAGCAAGCCCCTCGGCTCCCCTCCCCTGACCGGCAGTCAAAGTGCTGCTGAAGACTGGGAGCACCGCCCAGTGAGTACAAGCCCCACCCCCAGGAATCAGGCCCCGCACTTGCTAAAGCCGGTCCTGCCAGTCGCTGCTGAAGCCCCTTACTCAGAGAGCTCTGGCCCAGGGCAGAGGCATCAGTGTCATTCTGGGGCCTGATTTTCAGAGATGCTGAGCACCTGCGGTTCCCTCGATATCTGTGGGAACTCCAGGGTTCTCAGTACTTCTGAAACTCAGGGCAATTTATTCTGAATGCTGGGCCAGGACTGAGCCTGCAAAGGCAGGTCCATATACACCCCTCAATCCACAGCAGATCTCCCATCAATAACAATACAAGCAATTAGGAGAATGATGAGGGGCAGTTGGCCCAATGCTGGGAGTAGGGAGGATATGGCCCTAATGTGGTCACTAAACTTCTACCTAGTAAAGTTACTGGTGCATCTGCCGTCATTCAGTGGGAGAACAAAAATCTCTTGGGTGCTGCAGCCTGCCCAGGATTCAGCTGCACTTAGCCTGAGTTGCTCGCACACTTGCAGTGGTTGTGCACCATGCAACTGGTCACCCATGTTAAATGAAAATCTGGCTCTGACGGTGTCATAAATTGACTTAACAGGTACTGCCGTATTTCCTAGAGCTGTTGTCCCAGGCTGGCTGCAGACTCAGGCAGACAGAACTGTGTCGGCTAGATGCTCATCGCCTTTGGAAGATTTTCCTTGTAGCCATAAGGGCTTGAGACAGCCGTGTTTCTTCACTGAAAATTTGCAGTGTGCTGCCCCTGAATCCCAGATTAACACCTTGTGTGGGCAGGTGCAGAGCTCAGGGCTTGAAGGCCTCTGGTCTAATGGCCTGAGCCAGCACAGAACTAGGAGCCTCGATCTCCTGTGTTCAAAGCAGGACTCCAACAATGACTCCCCGGGTGACCTTGGGGAAGTGACGTCCCTGTTCTCTGCCTCAGTTTCCCCACAAATGGGGTTCTATTTACCTGCTCCACAGGGCTGCAGGGATGGATGGGGATGAAGCCTTGGAAGGTGGCATGTGCTGAGGACAGTTACACTTTTGCAGCTCTTTAACCCTGTATCCTCTGGCAGGGCCATGATCCACCCCCGCAGGTGGACTGGTGGTCACGGCCTCCTCTTCCTTTCCCCAACCCCTGCCTCCCCTCCCGCCCCTGCATTGCTGTCAATAGGGCCAGCTGCAGGCGGGCTGATGTCACCTGCTCCGATCTGCAGCTGGCAGCCCTTGGGCAGCAGCCGCTGCTGCAGCAGGGGGTCCTGGACTGCCAGAGCCGGAGGGAGCGGGCTAGAGAGCGATGCGGCAGCCTGGGGACTTGGGGAGGAGGCGGCTTTGGGCTGGCAGAGGGGGCACGGGCGGGCAGTGATGTGGGGCGCGGCGGAGGGAGCTGGCAGGGCCTGCGGCTGTGATCAGCCCATCCCCCTGCTGGGAGCAATAGTGTAAAAAAAAATTTGGGGCACTGCTTTCTGGCACCCCCAAATCTTGGCACCCTAGGTGGCCACCTAGTTCACCAAGTGGTTACATCGGCCCTGGCTGAGTGGGGAGTATTGACCTGGTAATGTTGTGTGGGAGTTTTACTGGTTTACTGTCTGCATTGGTGCTGGATGGTGGTGGGATATCAGGGAGTAACCTGAGCCCAGGAGGGGGTAGGGGCCAGGTGGCACCTTCTGCCCAGGGAAACTGGACAAAGGCTGGAGGAGCCAGAGGGTGTGGCTGGGGGGATCCTGCTGGAGAGGGTTTCAGTCTGGAGCTGGTTGGGGAGACGGGGGCAGGGGAGGTGCAGAACCTGGGTCTGGGCTCCCCACCCCGCAAGATGGACCTGACTGAGGGGGTCCTGTTTTCTGTACCTACAAGCTCTGTTTTGGACTGTGTTCCTGTCGTCTAATAAACCTTCTGTGCTGGTGTGGGGCTGGCTGTGACTCACAGCTCCCCCCCCGTCCAGGTGCTGGACTGTCTGTGACCCAGGGCTCCCCCTGTCCTGGTGCAGGGCTGGTTGTGATGCACGGCTACCCCACACACACACACACACACTCCTGGTGCAGGGCTCTCTGTGACCCACGGCTCCCCCTGTCCTGCTGCGGAGCTGGCTGTCACCCACGGCTAACCCCACCCACACCCCTGGTCCTGGGCTCTCTGTGACCCACAGCTCCCCCCATCCTAGTGCAGCACTGGCTGTGACCCACAGATTCCCCATCCTGGTGCTGAGCTAGCTGTGACCCACAGCTAAAAAAACCTCATCCCTGGTCCTGGTACGGGACTGGCTGTGACTAGGGTGACCAGCTGTCTCAATTTTATAGGGACAGTCCCAATTTTGGGGTCTTTTTCTTATATAGGCGCCTATTACCCCCCACCCCCTGTCCGGATTTTTCACATTTGCAGTCTGGTCATGCTAGCTGTGACCGAAGGCTCCTCCCATCCCTGTACTGGGATGGCTGTGACCCATGCCTCCCCCCATCCTGGTGCGGTACCAGCTATGACCCATGCCTCCCCTGCATCCTGGTGCTGGGATGACGAAGTGGGAATGTTCTTAATGTTGTCTCTGAATACTGTGTGGGTGCCTCAGTTTCCCCTGTGCAGTTCTTAAGTATTGTGATACAGGAGGGCCAGAGAGCAGTGGTAGAGTGATCGATGGGAAATATATAAGCCCAAGGCTAATTAAGGGGTGGTTCCCTGGAGACTAGGGAGGGTGGCTATAGGTTAATTGGAGCACCTGCAGTCAATTAAGGCCCTGTCAGGAACCTAACAAAAACCCCTGCTTCAGGCAGTCAGAGAAGGAGATGTGCTGTAAGACTTGAAAGATCAGAGAACTGAAGTAAGGGAGACCCTCCCCCAGCAGGGGAGGGAGACTCCCTCCCCCAATGTCTAAGGACTGAAGGTACCCCACCCAAGGGGGAAGAGGGTGAGAACCCGCAGGGGTTGAGAGCATAGGTGCTGACTCCGAGGCTGGAGCACCCATGGAAAAAAATTGGTGGGTGCTCAGCACCCACTGGCAGCTCCCTGTGGCCCTGCCCCCATGCTCCAGCTTGCCTCTGCCTCTGCCTCCCTGATCATGCTGCGGCATCCTGCTTCTCCCCCTCCCTCCTAGTGCTTGTGCTATGAAACAGCTGATTCACAGGGCAGGGAGGGATGGGGGAGGAGGGGGAATGTGGTGCACTAGGGGAAAAGGCAGGGCCAGGGTGGGGATTTGGGGAAGGGATCCAATAGGGGCAGGGAGGGGGTGGAGTTAGGGCAGGGACTTTGGGGATGGGGCACGGGAACCCACTGGTGCTGGAGAAAGTTGGCACCTATGGTTGAGAGGGGCTGGGGCTCAGAGTGAGGAGCAAACCCAAACCCAGACCCCTCCCCCATTTCCCTCCTTTACCACCTTCCCGGGCCACTAGCAGGGCCCTTGGCACCCCAAGAGCTGGGGCAAGGGGTGGCATCTTAGCCCCCACCAAGAAAAGCGCTGACATCTTGTCACAGCAGCTAGGTGGTGGGATAAGGGGGTGTGATTGTTGCAGAGCCCTAGAGGTAAGGTTGATGCCGTCTGCACAGAGAATGGCCGACACCCTGTCTCCAGGCAACTCATGGCCTAGGCCCCTCCTCTGCAAAGGTGCCAACTGAAGGTGTTGGAGAACAAAGAGATCAGATGACCTCCTGGCCCAGGAAAGAGACCAAGCCCAGAGGAGGGGCTGGAGAGTTTCAGTTTGGAGCTGGCTGGGGAAATGGAGGGGGGCCAGATGGGGCTCTGGCCTCCCTGGCCCCAAGATGGACTTGACTGACGGGTCCTGTTCTCTGTACCTTTTTAATATGGGCACTATATTTGCCTTTTTCCAATTGTCCAGGACCTCCCGCAATCACCACGAATTTTCAAAGACAATGGCCAAGGTCTCTGCAATCACATCAGCCAACTCTCTCAGCACCCTTGGATGCATTAGATCTGGACCCATGGACTTGTGCATGTCCAGATTTTCTAAATAGTCCTTAACCTGTTCTTTCACCCCCGAGGGCTGCTCACCTCCTCCCCATGCTGGGCTGCCCAGTGCAGCAGTCTAGGAGCTGCCCTTGTCTGTGAAGACCGAAGCAAAAAAAGCATTGAGTACTTCAGCCTTTTCCACATCCTCTGTCACTAGGTTGCCTCCCCCATTCAGTAAGGGGCCCACACTTTCCCTGACCACCTTCTTGTTGCTAACATACCTGTAGAAACCCTTCTTGTTACCCTTCACATCCCTTGCTAGTGGCAACTCCAATCATGCCTTGGCCTTCCTGATTATACCCCTGCATGCCTGAGCAATATTTTTATACTCCTCCCCAGTCATCCATCCAAATGGCCACTTCTTGTAAGCTTCCTTTTTGAGTTTAAGCTCACCGAAGATTTCACTATTAAGCCAAGCTGGTCGCCTGCCATATTTGCTATTCTTTCTGCACTTTGGGATGGTTTGTTCCTGCGCCCTCAATAAGGCTTCTTTAAAATACAGCCAGCTCTCCTGGACTCCTTTCCCCCTCATATTAGCTTCCCAGGGTATCCTGCCCATCAGTTCCCTGAAGGAGTCTAAGTCTGCTTTTCTGAAGTCCAGGGTCCGTATTCTGCTACTTTCCTTCCTTCCTTCCTTTTGTCAGGATCCTGAACTCAACCATCTCATGGTCACTGCTGCCTAAGTTGCCACCCACTTCTACTTCCCCTACCAACTCCTCCCTGTTTGTGAGCAGCAGGTCAAGAGGAGCACGGTGATGGGTTAGATCACAGAACCCCTCTTGGCAGCTGCCAATTATGTGCCAAGACTACTTCTGCCCCTGCTTTCCTGCCCTGTCAGCTTAGGACTTCAGTGCCCTGCCTGGTTTGAGCCAGATCCGCTGGCCTGCTGCAAACCCAGACCCAGGTCTGAACCACATCCCCTAACAGCTGTAGGCTTGACTGAAAGCAGCTCACAGAAGTGTTCTTGTCTTTAGCAGTCAGATGCCCAACTCCCAATGGGGCCTAAACCCAAATAAATCTGTTTAAAGCTTATGCAGGGTAAACTCATAAATTGTTCCCCCTCTAAAACTGATAGAGAGACATGCATGGCTGTTTGTCCCCCCCAGGTATTAACACATACTCTGGGTTAATTAATAAGTAAAAAGTGATTTTATTAAATACAGAACATAGGATTGAAGTGATTCCAAGTAGTAACAGACAGAACAAAGTGAATTACCAAGTAAAATAAAATAAAACACGCAAGTCGATGTCTAAGAAACTGAATTCAAATAACACCTCACCAGTTCCAGTAAGCTTCCTTTTACAGACTAGTCTCCTGCTAGTCTGGGTCCAGCAATCACTCACACCCCCTGTAGGGACTGTCCTTTATTCCAGTTTCTTTCAGGTATCTTTGGGGGTGGGGAGGCTCTCTCTTTAGCCAGCTGAAGACAAAATGGAGGGGTCTCCCACGGGCTTAAATAGACTTTCTCTTGTCAGTGGAGACCCCCTCCTCTCTCCTATGCAAAGTCCAGCTCCAAGATGGAGTTCTGGAGTCACATGTCCATGCATGACTCACAGTCTTTACAGGCAGAAGCCATTGTCCACATGGTATCTTGAATATCTCCAGGTAGACTTCTTATGTGGACTGGAGCATTCCAAGATGCATTGTTCCTTAAGTGCTTCTTGATTGGGCACTTAACTTTGCGAATTCCTTCCTAAAGAAGCTGACCAAATGCTTTACAAAGCTTACTTAGAAATCAAGCAAGTATACAGCCAATATTCATAACTTCAAGTACAAAATGATATGTGTACAAATAGGATGAAAAGATTCAGTAAACCATAACCGTTACAGAGAGATGATACATGGCACATGTAGCATAAAACATACTCCAGTTATGTCATATTCTGACAAAGTATTATGGGATACATTGTCACACACGGCCCCTAGTCAGTTCCTCCAGCTCTTGCACCAGGAAGTTGTCCCCAACGCTCTCCAAAAACTTCCTGGATTGTCTGTGTATTGCTGTCCCAGCAGATGTCACGGTGATTGAAGTCCCCCATTAGAATCAGGGCCAGCTTTAGGAACTGCAGGGCCTGATTTGAATACCCGGCGGCGGTCCGGGTCTTCAGCAGCACTTCGGCGGCGGGGGGTCCTTCACTCTGGGTCTTCTGCGGACCCCGCGCCACTGAAATGTCGCCGAACACCCGGAGCAAGTGAAGGACCCCCCCACCGCCGAAGTGCTGCCGAAGACCCGGACCGTCTCCGGGTGAGTACAAAAAATTAAAAAGGCGCTCTTCTTTAGGGCGCGGGGCCCTCTTAGCCATGGGGCCTGATTCAGGGGAATCGGCCTAAAGCTGGCCCTGCCTGTGATCTGGAAATTTCAGTTAGTTGTCCAAAGAAAGCCTCATCTACCTCATCCTTCTGATCCAGTGGTCTATAGCACACGCCCACCACGACATCACCCTTGTTGCCATAGGCACCGACTTCTACTGGCGCCGGTGGGTGCTCGACCCTCCTCTGCCCCTGGCCCGGCCTCGCCCCGACTCCACCCCTGGTCCCTGCCCCTCTCACCCCCATTCCAACCTCTTCCCCAAAGTCCCTGCCCCAACTCTGCCCCTATTCCGACTCCTCCTCCAAATCCCTGCCTCTTCCCCACCTCTTCCCCGCCTCCTCCCCTGAGCGCGCCACGTTCCCGCTCCTTTCCCCACCCTCCTGGAGCTTGTTACAGCTGTTTGGTGGCAGCAAGCACTGGCAGGTAGGCGGAGGAGCGGGGACATGGTGCACTGTGGGGGAGGAGGTGGCGGGGCTGGGGGAGGAGCTTGGCTGCTGGTGGTGCTGGTGCTAATTTTTCCCCATGGGTGCTCCAGCTCCAGAGCACCCACGGATAGGGTGACCAGACAGCAAATGTGAAAAATCGGGACGGGGTGGGGGGTAATAGGAGCCTATATAAGAAAAAGACCCCAAAATTGGGACTGTTCCTATAAAATCAGGACATCTGGTCACCCTACCCACAGCATTGGCACCTGTGCTTGTTGCTCTCGCCTCTAAACTTACCCCAAATACTTTCAACAGGCTTTTTTCCAGTTTCACATCCTCGAGGTAGTGGCCTCTGTGCCCTTCCCCCATTTGTGGAGATATTCTCCCAAGCGACCTCCTTGTAGGTGACACCTGAGATCTTGCGTCTACCCCGGAATCGTTTCCTGTACGCCTCGGGGGTCAGTTCAAACGTCACCAGCAAAGCCTGTTTGAACAGGTCATAGTCCCCCATCTCAATACCATCCATTTGGCTGAATGTCTCTATGGCCTTGGGACCCAGCAGGGGGTTAGACAGCAGAGCCTGTCTGCAGGGTCAGTCTGGTTCAGATCCCAAGCCTTCTCAAAGGCTGTGAGGTAGGAATCAGTATCCCCCACCCCCCGCCTTAAACTGGGGCAGCAGTTTGATGTCCAGATTCCCCACAGAACTGGCATCTCAGGGCCCTTCCCCACTTATGCCCTGCAGGACCTCTTGGCTAGGGTGACCAGACGTCCCGATTTTATCGGGACTGTCCCGATATTTGCTTGTTTGTCCCGCATCCCGACCAATGTTCGGTCGGGACACTGGACAAACAAACAATTTTGCCCTCCGCTCCCGTGCACAGGCGGAGCCCGGAGGGGCTCTTGCCCCCCCCGGCCCGACTCCGCCCCTTCCTTCCCCCATTGGATCCCTCACCAAATCCCTGCCCCCAGCCCCGCCCCCTCACTGCCCCATTGGATCCCAAGCCGAACCTGGGGAGGAGACGCCCCTGTGCAGCAGCCTGGGCACACGGGCCATGGCTGGCTGGGGCCGGGAGCGCTGCAGTGCAGCGCGGAGGCTGCTCCAGCCCTGCAGTCCACGGGGCAGCATGGTGGGTCCAGGGGCAGCGCGGAGCAGGCAGGGACCGGGTGAGCGGCGTGGCCCGGGGGTGTGGGCTGCCCGCCGGAGACATTTGGTGGAGAGGGGCTGCGGGGGCGAGATCTGTCCCAGGCGGGGCGGCTGGCGCGAGGAGCCGGCCAGGGTCCCCCGAACCGATAAACTTCCCCGATGCTGCTGGGGAATCCTGCGCCTCTCCCGCTCGGCTGCGCTCCAGCATCTTGCCCTGCCGGGAAGGAGCTGCTGGAGTGCAGCTGAGCGGGAGAGGCGCGGGGCTCCCCGCCTGCGGTGGGACGAATCTCATGTGCCCGGGGTGGGAGGCTCCGCGGGGAATGCAGTGCGCGCGGCTGGGGCGCTGTGTGCGATCCGGCGGCGCGGCTGGGTCCTGCTAATGCCCCCGGCCCCTGCAAAACTGTTTTTTTTTTTTTTGCTCTGCCGCCATTTTTTTTGCTCCCCCCCCCCCCCCCCCCGTGTCCCGATATTTCATCCCTGTGATCTGGTCACCCTACTCTTGGCCCGCCTCTCCTCCAACTCCGGGTCATGTTTTCACTGATCTGAGTGGTCAACTAGCCTCCGCTCCTCCAGCTCCTTCACTCTCAGCTCCAGTTTCCATCGCCTCACATCCACTGGGGGGAACCCAGGTGGGAAGCCCCCTCTCTTGGCTGGGGAACTGGTTCCGGTGGACCCCCTGCCACTACCCCAACTGCCCCCTGCTACTCCCAGGCTCTCCGGCCATCCCGGAAACCCCGCTGGGATCTGGAACTTGGTCTGTGGCCTGGTCACTCTCTACCAGCCAGGCAATCAGCTGCTCCTGGGGGAGCCTGCCAATTCTCAGCCCTCTCTCCCTGCACAGACATGCCAGGTCCCTCTTACAGGGCTGGTTACAGGCCATGTCCACGCTGGTTCCTTCAATTCCCACATCGCTGGCAGCCACTCACTGCAAAGCGCCCGCACTCGCAGCCAACTGTCTGCAGGGTGCATCCACCAACCATCCTCTGCTACCACATTGTCATGGACTCACAGGTCGTGCCCACTCTTGGCCTCGTATGGTCCCTGGGGGGAACCCCCTTCAGTGTGACAGCCCTTCTCGGGGGTCCACTCTCTCTCGGGAGTTAAGCCCCTCAGCCTCCTGGAACCGCACCTCTCTGAGCCTTAGCACACCTGTTTCGCACCGTGGGCCCCCTCAGGGAGTCCCCTTGCTCAGGACCCCCGGGGCCTCCACTCCCAGAGGGAATAATGCCCCCCTGATCTCTGGACCAGAGCGACTCTCAGCCAGCGTAAAACAGGAGGGTTTATGGAGCATCTGAACCCAGCACAGGAAACTCTCAGGGCCTCAGGCCTGGCCTCCCTCAGCACAGGACATCTAAGTCTCCCCTGCATCCAGGTGGGCTCTGCCTGCTCTCTCGCTCCAGTCCAGAGCCCCTGAGCTTTCCAGCTGGGCATCCCGGCCCCAACAGCTCCTCCCCGTCCTTTGTCTTCTGTCCCAGGTAAACAGGTCACTGGGGCCCTCTCTCTTCAGTCCTTTGTTCCCCTCTGGCTGGAACTGGCTGGTCAGGTCACCAGGGCCCGCTCTCCTCAGCTCTTTGTCTTCCCACTGGCCAGAACCAGCTGACTGCCAAGCTGGGGTGGGCCTCTTAGTCACCAGGTCACCAGTTGTTAGGGTTCCCCAGCTCCAGGCTGTTGTTCAGGGGTCCTGGCTGATAGGTGAGGTCACCCCTGGTCCTCTGCAACAACAAACCCTCTCCCACCACCTTGTTAAACATGCAGCACACAGGGAAACTGAGGCACATACATGCTATTCATGTAAAATACTACAAAAATACCAAACTTCATCACATCCCGTCCTGATGCTGGGCTGGCTGTGACCCACACCCCCACCCATCCCGCTGTGGGGCTGGCTGTGACCCATAGCTCCCCCAATCCTGGTGCTGGGCTGGCTGTGACCCAGAGATTCTCCCCCCCTCCATTCTGGTGCAGGGCTGGCTGTGACCCATGGCTCCCCACGTCCTGGTGCTGGGCTGGCTGTGACCCACAGCTCCCCCCGTCCTTGTACTGGGTTGGCTGTGACCCACGGTTCCCCCTCATCCCACTGCAGGGCTGGCTGTGACCCATGGCTCCCTCAGGCCTGGTGCTGAGCTGGCTGTGACCCACACCCCCACCCATCCCGCTGTGGGGCTGGCTGTGACCCATAGCTCCCCCCATCCCGCTGCAGGGCTGGCTGTGACCCAGAGATTCCCCCCCTCCATCCTGGTGCAGGGCTGGCTGTGACCCATGGCTCCCCACGTCCTGGTGCTGAGCTGGCTGTGACCCACGGCTCCCCGTCATCCCGCTGCTGGGCTGGCTGTGACCCAGAGATTCCCCCCCCATCCCGCTGCAGGGCTGGCTGTGACCCACGGCTCCCCCTGTCCTCGTACTGAGCTGGCTGTGACCCACGGCTCCCCCCCGATCCCGCTGCAGGGCTGGCTGTGATGCAAGGCTTCCCCTCCCACCCCCGCCAGTGCTGGGCTGGCTGTGACCCACGTCTGGTCCCCTAGTTCCCCCCCTCCCCTCCAGCTGACTCAGCCCCTCTGGCTGGGCGGTTTAGGGACCGTCCCGAGGGCAGGAGCCGGGTGAGTCACTGCAGGGCCTAGCAGATGTTGCCGCCCGTCTTCCCCCTTCCCGCCGCCCGCAGTACCCATCCTGAAGTAGGGGGAGCCCCAGGGCCGTGTGGCTGGGGTGGGACGGGGGTCTGCTGCATCCCCCCTGGTGGATTCTCTCTGGGGAAGGGACTCTCCCCAGCAACCTGGTACAGCCACTAACCCCCTTGCAGGCCTGGGGTTCCCAGCCAGGGGGCTGAACAGCAGCAGGGTTGGCTGGGGGGAGCGGGGGAGGAATGGGACATGGGGTCTTTCCCCTCCAAAGGGCGCCGGCTCCCATCTGGCCCAGGGCGGGGACAGGGACTGGGACTGGGTGGCTGGGCAATAGAACCTGTCTGCCTTAGATGTCAAGACAATTTCAGACCGGGTTTGGCCTGGGGCTATGATTCCCCCCCCCCTCCAAGTCCCCTCACCCAGCCCCTCCTGGAAAACCCTCAGCACCCCATGGAGTACCGCTCCCCCTTCGGACTGAGCCCTTCCCTGCCCCACCAGCAAGGGGGTTTCTAGCTGCAGCTGCTTCGCGGAGCCATCGCCACGGTGACAAGGACCCCCCTGCTCCTGCACAGCCCCCATTCCACTCCACTGTCCTGGGACTGGGGCCATCCAAGGGTCCTGGGCAGCCACGCAGAGGAGGGGTCAGGGGCTGGATGGGAGACTGAGCAGCAAACTCCAAACTGGGGGGCTCAGCCGGGGACGCTGGGCTGCAGGGAGTACGGCGGGGTCTCAGCAGGGGGTGCCGTGATCCAGGGAGGGAGGGGGGCTCAGCAGGGGACGCTGGGCTGCAGGGAGCAGGGCGGGGGCTCAGCAGGGGGCGCCGTGATCCAGGGAGGGAGGGGGGCTCAGCAGGAGCTGGAGGGACTGGGGCAGGCTGTGAATAGGGGTCGCTCCCCCCCACACAGTCAGTGCCAATACCGCACTGCAGCACTAGGGGGTGCTTTGCTCCCACATCTGCACCCAAGTCCCTTCTCCCCAGGGATCCCTCTGTCCCAGCTCAGGGGATTCCAACCTTTTGTCATTCGAGGACCCCTAAAAAATTCTGATCTGGCCCCGGTGAAGGGGCAGGGGGGCAGCTGGCTCAGGAGGGCTGGGAATGGGGCATGGGGTCTTTCCCCTCCAGGGGGCACCAGCCCCATCTTGCTGGGGGCAGGGGGGCTGACACGAGGCAGGGGGAAGCTTGGTTACCAAGAGGAGGAAGGGTGGCTGTGTCCTGCTTCCTCCAGCAGGGGTGCTGCAGAAGCAGGGGGGGGGGTCTGAGATTAGCCCGGGGGGGAGGGGAGCCAGGTCAGCGAAATGGTTCTTGTGGGGTTTCGTTTCCTGGAAATGGCCCCTCTGCCTGGCCGATGATTCAGCCTGTCAGTGGGGCCGAGTGCTGGAGCGGGGGCAGGAAATGCTGCCTGGGCCTTGGTGATGACAGTGCCCGGCCTCACCAGCTCCTGGAAATGCCCCATTCGCCGTGACGCACCTCACAGCACAGGCACCAAACACAGCATGTCAGCAGAAGCACAGGGGCTGCGAGTCCAGAGTGAGGGGCAATGACAGAGCCATGTGGGGGGAAACCAGGGCTGGGCTAGCAGGGGGCTGAGGGTCAGGAGTGTGGGGCACCGGCACGGGGGGGGCCCCGGGCTGGGCTAGCAGGGAGCTGAGGGTCAAAAGTGTGGGGCACCGGCACGGGGGGGCCCCGGGCTGGGCTAGCAGGGGGCTGAGAGTCAGGAGTGTGGGGCACCGGCAGGGGGCTCAGGGCTGGGCTAACAGGGGGCTGAGGGTCGGGAGTGTGGGGCACCGGCAGGGGGGCCCCGGGCTGGGCTAGCAGGGGGCTGAGGGTCGGGAGTGTGGGGCACCGGCAGGGGGGCCCCGGGCTGGGCTAGCAGGGGGCTGAGGGTCGGGAGTGTGGGGCACTGGCAGGGGGGCCCCGGGCTGGGCTAGCAGGGGGCTGAGGGTCGGAAGTGTGGGGCACCAGCAAAACTGGGGGCAGGGCCGCCCAGAGGGGGGGGCAAGAGGGGCAATTTGCCCCAGGCCCCGAGCCCCACAGGGGCCCTGAAAAACTCTGGTTGGGGCCCCTGGAGCGGGGTCCCTCACTCGCTCCGGGGGGCCCCAGAAAACTCTTGCGGGGCCGGGCGCAGGAGCTTCTTCGCTCCCGGTCTTCGCCGGCGGGGGGTCCTTCCACTCCGGGGCGGAAGGACCCCCCGCTGGCGAATTACCGCCGAAGACGGAGCGGGACCCGCCGCCGAAGTGCAGCTCGGTCTTCGGCGGTAATTCGGCGGCGGGGGGCCCTTCCGTTCCGGGACCCGCCGCCGAAGTGCCCCGAAGACCCGCGGCGGGGCCCCCCCTCCGCCGAATTACCGCCGAACACCCGGCTGCGCTTCGGCGGCGGGTCCCGCTTTGGCAGTAATTCGGCGGCGGGGGGTCCCCGCCGCGGGTCTTCGGGGCACTTCGACGGCGGGTCCCGGAACGGAAGGGCCCCCGCTGCCGAAGACCCCGGGCCCCCAGAATCCTCTGGGCGGCCCTGACTGGGGGTGGGGAGCCCGGGGCTGGGCTGCAGCTCGGGAGCGCGGGACACCGGCCTGGCTGCGGGATGAGACACTCGCTCCCTTTGGACGGGGCCGATGCTGCGGCGCTGGAGCCCTGGCTCCCCCTTGTGGACATGCTTGGGAACCACCGCCGGCTCCAGCTGCCGCGTTAAAGCCACCCACCCAGATGCGGGCCTCAGAGCCCAGCCAGGCCCAGCGCGCTCCCTTCTGGCCCAGCAGAGCCCCATCCCCGGGGCCTGTGCTCCTCCCGACAGCCAGCTGGGCTGGGCCATGCAGCACCTCACTGCCGCCAGCTCAACGCCCCCCCAGTGCCTGTTTGTACCTGGCAGGCGCCAGCCCGCGGTTCTTGGCCGCTTTTCCCCCCCCGAGCCCTCGTCGCCTGGTGCGTGACCCTCCCTGTTCCTCTGGAGGAGCGAGGTCAAGTTTGCTGGTGCTGCCGGGCACGGTTCTTCCAGCCCCGGATCCCTTCTGGGCCCGGCCCTGCGCCCGCCCCTCAGCTTTTGTTTTAATCTCCTTCTGATCTCCGGGGTGGGGGGCCTCCGGGACAACCATTTCCCCTCCTCCCCCTCCCCCTGCCGAGTGTCTGCCATGTCCCGGCCCTAGAGCCATTTGCTCCCAGATGTGGGAGCCACCCTTGACCTTGGTGCCACTGACTCACAGGACTCGTGCTCTCTCTCTGCTCCGTACAGTCCCTGGGAGGAACCTCTTCAGTGCGACAGCCCTTCTCAGGGGTCTGCTCTCTCAGGGGTCAAGCCATAGGCCCCTCCACCTCCTGGGACTGCACCTCTCTGAGCCCTCAGCACATCTCTCGCCGTGGGCCCCCTCACGGAGTCCACTCACTCTGGACCCCCGGGGCCTCCACTCCTAGAAGGAATAATCCCCCCTGCTCTCTACCCTGCAGTAACTCTCAGCCAGCGTAAAACAGGAGGGTTTGTTGAGCATCTGAACCCAGCACAGGAAACTCTCAGGGCCCAGAAACCCTCAGCACAGCACATCTAGGTCTCTGCAGCCTCCAGGTGGGCTCTGCCTGCTCTCTCCTCCCAGCCCCTGCTTTCTCCTCCTCCCCTCCTTCCAGCTGGGCATCTGATATCACCCTCCCCAAGTCCCGCCTCTGTCCTTGTCTTCTGTCCCAGGTAAACAGGCCGCCTGGGCCTCCTCTCCTCTCAGCCTCTCCTCTCATGGGTCCTTTGTTTCCCCTCTGGCTGGAACCGGCTGGTCAGGTCACAGGGGTCCTCTCTTTGCAGCCTATTGTCCTCCCACTGGCCAGAACTGCTGTGACTCCCTAGCTGGGCCTCCCAGTCACTAGGGCGCTGGGGTGTCCATTCTGCAGGCCATTCGCTGGCCCTCTGTAACAACAAACTCCCTCTCTCACCACCCTGTTAAACAAGTAACACCCAGGGAAACTGAGTCCCATGCCCTCTGCATGCAAACCATTGAAAACAACAAGAAACCCCCTGCTTCATCACACTTGGCCAGCCCCCTCCAGAGGACCAGAGGCCATTCCCGGTGCTGCCCAGCAGTGCCAGCTGTGGCCGGTACATTTCCCTGTTCCAGGCTGGCTGAGCACCACCGTCCCTGTGGGGCTGCAGCAGTGGGACTGCCCTGCAGTTCCTACTGCCAGCCCCTGGGTTTTGTCTTTCTCAGGCTCTGGCAGTGGGGGAAGGGTCTATCTGGACCATGACAACAGACTGTCAATAACTCTCAGCACAGCAGGCAAGGACAGGACGGAAGTGAATCTTGTGCTAATGTCTCAGAAGGGTAAACGGGACCCTGGGGTAATTCTAGGCTGGCCAGTCTGACACTGATTCCAGCAAAGTAATGGGACGGCCAACACAGGCCTGGGCTCCCCAGAGCTAAGGAGATGAGGAAATAGATCTTGCCTACCTAGCTGGATACCTTCTTTGCCGGAGAGTCTGAGTTTGGCCGATAAAGACCAGAATGCTGAAGGGTGGGAACTTTAACAGGTCTTCGCCTTGGTGCCACATGGCATTTTGATTGAGAAGCTAGAATGATGCACAATTAACATGGTCCACAATAAATGGATTAGAAACTAGCGGATGGGTGACGAGATAAAACTGTAACCGGAGAATCATCACTGAGTGGGTGTGTTTCCAGCTGGTCCTGTAGGGAGAGGGTCTGGGCCCTGCTGTGTCATGCCTTTAGCAGTGATCTAGACAGTTTGCAGCTGACACAAATTTGGGGGAGTGGGAAATATTGAAGAGGGCAGGGCACTGACACAGAGCAATCCTGGCACAAGCGAACAATTCATGTTTTAAGATGGCTAAAGGTCAATGTATCCATCTGGGACATCGGCCGGAGTTATGGGATCGGAGCCACGACGCTGGAAGAGATGTGGGTTGTGGTGGAGAATCAGCTGCACACGAGCTCCCAGTGCGACGCTGCAGCTCAAAGAGCTAGTGCGGAGCAGAGGTGATTTGACCTCTGGATTTGCCCCTGGTGCTACCACGACTGGGATCCTGGGTCCTGTTCTGGGGCTCTCCATCCAAGAAGGCTGTGGATAAATCAGAGCCGGGGCAGAGAAGAGCCACAAGACTGATTCAAGACTTAGGAAACCTGCCTGAGAGGAACAGACCAAGGAGCTCACGCTAGCGTAACACAGAGACGGTTCAGGGGTGGTCTGATCCCCGTCTACCAGCACCAGGGGAACAGATCTTTAATAACAGGCTCTTCCAGCCAGCAGGGGACGGTCGAACACCATCTGATGTTGTTGGAAATTGAAGCTAGACAGATTCAGACGGGAAATAAGGTGCGTTTTTTTCCAGTGAAGTTTATTAGCCAGTGGGACAATTGTCCAAGGCTTGTGACATCACTGGCCATCACTGGCCATTTTTAACCCGAGCTGGGATGGGTTTTGCTCAGAGCTCTGCTCTCATCCAGTTGCTGTGGGGCAGGTCCCTGGCCTGTCAGACAAGATGATCACAAGGAATCTGGGAATCTTTTCTACTGGCGGCGTCTGCCTTCCCAAGCAACTGATGTTGTCCTCACGGAACAAGCTGGGCCAGATTAATCTTTTGTGGGCTCCTGCGCCTGGACCATGGCCCTGCCCCCCGCTGCCTTGTGCTCCACACCAAGGTCCTGCCCAGCCTCTTCCCCCCAGGCCACGCCCATGCTCCGCCCCGAGGCCCCGCCCCAGTTTGGCTTCTCCCTCCCCCCCCCGCCTTGCCTGCGCTCTGCTCCGAGGCCCCACCCACCGTTTGCACGGGGTGTAGGGGGCAGAGAGAAGCAAGCAGGGGGGAGAGGAGTGGGTGGGGGCTTGGGGCAGAGTACAGGCGGAGCAGGGGCAGGGCCACAGTCCGGGCACCGGGACCCTTTCTGTGTGTGGGCCGACACAACAGCACCACTGTAAACCCAGTGCTGAGGACAGGACCATCCCTGTGCCATGGGGAGGTGCCGAATGTCTCTGCTTAGGGAGCATTTCTGGACAAAACCACGCAGCATCTCCAGGCCATCGGTGTCACAGAACCAGACTGTCTAGTAGAGCAGACACTGGTGTCTTTTACCAGGATCTCTGCACTCGTCACACGTGCGCCATCAGTTGCAGACACGTTTGCTTTCTGTAACCAATGGATTTTGCCATTGTCAGGGTGTTGGGCACAGCGATTTCTGCGCCACGCAACTGGTACTGTCTGTTCTGAACGAAGGACGGACTCCGTTCTGTCAATGGTCTCACTGCATTTGACACCATGCCGTTTCTTTCTACTGGCTGTTGCCTCATTCTGTGCAATCCTACTCCCCTGCTAAACACGCGTCTTCTTTACTCAAGAAGTAAAATAATGGCAAATAATGCAGCGACCGCAGGAAACTGGCATGGCTCTTTTGAGATTTACAACTGGTTCCATGGTTTACCTACAACTGGACCCAATCCAAGTGGCATAACCCACCGCCTCATCTAACTCCATCCCCATCACATCTATGTTAATGCTAGTCTAACTACAAAGCTTCATGTACAATAAAACAAATACTAAGCATGCGAGAAAATGATTTCACATATTCCAGGAAAAAGAACTTCTTTCTGTGTCATGATTAACGTAGTTCAAATGTTCGGAAAGGCAGATGACTAAACACTGTGAGAACTTGCAATTAGGGTGCAATAGGTGTTAAGACCATGATGCGTGTCTTCTCATTTCTGGTCTGAATAGACTGAGCAGGAGTTATGCCAAACACTTTGATTTTGCTGACAAGTTCCCGTACACACGGTTGACAAATCAGCCATTGCTGGTGAATTTCGGTGACCATGTGTATATGCATGGGACTAAACCCCAAACATTTGTCTTGGTAACAGCCGGGTTTGAAATCAGGAGGGTCAAATGATGTTGGAAAAAGTTACCACCAAACTTTTAACAAAAACTACTTCTGGAGCCCTGGGATCTGTATTCCCACCCTGTACACTATTGTAATAATCAGACCCCTTAGAGAGGTCAATTCATGGTTGAAGTTGTTCAGGATGAAGTTTGGCTCTCCAGCAAGGGTTGAGCCAAACTGATGAGCCAAACAGGCTGACATGCGCTTGGGGCTCTCTTGAAAATCAGCGGGGCTGCTGTGTCCGCAATGGGGTGGCTCAAGGTGACACGCTTTGGCCATTGAACTTGAACAGCACTCACATAGCATGAGTTTGAACCCAATCCTGTGCAGTGTCCAGAGAATGTGTCTTGGGTGTGTCCCTTGCATCCGCAGGAGCGCCTTCAGGAAGATTTGCCCTTCGACCCGAGTTTCTGAAGTAAAAGGCGATATTTCAATGGCTCCAAAATCCACCTCAGACCCTGATTCTGCTTCACAAACACTGACTAAGAAAGCACCCAGGAGCCAAAAGAAAGAAGATGAAAGACTCGGGAAGCAGTCTGGTCACAGTTCTGGTTGCCCTGTCTCAACAAAGTTATAGTCGAATTGGAAAAGGTGCAGAGAAGGGCAATGAAAATGATGAGGGGGGATGAAACAGCTTCCATAGGAGGTTAAATTAAAAAGATTGGGACTGTTCAGCTTAGAAAAGAGACAACTCAGGGGGGATATGATAGAGATCTACAAAGGATGACTGGTGTGGAGAAAGTGAATATAAAAATGTTATTTATCCCTTCACAGATTACAAGAACTAGAGGTCCCCTGATGAAATTACCAGGCAGCAGATTTAAAACAAACAAAAGGAAGTCGTTCACACAACATAGTCAACTTGTGGAACTCACTGCCAGGGGATGTGGTATGTACGTGAAACAGCAATTAGATGAAGAGGGTAAAGGCCTAAGCGCATTTAACAGGTTGTATATAAGCAATTGACTTGTTGGCCTAGTGGTTAGTGTGGTTGATAAGACCTTTGATAACCCTTTCAGGAAGGAATGCAAAGGCAGCCTTCTTGGCGTGCTAAAGATCCTGTTACTGTGTTTTTGGGATGTCCCTGACTTGAGGACAGGGCACTAAAAGCACAAGCAGGGCAAACCAGAGAAGTGCCTGGCCAGTGATAAGATTAGTAGCTTTGTTGTTGCTAATAGGCAGAGAGACACGTTCCCTGCTCCAGCGTGGAATGGGGAATTTGGTCATGACTATTGCTCTGTGATGAATCAGAGGAGCGGTTGGGAATAAACACAGGGCATCGCTCTGGGTAGGGAAAGAAAGACTCCAAGCTTGGTGTAACACAGCCTTTGGCCTGCAAAGGTGTCGCCACCCCGCAGGCTGGGCCCTGCAACTAGGCCTGACAACAGCCACGTCTTACAAGGGACGTCCTTGTTTCTTTGTTGCTGTACAAGATCGGGAGCTGCTGAGTGCAGCCTGGAATCTCCCAGGCGAACGTGTTAATTAATAACAATGCTAATATCGGGAGGGGGTGGGGTGGGGTGCGAAGAAAACAATCCCCTGTTTTTAAATGCAGTGTTAGCAGCCCCAACCCAATGGACAAGGCAGCTGGGAGCTGGCCTGAAATTGACCAGGGCCTGGGATCAAAACTTGGAATTAGCTGTGGATTTGCTTCCTGCTAGACAGACCCTCCCAAGCTGGGGACAGAACCCAGGAGTCCAGGATCCCAGACCCACCCTGCTCTAACCACGAGACCCCCCTCAAAAAAAAGCTGGGTCCAGCTGCCCTCTAACCCCTTGCCAGCCCTGACCCCAGCCCCGGGGCATGCTGGGAGTTGTACTCCCCACCCCAGTGGCGAAAACGAGTCCTGCCCGGACCCCCGCCTAGCACCATCCTGAGCCTCGCGCTCCTGGGGACCAAAGAGCCCAGGGGGAGAGTTGAGGAGCGTCCCCGCCCAGTCCCGCGAGAGAACGGAACTACAGCTCCCAGAACGCACCGCGACAGGATGGCCGCCCGCCATATTGTATTCTGAAGGAGGAATACGTCCCCCAACATGCATCGCGGGCCGGAGGACTACAACTCCCGGCATGCAGCGAGGCAGGCGCATGCGCTGAGCGGGGCTCAGGAAGTCGGGTAAGTGTCTGGGTGGGGGCAGCCAGGTGGGATCTCCCTGCCCCAGTGAGGGGGGGGTCGCTTTGGGCTCCCCTGGGGGGCCAGGGTGTGTGGGCCCCGGGCTGACCCCATTGCTCCTCCCCGCAGCTGCCCGTGGGGACGGGGCCGCCATGAACCTGGAGCGGGTCCCCAACGAGGAGAAGCTCAACCTGTGCCGGAAATATTACCTGGGTGAGTCCGGGGGCGGGGCCCGGGGCGCTGCAGGTTGCAGGGGGAGGAGATGGGGGGCAGGGGAGGTACTGGGTTGGGGAGTTGGGGCGGGAGAAGAGGGGGCACCGGGCAGGCAGGGTGGGGAGGAGAGGGGTGTGCTGGGTGCCCAGGGTAGAGCTTTGGGGAGGAAGAGAGGGCACTGAGCAGAGAGGGCGTGGTGGGTGCCCAGGTGCTGGGATGGGGGGGAAGGGAGGGCACTGGATGGGGAGAGGATGAGGTGGGTGCCCTGGTGCTGGGATTGGGGCAAGAGGAGGGGGTACCAGGCAAGGAGGAGAGGAGGCATGGTAGATGCCCAGGTGCTGGGATGGGGTGGAAGAGGGGGCGTAGTGGGTGCCCAGGTGCTGGGATGGGGTGGAAGAGGGGGCGTAGTGGGTGCCCAGGTGCTGGGAGGGGGGTAGAGGACGGGGGGTGTCGTGGAGTCACCAGAGTAATGCTCTGGAACTACTCCCTACGAAGCTAGTCAGGACTCTGTGAGACCCTCCTCTCTCTGAGCAGACTGTCTCCAGAACAAGAAGCTCACACAGCTTTGACCTTCCTGGGTCTGACCTCGGATCATTCAGCATCCCCTGCCCCACCGTGCGCTTCCCACTGCGAGTCCGCACAGGTGGGGCTCCTGGGGAAGTCAGAGGGCCCTGCACCCCAACTCCACAGTCAGACATGACTCTCAGCCAGCCGGTAAAACAGAAGATTTATTAGTAGGAACACAGCGTAGGGCAGAACTTGTTAGCACAGAAATCTGTGATTTTCAACCAAGTCCATCTTGTGGGGAGGGGAGCCCAGAGCCATGGTTCTGGTCCTCCCCCTGTTCCCGTAGCCAGCTGAGACTGACTCCCTTCCTGCTGCCTGGCCCCTGTCCTCCTGATGCTCCTCTGGCCTTTATCTCCCTTCCGTGCCAGAGTCACCTGGTCGCATCCCCCTCCTGGGTCTCAGGTTATGAAGCGGGTGGCCATAGCATCCATGTAGGCAGCTGGATCAGCCCCCACAAATGTCACACACCCTTATTCCCACCACCTAGACACTGGTGCAATACACAGGGAAACTGAGGCACACACAGTGTTCATGCAGAACAGTAAGACTCACATAGGCTCACATACAACATAACAAGGGAAAATACCCCCTTCGAGACTGAACTGAGCGGGGTCACTTTGGCCAGTGACCTGGAGAAGTTCACGCCTCCCTCTCCGGCACAAACATCAGCTATAATATTTGCACTCCCCTTAACATGGACCACCTCCATCTCATAATCCTGGAAGGACAGACTCCACCTGAGGAGCTTGGCATTGGCCCTTTCATCAGGTGCATGCATGGCAGGGCAAGTTGTCCGAGTACACAGTGAAGCGCTGCCCAAATAGATCTGGCTGCAGCCTTTTAAGAGCCCACTCCATGGCCAGGCATTCCTTCTCTATGGCTGCATAGCCCTGCTCCCAGGGCAGCAGCTTCCTGCTCAGGTACATGATGGGGTGTTTCTCCCCCTTTGCCTGCCTCCGCACCCAGCCCTGTGTGCAGCGGGGGTGGGAAGTATCTCTCTGCCCCACTCAGCTCCAGGGCACTGGTTATAGACAGGCAGGTATCCTGAGCCTAGCAGCTCCTCCTCCCCGCCAGCCAGGTCATTTGCAATTTCACTGACTGCTTCAGTCTCAGCCGATTGAATTTGAATTCAGGGAACCAAATCCTCAGCAGTTACAGGAGCAGGGCCTGGATCCTGTCCCGGAGACAGACAGTCATCCCCCAACAGGAGGTCACTGCCAATATCTTGGAGAACTCCAACTACCAGCCAGCACAACCCTCCTGTGTCTGCACAGGGATCCGGGCCATAGGCAGGGCGAGGGGCTTCATCCCTCGGACCTTCACCCAAGTTACACAGCCCCTCAGCATCTGGTGAGGCTGCAGCGTCTGGTGAGGCTGCACCACCTGGGGCCTGACAACAGTTCTCTCAGTCCAAGGAATGTCTCCCCACCCCAGGAATGTCTCCCCATTGACCACCACCTTCCACTGTACTGGGGGGCCTGAGCCCAGGAGAGTCCATGCAGACCTATATGCTGGGGCCAGGAGTGGGAGCCAGTTGGCCACACCGTCCATCTGGCTAAACAGCTCTATGGCCTTGGGACCCAGGAAGGGGACTAGACACCGGAGCCTTTCTGCAGGGCCAGCCTGGTTCCAATTGCCAACCTCCCAAAGGCCGCGAGACGGGCATCTATCTCTCCCCCCTCCTTAACCTGGGGCAGCGATTTAGTGTCGAGGTTCCCTGCAGAATTGGCACCTCAGGGTCCATCCCCACTCACCCCTGGATGGGTCCCTCTGCCTCTCAGCTCAGTCACATCCCCAGTTCCTGCTGCCTGCCTCTCCTGCTGTTCTGCTTCACGGCTTCCATGTCTCTCATGGTCCTCCGAGTCCTTCGATCTCAGCTCCAATTCCATCCCTCTCAGATCCTGGTGGAGACCCCCTGGTGTCGGGGACAGGGGTCTCCGGAACACCCGGCTGCTCCCAGCCTCTCTCGGGCCCCCAGCTGGGTCAGCAACCAGTGTGGGCCCTGGGGCGGTCTGGCTGCTCCCAGCCTCTCTCGTGGCCCCAGCAGAGTCAGGAACTAGCTCCTTAGAGCCACCCTCCTCTTCCAACTGAGCAGTCAGCTGTGCCTCAGTGAGCTTTCCAAAGTGCAGCCCTCTCTCTGCACAGCTCTACAATGTCCTCCTGAAGGAGATGGTTACAGGCCCTCTCCATGCTGGTCCCAAGTGGTCACGGATTCACAGGGGAGGAACCCCCTCAGTGCGACAGCCCTTTTCGGGGGTCCACTCTCTCGGGGGTTAAGCCATAGGCTCCTCGGTGTCCTGGAACCGCACCTCTCTGAGCCTTCAGGACGCCCATCTCTCACTAATCCCCCTTTGTTTTATTGCTCCCCAGTCACTTAAACTGTGCCCCGTGGACAGAGCATCCTGTATTATCCCACCTCTGCCACCAGTTGTCACGGAGTCACCGGGGCGATGTTCTGGAACTACTCCCTGTGAAGCCAGTCAGGGCTCTGGGGAGCCGCCTCCTCTCTCTGGGCTACACTGTCCCCAGGGCAAGAAGCTCACACAGCTTCAACCTTCCTGGGTCTGACCTCGGAGCATTCAGCATCCCCTGCCCACCATGCGCTTCCCACAGCGAGTCCGCCCGGGCAGGGCTCCTGGGGAAGCCACAGGGCCCTGCACCCCACCTCTGCAGTCAGATGTGACTCTCAGCCAGAAGGTTTATTAGTTGACAAGGACACAGCATAGGGCAGAAATCAGTGACTTTCAGCCAAGTCCATCTTATGGGAAGGGGAGCCCAGAGCCATGTCTCTGGTCCTCCCCCTGTTCCTGTAGCTAGCCAAGACTGACTCCCTTCCAGCTGCCTGGCCTGCTCCTCCTCCGGCCTTTATCTTGCTCCTAGGGCCAAGAGTCACCTGGTCACATCCCCCTCCTAGGTCTCAGATTACGAAGGGGCAGCTACAGCATCTGTGCAGGCAGCTGGAGCAGCCTCTGCAAAAGTCACAAGCCTCAGTTTCCCTGTGTATTGCACCACACAGTATTTGTGCAAAACAGTAAGACTCACATAGGCTCACATACAACATAACACGGGAAAATCCCCACTTCGTCACCGGGGGCACCGGGCAGGCAGGGTGGGGAGGAGAGGGGGAGTGGCAGTTGTCCAGGTGCTGGGATTGGGGGAGAGGGGAGGCTAGGGGGCATGATGGGTGCCCAAATGCTGGGATGTAGGGGGCAGGAGGGGGCACTGGGCAGGTGGGGTGGGGAGGAGAGGGGGCGTGTGGTTGCCCAGGTGCTGGGATGGGGGGAGAGGAGGGGGCACTGGGCAGTGAAGATGGGGGGGAGAGGGGATGAGGCGGTTGCCCGGGTACTGGGATGCGAGGGAGAGGAGGCGGCACTGGGCAGGCAGGGTGGGGAGGAGAGGGAGTGTACTGGGAGCCCGGGTGCTGGGATTGGGGGAGAGGAGAGGGCACCGGGCAGGGAGGGTGGGGAGGAGAGGGGGAGTGGCAGGTGCCCGGGTGCTGGGATGTGGGGGGCAGGAGGGGGCACCAGGCAGGGAGGGTGGGGAGGAGAGGGAGCGTGCTGGGTAGTCGAGTGCTGGGATGTGGGGGGCAGGAGGGGGCACCGGGCAGGCAGGGTGGGGAGGAGAGGGGGAGTGTGTTTGCCTGGGTGCTGGGATGGGGAGAGAGGAGGGGGCACCGGGCAGGGAGGGTGGGGAGGAGGGGGGCGTGCTGGGAGCCCTGGTGCTGGGATTGGGGGAGAGGAGAGGGCACCGGGCAGGCAGGGTGGGGAGGAGAGGGGGAGTGTGTTTGCCTGGGTGCTGGGATGGGGAGAGAGGAGGGGGCACCGGGCAGGGAGGGTGGGGAGGAGAGGGAGTGTACTGGGAGCCCGGGTGCTGGGATTGGGGGAGAGGAGAGGGCACCGGGCAGGGAGGGTGGGGAGGAGGGGTCGTGCTGGGAGCCCTGGTGCTGGGATGGGGAGAGAGGAGGGGGCACCGGGCAGGGAGGGTGGGGAGGAGGGGGGCGTGCTGGGAGCCCGGGTGCTGGGATGGGGAGAGAGGAGGCGGCACTGGGCAGGCAGGGTGGGGAGGAGGGGGGCGTGCTGGGAGCCCTGGTGCTGGGATTGGGGGAGAAGAGAGGGCACCAGGCAGGGAGGGTGGGGAGGAGAGGGGGAGTGGCAGGTGCCCGGGTGCTGGGATGTGGGGGGCAGGAGGGGGCACCGGGCAGGCAGGGTGGGAGGAGAGGGGGAGTGGCAGGTGCCCGGGCGCTGGACTGGGGTTTGTGGTGTCAGGGAGCAGCAGGTATAGATGGCAGCCACCCAGCGAGTCATGTTTTTCTACCAGCCTCGGGGCTGCCTGCCATGTGACCCCTAGTCTGGTGCCTGGAGTGCTGAGAGCTCCTGGTGGCAGTGCCCTGGCTGGCAGCCTGCCAAAGCTGGATGGGGTGGGGGTCTGACCCCTCTCTGCTGCCCTCTTCCCAGGTGGCTTTGCCCTTCTGCCCTTCCTCTGGCTGGTCAATGTGCTGTGGTTCTGCCGCGAGGCCTTCCTGGCGCCCGCCTACACCGAGCAGCCGCAGATCAAGAGTTGTGAGTGGGGCAGAGCCTGCTGAGGGGTGGGGGGTTGGGCACAGTGCTGCAGTGGGCTGGGGTGGGAATGGCTCTGTGCTGGGAGCAATGCCAAGGGCATCGGGGGCAGGGAAGGGGTAATCGGGGCTGAGCTTGGGGGCAGGGACCAGGGGCATGGCAGGTGGTTCCTTGGAGGGGGACAGAAGGGGGGTATCTGTAGACCATGGGGGTGCATTGGGGGGTGCAGCTAGTGGGCAGGGCCTAAGGCATGGAGGACAGTGCCCAGAGGATGGGGAGAGGGTATTGGGAGCTGAGCTAGGGGACAGGGCCCTGGGGGGCAGGGGGACAGGGCCCTGGGGAGCTGGGGGACAGGGCCCTGGGGGGCAGGAGGGAGGGGCCCCTGGGGCAGGGCCCGGTGGGGAGGCATTGGGGCAGGGGACAGGGCCCTGGGGGGCAGGAGGGAGGGGCCCCTGGGGCAGGGGACAGGACCCTGGGGGCAGCAGGGAGGGGCCAGCGGGGCAGGGCCTACATGTGACGGGCACCGCACTCAGCCCCCCGTCTCTTTCAGACGTCCAGCGTTCAGCCGTGGGGCTGCTGTTCTGGGTGGTCGTGCTGACCACATGGGTCACCATCTTCCAAACGCACCGGGCCCGGTGGGGCGAGCTGGGCGACTACCTGTCCTTCACCATTCCGCTGGGCATCCCCTGATGGCGCCCCGCTCAGAGGGCATCCAGGGGGCGCCCTCCAGCTGGGACCAGCAGGGCTCACGTTCCTGCCCCTCCTGCCAGAGCTGCCGTTCCTGGCCGGGGATGCTGATCCTCCAACGTGCCCGGTTCTGCCCCGTGATCCCAGCTGGGCTGCAGGAGAATCAATAAAGCTGAGGCCCGTTTCCCCCTGTCCCCCTGGCTCTGCGGCTGTGTGTGGGAGCCGGCTGGGGGGTGAGTTCCTGGGGGACAGGTGTGTAGGGCCCAGAGAGGCAGCAGAGACAGGCAAGTGGGGGAGGGCAGCGTGTGAGGAAAGGGGGCGTCCCCACCACAATAGTCTTGGCTCCTGCCTTTCCTGGGGGGACATGCACATTCCCTGCGGGGGTAGAGACCAGAGAGGTGGCATGTAACTTCGTCTGGGTGAGAACTGGAGCCTGGCTGCCCAGCTGTGCGGTGGGATGGGGCAGGGAGTGCTGGGACACAGCCATCTCTGGGGAAGGGTAGCTGTGGAACAGCCACACGGGGACGGTGTGCCCAGCCCTAAGATGCAGCCACCTCTCCAGTGGGGCAGCCAGAGAACAGCCGCACACAATGCCACACGGGGACACCACCCAGCACTGAGATGCAGCCGCCTCTTGGGTGGGGCAGCTGGGGAACAACCACACGTGAGGCTGCATGGGGACGGCTCACCCCGTGCTGAGGTGCAGCCACCACTGGGGTAGGGCAGCTGGGGAGCAGCTGCACAGTGACATTCCAAAGGCAGCTGAGCGCAGGCTGGGCAATTGTAACTGCAGGGGGCAGGAAGCAGCCCTCGGCTTGCTCATAATGAGGGATCCCTCTGCAATCAAGCCTCTTATGAAGAGCAGGGCTGTAAGCTAGGAGAGGAGGCAGCAGGTGCTCCTGTCATCTCCACACCTGGCTTTAATAGGAGGAAAATGATTATTTATGGTACCTTGGAGCCCTGGGCATGGAGCAGGGAGGCAGGGAGAGAGCGCGAGCGTAGGATGTGGCCAGGAAGCAGCAGGTGGGTGGGGAGAAACAACTGAGATGTTGGCACTTTAATGCCACGCTAAGGCCTGGGCCCAGAAGGGAGAACTGGGGCAGACCGTGACGCTGGATATAGACTGGCAGGGGTTAGATTGTCAGCGGTAAATGTGGATTTCACCGCAGCTGGCGCCCGAGTGTCTCCATCCTTGGCAATTGCCCGCTACAGCTCGGCAGCGTAATGAAAATGCAGCCTGAGAAGTGGCTCAAGTGGCGCTCAGGTGATGTACAGGTGTGTTCTGGCCGGGGATGTTCCCCAGGGTGTTGGAATGGGGTTAAAGCTTTAGCCTTTTGCATCTTGCAGGCGCTGTCATTAAACAATGGTCTGATCCTCCCATTGTGTGACATCCTCCCAATTTCCCACAACTGTGACTATTTCAAACAATAGAAATGGGTGGGGAGGCTTAAACCCCATAATTTTTTGCCAGTGTGAAAATTTAAGTTGATAAAAATCTAAAAAAATGCTTAAAACTAAACCCTAATATCTGCCAAAATGATCAGAAATCCAAATGGGATTGTGCCGGCCTGCTTAGGAGCAGCAGAATCCCGGGGTCTGGCCCTCGGGCCGGAGCAGGGGTTGAAGGGTACGTGGTGGTCAGAAGCGATGGAAGTAAAGGTTGTACCTGCACTTGGCAGGATTTTATTTTTGTTTTCTGATTCCGATGGATACGATTAGTTTCTTTTAAGGTTTTTTTGATTTACATTTTCCCAGTTGCGTGAGCTTAGGGGTTTCACCATTCTCTATGTTCATCAATTTAAATTTCCAAACTGTACCTGTGTTCACTATTCAGGGGCTAGTGTGCCTGTAAATTGTGATTATCGTGGATGGAAATAGTTTAGGTTGGTGTGTCTGCAGTGACACCCCTGCCAAGCCTAGTTTTACAGCAGAGATGTGGACGCCGTAGAGGAATCAGGAGTGGCAGTGTGGATAAAACAGAAGCAGTGTGGGTCAGAGATCGCATTGGGGAAGGATCGCAAGAGATGGTCCAGCAGGGTAGTGTCAGGGGACTGCTATAGACACCCCCACACACACACTCCCGGTCAGATATTTATGTGGATTGAGATCTCTGGTATTAGAAATACGTCTGTGGACAATGTCATTATGGGAGACTCCAGCTCACCACGCCCAGCTTGGCGAATAAAGTGCAAAGGCAGGAGAAATCACAACTCCAACCCGGGCAGTAACTGGCAAGGGGGTCGTACCGGGCAGGAACAGGCTGCGGGGGCGGCACATCACTAATGGAAGGGGGGCAGCAGTGGGCTGCAGCTGCGAAGCAGGCCCAGCTCGTTCTGGGCTGGGTTAATGGGTGTGTTGGATGTGAGACACGGGAGGCCGCTGTCCCGCTCTACTTGGCCCTGGTGAGGCCTTGGCAGGAGTCCTAGGTCCAGCTCTGGGTGTGGCACTTTGGGAAGGATGGGGACACATTGCAGTGAGTCCAGATGGCAGCAGCAAAACTGATCCGAGGGTTAGAAAACCTGACCTGGGAGGCAAAGTTAAAGCCTGGGCGGGGACCTGAGAACAGTCTTCAGCCCCATGCAGGGCTGCCAGAGAGAGGCCAGGGATAGTTGTTCTCTGTGCCCGGAGGCAGGACGAGCAGCAATGGGCTTAACCTGCAGCCAGGGAGAGTGAGGGTAGATGTTAGGAGCCACTTGCTAGCTCCCAGGGGAGTTCACGCCTGGACTTGGTGTCCAAGGGAGGTCATGGGATCCCCCGCACTGGAGGTTTCTAAGCCCAGGCTGGACAAAACCCGTCAGGGCTGCTCTAGGGTTACTTGGTCCCTCCTCAGTGTGGGGGGCTGGACTAGCTGCTCTCTGAGGTCCCTTCTAGTCCTGCATCTCTGTGATTCCCAGGCAGGCTGGTGACTGAATCCCTCCAACATGTAGGGCCCAGGATTTCCTGGCTGTGGCAGCCAGCAGATTTCCTCAGCAAAACCCCCCTGGCAGCTGGATCCATAAAGGGGCTTTGGCACCCAAGTCCTGCATGCAGGGGCCCCCAAGAGCCTCACAATCCCTGCCCGAGTCCTGATGCCGTGGAGAGGAGCTCTGGGATTCACAAACCAGGTGTTCCCTGGCTGGCTGAGCCAGACACAGAGAACACCTAACCCCAGAACGAGGGGCTGGGGGGGTGACCGCTGAGCCTGATTTGGAGCAGGGATTGGCCCCTGGCCTTCCCCTCCCAGGGAAACCCCTAATATTCTGGCCTGAGTCCCTCCTGCTCCGTGTCGGTTACGGAGTTCTTGGGCCGGAGGGAGGAGGAGTCTGTGCCTGGGCTTGCAAGGAGCTGGGTTTTATCGGTACGTGTCACTTGTGCGGGATGCACACGAGCCCACCTGTCGAGATCTCCCTTGCCCGGCAGCGCCAGCAGACTGCAGCCTGGGAGCAGGGCCACAGCTGAAGGCTCCTGCCGTGTCTCTTTAGACAGGGGATGAGCCCAGTTTGCGTTTAATGCTTTAACCAGCTTTAGCCTTTCCAATCTCAGCAGTGCCTGTCATTGACTATTGGCTGCCCCTGCAGGCTGTTGTCTGAGCCCCCCCGATTTCCTGCCACGCTCAACGCGTCACTGGCTTCACCTTTCAAAGACGACGCGGGCGCTGTAGTTGTGCACAGCCAGGGCCTGTAAAACGCAACATCGCTCTTGTCTCCAGTCGAGTCAGCCAAGCCCGGCTCTGCCCCAGGGAAGCAGCTGCTCTGGGTTCGGGAGCGCAGCACTGCCCCCACTGAGCCCCTCACCCCACTCCCCGGAGCTAGTAGCTCTAGAGGGGCAGGGGGCTCGTGCCAGCTGCTGGGCGAAAGAGGCCGAGTTGCCCTAGGGAAGCGTGGCAGGTTGGCAACCAGGGGTGTTGCCCTGACTCCAAGCAGGGCGGGGTGTCATGCCCCCGGCTCTGGCTGAAGTCTCATTTATTTAATCTCTTCATTAACGAGCTTGACCCAGCATGGGCGGGTGAAACCTGCTGACGCTGGGTGTGGGGGGGGGGAAATTGGGCAACCGGGAGTGGGATCAGCCCTGGATGACCTTGCCCATGGGAGGGACAGACAGGGGATGTGACCATGTGAAAAAACAAGGGTGTGGTGTAGGGCCCCTGGGAGGATAGACGGGGCTTGTCAGCAGAAGGATCAGGCGCTGTGCCAACAGCCAGCGCGCTGCCAGGTGCATCAGGCGCGGCGCTTCCAGCAGCGGTAGACGGGTTAGCGCTGCCAGCCAAGGGGCAGCTCAGAGCCCAGCAGGAGGGGTCCAGCTCTGTGCTGTTCCCCCACATTCCGGACATGGGGTTCACACTGGACCCGGTACAGCGAGAGGCTGAGCCCAGGCACAGAGAGTCCATCTCACGTGGCTTGTTGGACCGGCCACAAAGCAGGCTGACAAAGGCTGTACTGGCCTAGAAATGCTGTAGGGGGCGCCAGGGAGTTGCTGCCATTGCTGACACACTCAACTCCCCATACCGCCCCCTGCAGCACAGCGCCCCCTGCTGAGCCCCCGCCCCCTGCAGCCCATTGCCCCCTGCTGGGCCCCCACCCTGCTCCCTGCAGCACAGCACCTGCACTGAGCCCCCCCCCACTCCCTGCAGCACAGCGCCCCCTGCTGAGCCCCCGCCCCGCTCCCTGCAGCACAGCGCCCCCTGCTGAGCCCCCCCCCCACTCCCTGCAGCACAGCGCCCCCTGCTGAGCCCCCACCCCGCTCCCTGCAGCACAGCGCCCCCTGCTGAGCCCCCGCCCCGCTCCCTGCAGCACAGCGCCCCCTGCTGACCTCCCCCATGCGTGTTTCAGGACATACTTCGGATGCCATTGCTCCATCCCTGGGGCAGGGTCTCTGCGCCACTCCAGTCACCGGCTTCACCACCACTCTCCTGGCACAGCTGCTGCTTCCCCTAGAGCCGGGGGCAGGAAGAGATTGTCATTATAGCCAGTCAGAATGGAGATTTCTTCCCGCCTGACTCCCAGCCCCCCTCTAACCACTAGGCCCCACTCCCCTCCCAGACCTGAGGACAGAACCCAGGAATCCTGCCCCCCCCCCGTTCCCACACCATACCCAGTGAAGTTTTCTCATCTGTTTGTGTCCCTGGCTACCAGCTGTTGGGAGTGGGGAGCTCAACCTTCATTTTGGACTGTGTCAGAGCAGTATGACCCCTCCCACGCTCAGGACTGTACCCAAATCCCTGCCCTCTTCTATCCCTCCATCTCAGCCTCCTGCCCTGTCCCCACCTCTGCTGGATCCTTCCTCCTCACCATCCCCCCACCAGCCCAGCGCAATTAGGGGGAGAGGGTCCTCGATGTGGGCTGAGCTGGCACCCACTTCCTGCCCCATATTGCTCCACCCGCCCCTTCCCCTCCTGCTCCAGGCTGCCCAAGGCTCCCTGCACTACGGGCTGCGGTCCCTGCCATGCAGCGGGAGGCAGCCTCCATGCGGGCAGAGGAACCTATCCCCTCTGTGCCCAGCAAGCCAGGGCCTGGATGGCCCCCCAGGCCCAGGGGCAGCCCCCGCCCAGGCCAGGCCTCCTCCTGCCCCCACTAGGCCACAGCACAGGAGAGGGCAGCCTGTCAGGTGGCTGGTGAGTGCCCCAGGGGACAGGGTCCTGAAGTCCACCCCCCCCCACCTCCATGTACCAGCCCCCCACCAGCCCCCAGGAACCTGGCCTGGGTCAGAGCCATGGCCCTGACCCCCAGCCTCTGGGGACCAAAAGGGGGGATAGTTACTGGGGGCAGCATTTTCCATGAGCCCTGGCACCTGAAGAACTGCCTGTCATGGAGTCACCGGGCGATGCTCTGGAACTACTCCCCACGAAGCCAGTCAGGGCTCTGGGGAAGCCTCTCTCTGGGCTACACTGGCCCCAGGGCAAGAAGCTCACACAGCTTCGACCTTCCTGGGCCTGACCTCGGAGCATTCAGCATCCCCTGCCCACCGTGCGCTTCCCACAGCGAGTCTGCCTGGGCAGGGCTCCTGGGGAAGCCACAGGGCCCTGCACCCCAACTCTGCAGTCAGAGGAGACCCTCAGCCAGCCGGTGAAACAGAAGGTTTATCAGTTGACAGGAACACAGCGTAGAACAGAGCTTGTTAGCACAGAAATCAGTGACTTTCAGCCAAGTCCATCTTGGGGGGAGGGGAGCCCAGAGTTAGGGCTCTGGTCCTCCCTTTGCCCCAAGCCAGCCCAGACGAGACTGACTCCCAGCTGCCTGGCCCCTGCCCTGCCTGTTGCTCCTCCTGCAGCCTCTGTCTTGTTTCCGGGCTAAGAATCACCTGGTCGGATCCCCCTCCTGGGTCTCAGGTTACAAAGGGGCGGCCATAGCATTCCTGCAGGCAGCTGGTGCAGCCCCCATAAAAGTCACACACCCTCATTCTCACCACCTAGACATTGGTGCAATACACAGGGAAACTGAGGCACACACAGCATTCATGCAGAACAGTAAGACTCTCACAACATAACAAGGGAAAATCCCCACTTCGTCACCCTCCTAATTTCCCCTCCCTCTGCTAGCTAGGCCCAGCCTTGCTTAGCGTCCCCACCCTGCCAGCCCTGCACCCGGGCGCCCTGGCTGAGCCTCAGCCCATGGACCCGGCTGCACTGACGTCCTGGGTCAGAGCCTAGCAGCCAGAGGACACACAGATACACACATGCACTCACAAGCATACGCCCAGGTGTGTGCCTCAAAAGTCAGATGCGCAAGCACACCCCCCTCCCCCTTAACAGTGCACAGACAGACCTCTACCCCCACAATGCACACGTGTCCATGGCAACAACCCACCCACATGTTCCCCAATGGCACCTTCCCCCCCCCCGGCAATACACACACGTGTCCATGGCAACAACCCACCCACACGTTCCCCAATGGCACCTTCCCCCCCACACACACAGCCATTACACGCACACCGAACAATATGCACACATCTCCACGCAAACACACCCACCCCCCCGGCGGTGCGTGCGCACACACACACACACACACACACGTGCAGGCCCACACACCCTCTGGCTGATGCACACACGCACGCCCCTGCACACATGCATGGATCCAGTGGCAGTCGTCAATTTCCACTCATCTATTTTGGGTGCTAATTATATCACTGCCCAGCTGGAAGCCCAGCCTTGGCTCAGCCTCAGCCCCCTGCTTGGAACCAGCCAGCCACAGGGGGGCTCAGGATACTCCCCCTTCACCGCCCCCGGCCCAGGAAAGACCCCCCCACCACTCCAGGGAGTGGGCCATGAGCTAAGCCACTCCCTGCTGCGCCCTGTCTGCTGCGGGTCGCCCCAGTCTGCAGCGAGCACATTCCGCAGCCACTATGCCAGGCAGCAGCCAGGCTGACATGGCCTGTGGCCAGCGCTGAGTCACGGGCCCCAGTTTACCTGCTGACGTCCCCAAAGCCCCTTCCAGGGGCCTCGCCCAGCTCCCAGTCACAGGGCTGCACAGGCCCAGGCTAAGGCCCACGGTACTCCCTGTACTGGAGAGCTCAAGTACAGCCTGGCAACAGGACCCCCGCAGCGTCACTCAGCAGCATCCCAGTCACCCAGGCTCCCAATCCCCCTGCTCTAACCACTAGCCCCTGCCCCCTGAGCCAGGGATAGAACCCAGGAGTCCTGGCTTGCAGCCCTCCCCCCAGCCATTAGACCCCACTCCCCCCCAGAGCTGGGGCTAGCACCCAGAGGGGGCTAGTCTAGAGACCAAGCCCTGGCCCCAGGGGGATGCGGCGGGTGGGGTGTCTCTGGTGCGGGAGGCACCAGGACCAAGCCTGCTCTCCAGGCCCAGCTGCTCAGACAAGTCCCAGGCGTCAGGCCGGCACTAATTACAGGGCCCCACCAGCTCCTGCGTTCAGAACAGGTGAGACAATCGGCCCAGCCCTGGCACATCAAAGTGGGAAAGCAATGTAACATCCTGCTGCGGGTCTCACCGCTCCTCGGGCCAGATTCCTCTGCCCTGCACAGCCAGCCCGGCTGAGTCCCAGCTGCTCTGCCTACAGGGGGCGGTGTCCCAGCGCCGGGTAAGCCGGCCCCGTGCGGTATTATGTGCGGCTGTTCCCCAACTGCCCTAGCCCAGAGGTGGCTCCATCTCAGCACCCATTGAGCTGTCCCTGTGCAGTATTGCTATGTAGCTGGTCCCCAGGTGTCCTGGCCCAGAGGTGGCTGCATCGCCTTGGGAGCCATCCCCATGTGGCATTATGTACAGCTGTTCCCCTCCCGCCCCACCTACAGGTGTCTGCGTCTGAGCACCGGGCCCTTGTTCTGAGGGTGTTAAACCCCGTGAGACAGACATTGCAACACTGATTTTGTAAGTGAAACTTCCCAGCCCCCAGGTCAATTTTTATGGTCCAGATTTGAGCTGAGCTAGTTCAGCTGTTTTGCATTAGGGAGATAAACACCCTTTCCTTGCCAGAATGTAATGCTAGAAATGGGGAGCCAGGATGCCTGGGTTCTCTCTCTGGGTCTGGGAAGGGAGTGGGGTCTGGTGGGTTAGAGTAGCAGGGGCTGGGAGCCAGGACCCCTGGGGTTCTCTCCCCAGCTCTCGTCTCCTGTGCCCAGCCTGCACTTTCTCCCTGCTTGTAGGATCAGCCCATCACTGAAGGGCCTTTGTGTGTCGGCCACTGACACCCCCTGTGCCCACAACCAGGGGGCAAGGCAGCAGGATGGAGCTTTTTGGTGGTTATTGTGCTGCTATGGGGGGCTGGCTGCAGTGGCCCAGGGGGAGACAAAACCACCCAGGCCTGTGGGGATCCGGAGGCTGGGCTGGGGGGTAGCTGCGGCTGGTGTTTTCAATTCTGCGGTGACTCCTTGCGTGTGGCTGGGCTGTGCGTGTATCTGGCTGTCTGGGTTTGCAGCTGTTTCAGGGCTCAGGCTGTGGCTGGTTTGTGTGTGTGTCTGGATGTGTCTGCGTCTGTTGTGGGGCATGGGCTGTGGCTGTTCTGTCTCTCGTGTTTGCGGCTGTGTGTGTTTGTGGCTGTGCATGCATTTGTGGCTGTGCGTTTCTGGGTGGCGGGGTCTGGCTGCATCTGTGGGCTGTGGCAGTTCTGTCTCGTTTGCGGCTGTGCGTGTCTGGCTGTGGGCATGGTTGTGTGTGTGGCTGTGGCTGTGTTTGCAGCTATGCATGTGTTTGTGGGGCTCAGGCTGCAGCTGGGTCGGTGTGTGGGGTGCTCTAGCTGTGTCTGGGGCTGCGAGCCAGGTGGCACCCGTGTCCAGCTGTGGCTCTGTAGCTGGGTTTGGATCTTTGGCAGGCACCGTGCCGAGGGCATCGGGCAGTGTGTGGGATTCGTGGCGGTGTGCCCCTGCTCACACCCACAACACTTGTTACACAGAGACCACCAGCTGGGCAGGGACCAGAGCCGACGCCCCCTAGAGGGGAAAGGTCCCGTGCCCCATCCCCCAGAGCCAGCCAGTCCCCCACCCCCCATGTGCGGCACGCACTTTAGCCACAGTCCCTTGGCGGATGCCTGACACATGGGCTAATCCCTGATATAGTAACATGAGCACATTTGGCCTCAGGCTTTGGGCACAGAATCTTGCTGGGTGGTACCTGGGACAGAGCCTTAAAGAGACCCCCTTGCTTTAACCCCCAGCCCTCTCAGAGCTGGGGAAAGGACCTAGGAGTCCTGGCTCCCAGCGTCCCCCCCTCCCCCCAATGCTCTAAGCACCACCCACAATGTATTCAAGCCAACTAGGGACACTGCTGCTGTGAGCTTCCCTGCAGCAGCATCTAGCCAGGCAGGACCCTGGTAGCGCAATCTCCTTTATTCTGTGCCCAAGCCACTCCTGTGCCCAGCCAGCTCAGCCTGGCTCTGTGTCTGGGGCGCAGCTCCCCGAATGGGATTGGGGGAGGATGGGAAACAAATGTGCCCATGTGCCTGGGACTTGGGCAGGGTGCAGGTGCCGGATACCCACCCCATCCCATTGCCTGGCCATCCCACCCCTGCCCCTCCCCAGCACACCACATGCAGCGCCCTCCCTGGGCAGTGGCCCACAGACGAGTGGGGTGGGTGCTCACAGGGCTGGGAGGAGGGGGAGGGGAGTCAGGTCCTGGTGGGGGTCAGGGGCACAGTCTGTGTTGTGTCTGGAGCCGGCCTCCCAGAGGGGCTCTCATGGGGGTGAGGGTGCACAGAGTAGGGCTCAGCGCCTCCAGCAGGGAGAGACATACACACTTGTGTGAATGTGGGGGGGTGTCTGTCCATCCCCCAGCTAGAGGGGCAGAGCCCTGGGGGTGTCTGTCTGTCCATCCCCCAGCTGGAGGGGCAGAGCCCTGGGGGTGTCTGTCTGTCCATCCCCCAGCTGGAGGGGCAGAGCCCTGGGGGTGTCTGTCTGTCCATCCCCCAGCTGGAGGGGCTGAGCCCTGGGGGTGTCTGTCTGTCCCAGCTGGAGAGGCAGAGCCCTGGGGGTGTCTGTCTGTCCATCCCACAGCTGGAGGGGCAGAGCTGTCTGTCTGTGCCCACAGCTTCCCAGCCCCTTGGCCAGGAGTGATGCCCCCCCCCCCGGCCCCAGGACCTTCCCCCCTCTGTGGGATCCAGGCCTGCGATCTGCCCCCGACTTGGCCTGTCTCTGGTGACAGGCGACTGGGTTGCCCACCCTGTCCGTCTGTCTGCATCAGTGCAGGTCGGTCTGTCTCTCTGTGCCGGTCCCGCCTGGCCCCGCAGGCCTGGCAGGCAGCCCAGCCCTCCTCTTGGCCCAGTGCCCGGCCATCCCTCCTCGCCCAGGCTTCTAGCGCCTTCCACGCCCATGGGATATAAGGCCCTGATGCAGGGCGGCTGCAGACGGACGCCCCGACCCAGCTGCCATGGACGTCGCCATCCACCACCCCTGGCTGCGCCGGCCCATGGGCGCTGGCTTCAGCCCCTTCCTCACCAACCGTCTCTTCGACCAGCGCTTCGGCGAGGGGCTGCTGGAGAGCGACCTGGCGACCCTCTGCCCTGCTGCCGGCCTCGGCCCTGGCTCCCTTTATGGTCGCCCCCCTGGTGTGACTCTGCCCGACACTGGCCTCTCCGAGGTGGGTCAGGTGCCCCTCATTGCCTCCTATCCCTGCTCCCCTTGCTGCCCCCACTCCCTGCACCCCCCCACTGCCCCAAATCACTGCACCCTAAAGCCTGCACCCCTCACTGCACCCCAAATTCCTGCACCCCCACTGCCCCAAATTCCTGCACCCCTCCAGCCCTGCACTCCCTTGCTGCACCCCAAAAACCTGCATCACCCTCACTGCCCCCAAATTCCTGCACCCCCTTACTGCCCGCTGAATCCCCACTCCCTCGCTGCACCAATCCCTTCCCCCAATCCTTGCCCCACCCTCATTGCACCCCCAAACTCCTGCCCCTTCACTGCCCCCCAAATCCTAGCATTACCCTCACTGTCCCCAATCCCTATACCCCCCCAAGCTCTGCACCCTCTGACTGCCCAAAAAATCTCTGCATCACCCTCACTGCTCCTCACATCCTTGCTCCCCCTTGCTTCATCCCCTGGATCTGTGTGTGGCCTCCACCCTTCCTGTACAGCCGCACCGAGGCCCCACCCGCTGCTGGCCCCCCAGAGCCACCCATTAATGTCCCCTACTCTTGCTGCACCCCTAACTCCATGTATAGCCTCCACCCTGCACCCCCAATTCTGGCCATGTCCCCTTGCTGCATCCTATTATCCACACCCCTTCTGTCCCCCCCTGCATCCCCATTCCCTGCTGCCCCCCGCCCCCTAAATCCAGGGCTAGCCTCTGCTCTGCACCCCCAAATCCAGGTGTTTCCTGTGCTCACTGTACCCCCAGATCCATGCATGGCCCGCATGCTCTTTGCACCCCCAAATTCTGCTCTGCCAGGTCCATACCCCAAATACCAGAGCCTCACCCCAGTGCCCCAGCCAGGGGCTACAAGCTCCCCCAGGGCTGTGCTGGGAGCAGGGAGACTGGGGGGGGGGTGCTGCTGCTATACACAGGCATATTGGGGTGCAGGTGCCCCCCCAACCCTTGGAGCCCCAGCGAGGAGAGAGGTGACAGGGCAGAAGCAGAGGCTGCCCTATTATGGTAACATTCCTGTGCCGTGCAGCGCCTGCTGCCAGCTGGTCGGGCTGCCGGCCACAGGGGTGGGGGGGAGCAGCTATCTCCCCCCCAGTTCTGGACCCCAGTATTCCGTCCTCCCCCAGGCTCTGCATCCCTCACCGCACCAGCATCTGCAGGGCCGGCAAGGGCAGGGCTCAGCGGGAGGGCTGGGACTCCAGCACTGCGAGCTTCCCCCTGGCAGTGCCCAGCTCCCATGAGCTCCCCCCCATGCAGTGCCCAGTCCTAGGCGCTGCGAGCTTCCCCGACAGTGCCCAGCCCCCATGAGCTCCGCCCCCCTACCGTGTCCAGCCCTAGGTGCTGCAAGCTTCCCTCCAGCAGTGCCCAGCCCTGGGAACATCTCCCGCAACCTCAGGTCTGTGAGCTTCCCCAACAGTGCTCAGCCACAGCCCCCCCAAGCTCCCCCAGTATCCAGCCCTAGGTGCTGTGAGCGTTTCTCCGGCAGTGCCCGGCCCAGGCCTTGCAAGCTTCCCTCCAGCAGTGTGCAGTCCCAACCCACAGCACTGCACGTTTCCCCCCGTCAGTGCCCAGCCCTGGCCCCGTGAGCTTCCCTCTGGCAGTGCCCAGCCCCAGCCCCCGGTGCTGCAAGCTTCTCCCTGGCAGTGCCTGGCCCCCAGCCCTGCAACCTTCCCTCTGACAGTGCCCAGCCCCAGTGAGCTTCCCCCGGCAGTGCCCTCACCCACTGCTCTGCCCCTGCAGATGACGCTGGACAAGGACCGGTTCTCGGTGCTGCTGGACGTGAAGCATTTCTCACCCGAGGAGCTGAGCGTGAAGGTGGTGGGTGACTACGTGGAGGTGCACGCCAAACATGAGGAGCGTCCGGTATGGCCTCCCCAGCCCAGGGTGCCCCCCCGCCCTCCTCCCCCCCCGCCCCGCACTAATGCCTTCTCTCTTGTCCCCAGGACGAGCACGGCTACATCTCCCGCGAGTTCCACCGGCGCTATGGGCTGCCCCGGGGTGTGGACCCCGCCACCATCACTTCGTCCCTCTCGCCCGACGGCATCCTCTCCATCACTGCGCCCACCAAACCAGAGGGCAAGGCCCAGGAGCGCACCGTCCCCATCACCCACCAGCAGAGCCCTGCTGTCACTGGGAAATAGGGGGGGCAAGAATCCGCCTCTACCCGCCCCCCCCCCCCCAAGGACACAGCCACCCCCTATGGGCATCACCCTCCCCGAGCCCCTTGGGACAGCAGAATTTCAGGGGGTCCCCTTTCCAGGCCCAGGGGAGCAGAGAGCTGGGATTTGCTCCTGCCCCCCCGCCCCCAGCTGCTTTGCAGGGTGTTTTCTTATCTATGGCTGGTGCTGTATGAAGCCGGGAGCTCGGCCAATAAACTCCACTCACCTGCTGGACCGGTGCCTCCCTGTGGTTGTTTCTGGGGGGCACTGCTGGGGGTGGGGTGGAATTTCACCCAGGGGTGCTGCCTGGGAGGAGGGTGGGGAGTTGTGGAAGTAAGTCACAGGGATGCATGGTAGGAATTGTGTGCAGTGGTTGGTCTGAACCTGTTGGGGGACAGGACAGGCGTGGTGGTCAGGATGAACCTGGCTGGGGTTGTTTGGCAGTGGGGGCAGGTAGTGCGTAGCAAAGAGGATGTCAGGGTGCACCGGTTTAAGATTATACAGCAGAACGCGCCTGTTGCCCAGGGCAGTGCATGGCAGGTACAAGCGCCTGTTGCCCAGGGCACTGCATGGCAGGTACGGGCGCCTGTTGCCCAGGGCACTGCATGGCAGGTACGGGCGCCTGTTGCCCAGGGCTGCGCATGGCAGGCACGGGCGCCTGTTGCCCAGGGCTGCGCATGGCAGGCAGCAGTTTGGAGTTGTATGTCAGAGTGTAACAGGTGTTTGGGGCTGTGTGGTGCGCCTGTTTTCTGGCACTGTGTTAGGGCGCACCTGTTGCCTGGGGCTGAAAGAGATAACCGGGGTGGCCCTGGGCCATATGGTTGTGTACCTATGGCTGCGTATGTGGGGTGGGGGAGCTGCTGGGGGTACACATGTAACCATACTCACAGGGCATGGGTTACAGTAACCCCCCCAACCCTGCTCTCTCACCTCATGCTCCCCCCAGGTCCCACACACACTGCACCCCCTCACTAGAGGCCCTGGGGCGCTGTCCCACCCTGGACAAGCTGCCAGACACTGGCTAGCCCAGCCACCAGGGTGTGGTCAGTGCAAATGCCCTGCTCTGCCCCTTTGTACCAGCATGACATCACTGAGACACACCCCTCTGTTCTTGAGGGGAAGGGGGCACTCAAGGCTGATTAACCCTTTGTGGAACAGCTCAGGTGTGGTTTACAGGGGTCTGGCCCCACCTGAGCCCCTTTACCCACAGGGGTGAGGCAGGACCCCACTTCTCAGCCACACCTATCTCCCTGCCCCTGCTGCATTGCCTTCAGCTGTGAATTCCCCCCAAAGGGGGCTTCTGCCTGGGCTGCTCCGGGGTGTCACCCCCCCATGACACAGGTGAGCCAGGTGCCAGGGACTCTGTTTATTGGCTATGTTAGAACAGTGGGGGGGAGGGGAGAGGGAAGAGAATGGTGGGATGGGAGACTAGGTCCCTTTACATGCACTAGCCACTGCCTCCACTGGGGGCAGCCCCACCCCTTACAGAGCCCAGCCAGGGGACAGAAGCGGGGCATGAGGGGCAGCCCCGAGCTAGACCACTCTCCCCAGCACCAAGCCCAGCGTACGAGGCTGCTTTCTACTAGGAGTGGCCCCCCCTGGAGGTGGGGCACCCAAGCGGCTCCACTCCCAGAGGGGGGCCTGGGCAGGGTGCGGGGCCCATCACTGCCGCTCGTACATCTCCTTGAGGATCTTCATGCTCTCAGTGTAGCGCAGCTGGTTCCGGTGCGATGCCTCCTTCCACCTGTGGGGGCAGCAGAGAGAAGAGATGGGGCAGGAGGATCAAGACCCCCCCCCCCCAAGGCTGAAGCGCCCCCAGGGGAAGAACACCCTCCCTCCGCCCCTCTGGCACACCCACCGCTGGCGGATCTTCTTCCAGCGCTCCATGTTCTTATAGATGAGTGAAGACATCGAGGGCCGTGCATCAGGGGTCTACAAGGGAGGGGGAGAAAGAACACGTCAGGTCAGGGGGGAACCTGGGAGAGCAGTAGCCTGCAGGAGGTGGACCCCCCCGGGGGGAGGGGCAGTGTCATGGTTGGAGCATAGTATGTGGGGGGAGATGGGTAGTTGGGGGGTGGGCCCCAGGAGAAGTGGGTCGGAAGTGCAGGAAGGCGGGGGTAGAGAGAACCAGGTGGGAGATAGGGGGCAGGCAGCCTGCAAGGCTGGGACCCAGTATCGGGGACCCCATGGAGAGTGGCGGGGCATTAGTCCAGGCTGTGAGAGCAGAGCAGTGGATGGGGGGCAGACTGAGGGGGGCTGCAGCACCCCCTGCAGGTGGGGGAGGGAAGAGGCCAAAGCTCAGCTGGCACGAGGCCCTGGGCAGGGGGTGGACACAGCCGCCTGGGGCCCCTCCCTCACCGTGTCAGGGGGCGACTCCCCATCCTCGGGCGGCAGTGGGGAGGGTATCCTGGCGCTCACAGACTCCCCGCCTGCATTCTCCAGGCCAGCACACGGCGGGGGCAGCTTGTACACATCCTGGCTCTTCCCGTTCAGCCCCTCAGCCCCCTGGGAACGCAGAGCAGGTCACGGCAAGGGGGGGGGACCCCGCACAGCCCCTCCCCCATTCCTGCCCCTCAGCCCCCTGGGAATGCAGAGCAGGTCACGGCAAGGGGGGGGGGGGACACCCCGCACAGCCCCTCCCCCATTCCTGCCCCTCAGCCCCCTGGGAATGCAGAGCAGGTCACGGCAAGGGGGGGGGGACCCCGCACAGCCCCTCCCCCATTCCTGCCCCTCAGCCCCCTGGGAACGCAGAGCAGGTCACGGCAAGGGGGGGGGGACCCCGCACAGCCCCTCCCCCATTCCTGCCCCTCAGCCCCCTGGGAATGCAGAGCAGGTCACGGCAAGGGGGGGGGACCCCGCACAGCCCCTCCCCCATTCCTGCCCCTCAGCCCCCTGGGAACGCAGAGCAGGTCACGGCAGGGGGCGGGGGGGGACCCCGCACAGCCCCTCCCCCATTCCTGCCCCTCAGCCCCCTGGGAACGCAGAGCAGGTCACGGCAAGGGGGGGGGGACCCCGCACAGCCCCTCCCCCATTCCTGCCCCTCAGCCCCCTGGGAATGCAGAGCAGGTCACGGCAAGGGGGGGGGGACCCCGCACAGCCCCTCCCCCATTCCTGCCCCTCAGCCCCCTGGGAAAGCAGAGCAGGTCACGGCAAGGGGTGGGGGGGACCCCCTGCACAGCCCTTCCCCCATCCCTGCCCCTCAGCCCCCTGGGAACGCAGAGCAGGTCACGGCAAGGGGGGCGGGGGGGACCCCACACAGCCCCTCCCCCATTCCTGCCCCTCAGCCCCCTGGGAAAGCAGAGCAGGTCACGGCAGGGGGCGGGGGGGGACCCCACACAGCCCTTCCCCCATCCCTGCCCCTCATCCCCATGGGAACGCAGAGCAGGTCACGGCAAGGGGTGGGGGGGACCCCACACAGCCCTTCCCCCATCCCTGCCCCTCATCCCCATAGGAACCCAGAGCAGGTCACGGCAAGGGGTGGGGGGGACCCCACACAGCCCTTCCCCCATCCCTGCCCCTCATCCCCATAGGAACCCAGAGCAGGTCACGGCAAGGGGTGGGGGGACCCCGCACAGCCCCTCCCCCATTCCTGCCCCTCAGCCCCCTGGGAACACAGAGCAGGTCACGGCAGGGGGTGGGGGGACCCCACACAGCCCTTCCCCCATTCCTGCCCCTCAGCCCACTGGGAACACAGAGCAGGGGGAAGGGACACCCCACTCAGCCCCTACCCCATGAGGGGGATGGTACCCCACACAGCCCCTCCCCCCATATACACCCCACCTCCTCATCCTCGGGCAGGGTGGGCAGTGGGGGGCTGGGCGAGCGCTCCCTCTCGCGCACAGCAGGACTGTTCCTCATCCAGGCCCGGCAGATGGGGTACAGCGGGGTGCTCTCCGCAAACTGTGCCAGGTCCACACTCCGGTCAAACAGCTTGATGATGTAGGTGTCTGGGGGTCAGGGCGGCAAAACCGTCAGATGGGAACCCCCACTAGCCAGCCCACCGCCCAGGATCTGAGCCGGCACCCGGGGGGGGGGAAGAGAATGGCCCCATGCTCCATTCCGTGCCCCCCCCGCAACCCAGCCGTGTTCCAGTCCCCCGCATCCCCCAAACCAGCCAGTCCCCTGCCCTGGAGCCAGATAGGAGCCAGCACCTCCTAGAGGGGAAGGCCCCATGCCCCACCCCCACTTACTCTGTCTCTGCTGGCCACTCTCAGTCAATCCATCATCTGTCTCCTTCCTCTTCTTGCGCCGGTGATGGGAGAACCGTGCGGAGGGCCTGCCATGGGGGGCAGGGGGAGACACAGAGCAATGGTGGGCAGCCAAGCCCCGACACCTCCAGGGACAGAGGCCCAAGGGACTCCCCGCCATAGGGCCAAATGGGGGCCCAGACATATGGAGCTTGCCAGCTCTTCCCTACACAGATATCCCCATCCCAGCACCATCCTGCCACCCCCCCCTCCCCGCACCCCGTAAAGGGCTCGCCCAGCACTGAAATGCAGCCAGCTCTGGGGTGGGGCAGCTGGGGAACAGCCACACAATGACTATTGCCTCAGAATCTCTAAGCCCTTTAACAACAAACAACTTCAGCCTCATAATGCCCTTCCAAGAGCTGGGGGTGTCACCTCCACTTCAAAACTGAGGTGCTGATTGCAAAGGGACTTGCATCAGGTCAAATGGCTCAAGAGGGAAAGAACCCAGGAGTCCTGATTGCCTCCTCCCAATCTACCAGACCCCACTCCCTGCCCACAGCTGAGAGAGAACCCAGGCATCCTGGTTCCCAGCCCCCCTGTTCTAACCCACTAGACCCCAGGCCCCCACTGCTCGTCCATCTCCCGTCGGGGTGGTGTCTGGGCCTGGCAGCCCTATGGCGCACAGCGAGGCACCATGCTGCTGGATGTACACACCTCTTCCCAGCTGCGGAGGGGGAGGAGTCCCTGCAAAGACAAGAGGAGACGGGAGGTGAGGCCCAAGGTGTAAGGCCCCCCACCCTTCTCAGGGGCAGCAGGCCCCAGCTGCTAGACATGGTGCCCCCTGCTCCAATCCTGCCCACACCCCTGACCCGAGAGGAGGAACGGGGTCTGAAGAGCAGGGTGGAGGTCAGTGGGGTAGAATCTGCCCAGCTGAGGGGGTGGGGAGCTGAACCCAGCTGGGGTAACGCACTGCTGAGTGAAGGGGACAATCCAGCCAACCCCACAGCTCAGCGCTGGAACGTTACGAGCCCTCCCAGCTCTGACTTGCTTTTCCAAGGGGCCCCAAGAGAAAGGCTCCCCCCACCAAGCCCCACAATAGCTCCTGGCCGGAGGCCCCTTACTTGCTGAGCGGGTCGCTGGAGGTCTTCCCGGCATCCTCGTCCATCTGTTCCCTGCAAGGAGCATGTCAGTCCAAATCAGAGCCAGCCCAATCCCGTCCCCTATGGCATGCGACCCTGGGGGCCCAGGCCCCGAGCCAGCTGACCCACTGCCGTGGGGCTGGAGGGACCCAGCACTCCCAAAAAGGGAAAGGCCCCATTGCTATTCCCCATGCCCCTGAGTCAGCCAGTCCCCCACCCAGGGGTGCCCCCTAACAGGGAAAGGCCCCGTGTCCCTTTCTCTGCTGCCCCAAGGCAGCCCACTAGACTCCTGCCCTGGGGGTGGATTAGAACTGGTGCCCCCTAGAGGTGAAAGGCCCCAAATGCCCCCAGCTCTGTTCTAAGCCCAACTCCCAGCCTACACTCTCACCCCCCAACCAATCTGCATGCGTCTCCACCCACCGGTCCACATCGCTCTTCTCCAGCAGACACTGCAGCACAGCATCAAGACGGCTCCGGGCGTTGGTCGTCTCCTGATCTGCGGTGGGAAGTGTAACAGACACATGGAGCCCTGAGCGCAATGGTGGGAGAGGAGCCTGCGCCTTCCCACATGGCCAGCCCCTCCAGGCTCTGCACATCCCAAAGGGCTCCATGCACAGGGATGGCTTGCCCGGTGCTGGAATGCAGCCATCTCTGGGGCGGGGCAGCTGGGGAAGAGCTAAACACACAAGCTACAACTGGCCAGAGCAAAGGGGTTAGCACCTTGTCTCTTGCAGGGTTAGACTAGAATCCAAAAGTCCTGAATCCAAGCCCCCCCTTGCCATAACCACTAAACTTCCCTCCCCTCCCCAATCCCCCCCTTGCCATAACCACTAAACCCCACTCCCCTCCCCAATCCCCCCCTTGCCATAACCACTAAACCCCACTCCCCTCCCCAATCCCCCCCTTGCCATAACCACTAAACCCCACTCCCCTCCCCAAGCCAGGACAGAACACAGGAAGTCCAAAGACTGCTGTGGGATAGGAATTGAAGAAACCTGAACACGGGGAGGCAAAACAGAATCTGTCACGTTGTGGGGTGCAATCCAGCCGGGGGAAGAGTTGTGTCTTCGCTTACCCCAACATGTCTCTCAACACCTTGCTACTGTAGCTGTCTGCCTGGGACGCCCCCGGTCAGGACCAAGCATGCGCTCTATGGCCAGGCATTGGGCAGCCCTCATCCAATACTTTTGCTCCAGGAGCCGGCCTGTGATACCCAGCCTTGGTTATCAATGGGTTAGGTGAGTCCATGCCCTAGCCAGCCCGGAATCTCCCCAAACGGCGTGTTCTGACATGTCCAGACCTCAGAGGGAGGTTTGGGTCTGCTGCTTCTTTACAGAGTCAACAGCCCACTGTTTGTTACTTGAACTGAAGTTCCCCAACAGCTGAGTTCAAACACAGCCCGGGATGGGTCGAGATTCAACATAAATAACGTTCATGTAATTCCAAAGAGAGCTTTGCAATGAGTTCAAGTGGCAGGAACAGTTACAAGAGAAAAGGAGAGAAAACATGGTCTAGTGACTGAAACTTAACAAGGCAGACGTGGTGGAAGGTAAAAACCTCCCCATGTCTCTGCCAAACTGGCTGACCGAACCCCAAGGGCCGGATCGATTCCCCAAAGTCAAAGGGGGCTAGATCTTTTGTCGTCTTAGGGGACAGCCAGATCACCTGGCCCCTCGAAAATGTCAATGACAAAAGCCTATTTCAGCTGTGAGGTGGCACCGTGAGGTCTGTCCCCTACCACCCCACTGGAGTTGTCTGCTAAGATGGAAATCATTTAGTCCTGCCTCTGCCCGTGTAACCGAATGCACGAGACACGTGATTGGCTTTCACCTCCCCTCTTTGTGAGTGTGGTGGGCCTGTTTACACGACATTCTCACTGTCTTTCAGAGCACTGCAGGAGTGGAAAACTCACCCTTCTGGCTACAGTGGGGTAGCTCCTGCTCGGCTGGCAACCACTTGCCAATTATTTCCGTTTACATCCATAACTTTGCACCAGTTGCCTGTAGCCACACTACACGATGATATTAATACCCAGTGAGTCATGAGCTTTCCACTGGCACTTCTCAAGGCATATTTTGTACAAAGGGCGTGAATCCAGCCATATTTCAGGTCACCTCCCCCCTTACAACACTGCAGGAGGGTTACCCGCTGGCCGACCCAAAGGCCCTGTTTCCTAGACCAGGGTCTCTGTTCTCTTTCTATGTACAATTTCCATCTCATATTCTTGGAGCGTCATGCTCCATCAGAGCGGTTTGGGACTGGAGCCATCATGCTAATGCAGAGTGATCGGTTAGGCCCCAGAATTTCTGTTGCACTGCCCACGCTCTGGCCCAGCATTCTCTTTCTATGACAGCATCATTCTGTTCAGTGGGTTTCAGATTCTTGCTTCAGAAAGCAGGTGTGTGTGGGGGGGTTATTACTGTCCCCTGATTGCATTAGTGCAGCCCCTAATCCAACACGTGAGGTGTCTGTGCACAGCTCAAGTCTGGACTAGCCAGAACAGGCTTCTCAGCCAAGATTTTCTGTCCCTTATTACAGCCCTCGACATGCCTTCGACCACACAATGTTGTCGGGCTTTCTACACACATCTGTGATTGCAACTACAATGTCACTGAACCCACATGCCCAGAGAAGCTGGGTCGGGGTTCTACTGTCCACAGCAAACAATGCAAAGGTTGATTGTGCTATAAAGATGGAGCCCCCCCCTCGGGCACTGAACCTCAATGATAAGCAACTGACTCAACGGGTTGCATACGATATTACGTATTATCAGAGGGTATCAAGTGAGGTATTTTCTGAAAGACCTCACACTTGGTGATGAATATCCTGGGGAGACGTCTGTATTAATGCTATGGGGGAAATACTGACACTTAGTGAGGTGATGTTTTACAGCCTGTGTCCACACACAGGGAGAAACAGCTCACTCCAGCCAGGCAGCTCCCTGCCTCCCAGGAGATTAAGCAAGGTGTGATCACAACCAACAGACAGGCCCATTTACACAGAAACCATACTGGGGATGGGAAGACCATGGGAAACAAACAGTTTGAGGTCAACCTGCTGCTTACAACAAGTTCTCTGAAGGTATAAGGCAAGTAGAGAAGCCACCTCCGGCACCTGGCACTAGACACAAGAGATCAGAGCTCTTGCAAGCTAAGAAAAACGTGTCCTTCCACCATAGGGGGGTTGAAGTCTCTGGAACTGAATACAGGTGAGAAATCTACTTAGGTAAAGTTCTTGCACCTAAAAGGACCAAGGAAGCCAGTGTGTTGTGCTTTTGTTAAGGTCCTGATTGAGGCTGGGAAGAGCAAGTGGGCAGACAGACCAGCTTGACCACCTTGATCGATTGTTTCAGACATATGTTTTCACTTGTGTTTTGCCTGTACCCCTTTCTAACTTGACTGTTTTTACTTGGCATCACTTATCGTGTCCTATTGTTCATAAATGGGTCTTATTCTTAATACAAGCCAACTCAGCGCTGTGTTTAAATGGCAGGTGCATTCACCCCAGTGAGGTTAATAAGCTGTGATGGGTGGGTGTCTTTCGAGGAGCAAAGGAACCACATTATTTCTCCTTCCTTAGAGGTTTTTAAGGTCAGGCTTGACAAAGCCCTGGCTGGGATGATTTAGTTGGGTTTGGTCCTGCTTTGAGCAGGGGGTTGGACTAGATACCTCCTGAGGTCCCTTCCAACCCTGAGATTCTATGATTCTAGGAGAGGGCTGGACATGGCAGAGTATAGTCTGGGGGAAATTTCGGACTTGGAACACATTGGGGTCAGCTTGCTGGTGGGGCTGCAGACAGGCTGCTGGTCCAGAGCTGTCTAGCACACACTCAAGGTGTGATCTGCATGCTAATAGATTGCTGCTGGGATGCTCATAGCCAAAGCACTGGAAGGCACCCCAGGCTACAGGGCAAGTGGAGACAACCCCTCACTGGGCTGGAGTGCACCCTGAACCCTGACTGGACTGTCACAAAACTTGTCCCTTTGAATGGGTGTGGATGCCTGGGTCTGCACCCCAAAGATCCTGGATGGCAAGCGACTGGGACCCTCCACTCGCCAAAGTATTTTGAGGATCAAAACATGCCCAGGGCAGGGAGAGCCCATGAAGAGACAGGCATGTAACCCCCAACTTCCCCCATGACCACCCTCCCCCGGGGGTGTGGGTTCTGTGGCCTCCTTAGAATGCATCAGCCGCTGGGCACAGAGCATCCGTGCGGTGGGAATGTCTTTCAGTGCCTGGCTGGGGGGCAGCTAGAATCCCAGACTAGGTGGCTGGGGGTGCCCACCCTGCCATCTGGTACCACCAGGGCTCTTCAGGCAGATCCACAGAACCTACCCTGCTTCTCGATTTCCACCTTTGTAGGCAGCATGGTGACCTGGGGCCGGGAACCCTGCAGAGAGAGACCAGGGGTCAGAGAACGTGCTATGGGGACACAGGCATGGAGAGCAGGATGGGGTCTGGTGGGTTACAGCTGGGGGGCATTGGGAGTCAGAACTCCTGGGTTCTATCCTGGCTCAGAAGGGGGATGGGGCGGAGGGAAATAGAACCCGGGAGTCCTGACCTTTCCATGCTGAATCAAGTTGCCACATTTTTCAACAACAAGCTCTATTGGTCCTTAGGAGTCCAGAATAAGTCACCAACCAGCTTTTGACGAGAACTGGAGCACTCAGTGCTACAGGAACACAAAGCAGCAGCAACAAAGGAACCGACTGCCCAATGCAACAAGGTACAGAGCTTTTGCTTGGCCTGTTTTTCTGGCAGTAGGGCAAAGCCACAGAGAGAAACCAGGGTCATTTCCCTGCTCTTTGTAGCTTAGTTTACTGATATGATGGGCTGAAATGGGCCAAGTGCATAGCATGACAAACCAAGTTCTCCAGCTGCACTCAGCTCCAGCTGACAGACTGAAGGGGACGCTGACCTAAGAGGAAACGTGCTAGCCCAAAAGCCCCACAAGGGCAGATGGAGAAATGGAGCAGCACTTCACAGACACTTTTCCACCTCAGGACACTGCACAAAACCTGCACCATCTTCACGTCTGAAGCCAGCCAAACTGATATCCTCTAGAAAGGGGACAATCCAGGATTTCAGGGCTTGGCCACAGTACCTTTTTCTGTTCTGGGCCCATTTCCTTGGGGATGGTGGATTGCAAACCGCGAGCCATTCGGCTACCAAATGTAGCGGCAAAACCAGAACCAGCCAAGCTTGCAGCGGGGGACAGCACCTGCTCAATTTCCAGACCACTCTGCTTTGACAAAGCCGAATGCCGGCTCGAGGCAGTAATGCTCAGGTGGTATTGGCCAGTTTCTGGGCCTCTCAGGGACAAGATGGTACCTGGGGCAGGGCCGTGCTGGGAAACAGTTGGATTCTGAACTTCAAGCACAGTTCCATGGGTGCTCTGGGGGCAGTGAGAGGCAGCTAGAGGCCCTGCCGTTCCACGGCCCATGTGCAGCCAACCTACTGCCATGGGCCTGCACCCCCACCCAATGCAGACCAGGCCCAGCCCACCACGCGCACACAACCCCATACACACCAGTGCAGACCAGGCAAGAGCCCAGTACCATACAACCCCCACTGCACATACCCCACCTCTCCTAGGGACCAGGGCCAGCCCCAGTATCACCACCACACCCCCCATACTCTCCCCCACAGGTATCTTCACCCCCCCCACCATACACCTCTCAACCTACCCCCCCATCCTCTACATTCCTTCCATTCCCACATCCCCAACTCTCTCCCCACATAACTCTACTCCAGCCTACCCACCCCACATTCCCCATACACTCCCTACACTTCCTCCATGCACCCCTCCGAGCTACCCCACACATATCTTACCTACCCACCCTCTACATCCCCCACCCCCAAACTCTCCCCCCACATAGCTACACCCTGATCTCCAGCCCACCCACCCCACATTCCCCACCTCCGAACTCTCCCCCACATAGCACCCCACGTTTCCCATACACCCCTTACGCTTCCCCCACCCCTCCAAGATACCCCACACATCCCCCCCACCGACAACACTCCCCCATTCCATACACCTCCGCACCCCCTACATCCCCCACAGCTCCAACCCCACCTTCCCCTTCCCCCCCCACATAGCTCCGTCCTCCTCTCCCACCCCCCAGAGTTCAGACACCCCCCCTCACCTCCCTCCAGCCGACACCAGCAGCAGCTACTCGGAACCGCCCGAGCGCGACCCGGGGCCCAGCCATCTGCGACCCTCCCATTGGTGAGTTTCGCCGCCAATCAGCGCCCAAGCCCCAATTGCAGCCCGGTCTCTCTGGCAAGGCACGCTGGGTGCTGTAGTCCGCGTCGTGTCTGCGGACCGGCGCTTTGCCTTCTGGGAATAGTAGAGCTAGAACAGGTCGAATTGGACGCGGAGCACCACGGGAGCTGTAGTTAAAGGGCGCTATGTAAAAAGACCAGGAGTACCTGTGGCACCTGACTAACAAATTTACTTGAGCATAAGTTTTTGTGGGCTACAGCCCACTTCATCATCAGCACAGAATGGAACATATAGTAAGAAGAGATATATACACATACAGAGAACATGAAAAGTTGGAAGTTGCCATACCAACGCTAAGAGGCTAATTAATTAAGATGAGCTATTAGCAGCAGGAGAAAAAAACTTTTGTAGTGATAATCAAGATGGCCCATTTCAGACAGTTGATACTTACCATGGGGAAATAGATTCAATTTGTGTAATGACCCAGCCACTCCCAATCTCTATTCAAGCCTAAATTAATGTTATCTAGTTTGCATATTAATTCAAGTTCAGCAGTTTCTCGTTGGAGTCTGTTTTTGAAGCTTTTCTGTTGCAAAATTGACACCTTTAAGTCTGTTACTGAGTGACCAGAGAGGTTGAAGTGTTCTCCTACTGGTTTTTGAATGTTATGATTCCTGATGTCAGATTTGTGTCCATTTGTTCTTTTGCATAGAGACTATCTGGTTTGGCCAATGTACATTACACAAATGGAAGCTATTTCCCCCATGGTAAGTATCCCCACACCTTTTGTCAACTGTCTGAAATGGGCTATCTTGATTATCACTTTAAAAGTTTTTTTTTCCTCCTGCTGATAATAGCTCGTTTCACTTGACTGGCCTCTTACAGTTGGTGTGGCTACTTCCACCTTTTCATGTTCTCGGTGTGTGTATATGTATCTTGCTGTATGTTCCTGTCCATGCAGCCAATGAAGTGGGTTCTAGCCCTCGAAAGCTTTTGCTCAAATAAATTTGTTAGTCTCTAAAGTGCCCCACGTACTCCTGTACAGATAAGCCCGACGGCCATTTTTATGGAGTGGCTGGTGGCGCGCTGCGCTGCCCCATGGGAGTTGTAGTCGGTGGCGAAATGACTCACGGTAGTTGTAGTCAAAACATTTCCCCAACGCCAGCGATCATATTGAGCTCGTTAAAAGAGGCGCGGGGCACCATGGGAGCGTAGTCAAGTGACGCTGTGCCTCATGGGAAGTATAGTCAGGACCTGCCCACAGACGCCTGGGCGGCCATTTTGAGCGGCGGGGGAAAAATCCCGGACAGCGTGGTGCATTATGGGATACACGCCCAGTTCTTCCGCCGCTGGCTTTACCCGTCATGCCTGGCGGCCGTTGCTAGGTGATGGCCTAGGCGGCAAGTTCGGTTGGGGGAGGGTCGTGCATCCTGGAAGTTGCTGGTACAGAGGGGGGAGCCCGGACGCCTGGGTTCCCAATACCCCTGCGGGCCCGCCCCTCAGGGGCCGGGAAGGATGGAATCCAGGTACGGTCCCCCCCGAGATCGGGCCCCGCCCCTGGGTCCTCCCGCCTCCCCAACCTCCGTCTCCGGTCCCTCTGGGGCGCGCGGCCCCTTGTGTCCCCCCCGCGGCGTCCAGCAGAGCTGGCTGCGTCCCAGCGTTCTCAGGCCGGGGAAGGGGCGCTGCTGTCGGGTCCCGGGGGGACGGGGGCGGCGATGCTGGGGAAGCGCTGCTGTCTGGTCCAGGGGAATGGGGGGGCGATGCTGTGGGAGAGGGGACGGGGGGCGCTGCTGTCTGGTCCCTGGGAATGGGGGGCGATGCTGTCGGTGGGGGGTGGCGATGCTGTGGGAGAGGGGACGGGCGGCGCTGCTGTCTGGTCCCGGGGAATGGGGGGGGCGCTGCTGTCTGGTCCCGGGGAATGGGGGGCGATGCTGTGGGGGAGGGGATGAGGGGCGATGCTGTCGGGGATTGGGGGGACTGGAGGGTGATGACGCCTGGTCCTGGGGTGTGTGGGAGACTGGGGGGCCGATGGTGTCTGGTCCTGGGGTGTGGAGGGAATGCGGGGGGTGATGCTGTCTGGTCCCAGGGGTGGGGTTGACTGGAGGGGGGGATGGCTGCCCTGAGCCCTGCTAATTCCCCTTTCACCTGCAGCACGGCTCTGTTCTCTGTCCAGGGGAGCCCCTTCGCCATGAAGAGCCCAGCCCGGAGCCACTACCACCCCTCACCTACCCGCCTGCCCGGCCCACAGCACCAGTGCATGGTCTGGTGTTGGGGGGCTGGATGGGGGAGCGGGGTCATGCTGTGTTGTGGAGTTTGGGGGGAAGCTGTGTCGGGGTGGGGACTGCAGGGAGGCATTGGGGGTGCTGGGAAAGGCTGTGTTTGGGGGGAAGCTGGTTTGGGCTGGGGGGGTGATGCAGAGGGGAGCTGCGTTGCATTAGGGGGGGAGCTGGGTCAGGCAGGGGTGGCTATGGGGAAACCGGGTTGGGCTGTGGAGGTTTGTGGGGGCTGCATTATGGGAGAGATGGGGGTGCACTTTCTGCCCAGGCTGGCCCGCATCGCACCCCTGAGCTTTCTCTATTTTCCCCCAGACGCTGAGCCCGGCCCGCCTGCTGACCGGTGTCCCTGCCCTCGCCCCGCACCGACGGTGCCCCCCTGATCCCACAGCCTCCAGCCCCCCAGACCTCAGCTTCCTGCAGGGCCCCAGCTGCCAGGGGACAGCTCTGGACTCGGACTCCACCAACCCCTTCCCCGAATCGTGGCCCTCGACCGAGCGCAGCTCCCCTAGCACCCCCCAGGAGACGCCAGCCTTGAGGCTAGGGGGCCCAGGGGCTGCCTCAGCCCAGGATGGGGAGTCCATCATTGCCAAGTGAGCTGCTCCCAGGGCAGTGGGGTCTGGTCATTAAAGCAGGGAGTGGGGGCTAGGAGCCAGGACTCCTGAGTTCTATCCCAGCTCTGGGAGTGGAGTGGGGTCTAGTGGTTAGAGCAGGGGCGGGGGGCAGGCGGGGGGGAGGATTGGGAGCCAGGACTCTTGGTTTTAGGCCTGGCTCCGGGCGGGGAGGGTGACCATTAACACCATCTCCTTTCCCTGCAGGTACATAGAGCGTTTCCGCCATGGGCAGCCGAGAAGCCGCAGCCAGCGCCAGGTGCCCCCCATCTCCACAGCCAGGGAGTTCTGGTGGCTGGAGCCAGCACCTCCCTCTGACAGCTCCACCCCAAAACGGGGGACAAAGCCAGGTACACTCCCTTGCTGGGCAGGGGTCCCGCACTCCCTAGCTCAGGGTCCCTGCTTGGGGGAGGGCACTTAGACTAAGGGGTCCCTACTCCTCCCCTGCTTGAGGTCCCTTTGGGTGGGGAGTTGGTTGGTTCCCTGGCCCCTCCTTTAACTGGGCCATCTCCTTACAGACTGTGCCAAGCTGGAAGAGGCCAGGCCAGGATGGGCGCTTGTCAGTCCCCCGCTGCGCCCCATGGTGAGTATGTCACTTGCAGGGAGACAGAGCTGGGGGGCACCGGGCAGCTACATAGCTAGGGAGAGGGGCAGGCTGGCTCTGGGGTGCCCCTGGGACCCTGCTCAGCCCCTCTCTCTCCACTCCGGGGATCCCTCTGCCCCCCGGTCCTTGCCCAGCCCCTCTCTATCCACTCTGGGGATCCTACCCCATCCCCAGGACCCTGCTCAGGCCTTCTCTATCTGCTCTGGGGATTCCCTCACAAGACCCTGCCCAGCCCCTCTCTATCCACTCTGGGGATCCCACCCCACTCCCAGGACTCTGCCCAGCCCCTCTCTTGGGCAGCAGGGGACCATGTCCCCTGGCTGGCTTTGTGGGGGACAGTCCCTGGTGCTACCAGCCCCCTGGGGCCTGATTGTGGGGCTGTTCCCTGCACTGCACGCTCGCTCTCTTCCAGGGGGCCCCCTCAGACACCTCCCCACTGGAGTCGCCTGACCCCGACAGCCACAGCCTGCAGGAGAGAGCCACTCGGCTGCTGCTGAGAAGGTACTGTCCTGACACACACACACTCTGCACTGGGTATTCCCGCCCCATGGCAGCCCCTTCTCTGCTGTGTACACATCTCCCCCCTTGCAACACCCCCCCATGGCACCCACACTGGGTATCCCCCCTCCAGCCCCTCCTGCACACTGGGGAGAGGCAGGATGCCCTCCAACGGACAAACCCTCTGTCCCCTCTAAGCTTGCCTGCTCTTCCTGCAGTGAGTCCTCCCTGAGCAGCACCATCCCCGTCAGCTCTGAGGGGCTGCGCTCCACACCTCCATCCAGCACCATGGACTCGGACCAGGCGCTTCCCAGCCCCTCTCACCTCTCCCTGCCGGAGCCCTCCCCAGGTAGGAACCGAGGTACTGGGCCTTTCCCATCTGGCCCCAGGGTGGGGACTAGCTGGCTCAAGGAGGGGAGAATGGAACACAGAACCTTCCCCTCCAGGGGGCACCGGCTCTCATCTGGGCCCAGAGCGGGTTATTTCCTGTCTCGTGTTCCTCCCGTGACACTCTTTATCTTCCCCCAGAGCCCCTGCCCCCTGCCTGCTGGCCTCCTGCCCGTATCCCACAATGCTCCTCTTCCACTCGGCCAGAGGACGACATCCTGTTCCAGTGGCGCCTGCGTCGGAAGATGGAGCAGGCAAGCCAGGCTGGCAGGTCGCTGCCCCTGCTGGACTGGAGGACTCAGCTGGCCTGGGGCCCAAGGACGGTAGGAGCCCAGGGGTGATTGAGGGGGATGATTCTGGGAGACCTGCCTCTCCCAGCAGGGATAATGGGGGCACAGCCATCTGTGGGGCTGTTCCCTGCCTGCCCTGCCTCAGAGTGCTGGGCAATTCAATCTACCCTGGGGTCATGTCACGGACTCTCATGCCCCGTGCGCTCTCGGCTCTGTAAGGTCCCTGGGAGGAGCTCCCCTCAGCATGACAGCCCTTCTCGTGGGTCCACACACTCTCCAGGGGTTAAGCCCTGCGCTCCAGCGCCTCCTGGACCTGCACCTCTCACCCATGCCTCGCCGTGAACCCCCTCAGGGAGTCCACTCGTGCTGGACCCCGGGGCCTCCACACCCAGAGAGAGCAATGCAACCCCGATCTCTACCCTGCAGTGACTCCCAGCCAACGTAACACAGGAGGGTTTATTGAGCATCTGAATCCAGCACAGGCAGTTCTCAGGGCTCTTGAGCCTGGCCAGTCTCAGTCCTGCTGGGCTCAGGCTGCTCTTTGTCCCCAGCCCAGCAGCCCCTTGGCTGGAACCCAGCCGCAGGGGTCCTCTCTCCTCAGCCCATTGTCCTTCCACGGACCAGAATCGGCTGACTGCCAAGCTGGGGGGACCTACCCGTCACTAGGGTTCCCAATCTCCAGGCAGTTGTCGGGGTCCTTACTGCCAGGTGAGGTAACACCTGCTTTTCTCCAGCAACAAACTCCCTCCCACCACCTCGTTAAACACACAGCACACAGGGGAACTGAGCCACAGACAGCATTCATGCAAGACACTAAGAAAATCCCCCCGCTTCATCATAGGTCACCCTACTGACTCTGTGTAACCCCCCACTCAGAGCACCCCCCACCAGTTCTAGCACCAGTGACGCTCCCGGGTGAGCCCTTATGTGTGACAGGGCATCATACCACTGTTGCCTTTCCTAGCCACAAACTGCTCAGAGCCCTCTGGTCAGCTCCCCTGTGCACTGTATTCCCAGCACTCGCCCTGCCGCAGCACTGTCCAGCCCATAGCCCACGCGCTGGACCTCATCATCCACTTCTGTGCCCACTGCTCGAGGATGAGAATAAATTGGAGGGGGACTAGAGAAAACCCGCCCGAGAACGACAGATGGAAGCCTGGTCTGCACTACTCGGTTAGGTCGACATAGGCTGTGTTGGGTTGACCTAGCCGCGGAAGTGTCGTCCCTAAGCCCTGGTCTACACTAGAGTTAGGGCAATGCAAGGTAGCCAGCTTACGTGGGCACACAGTTGCAGTTCAGTAACTGCAGCAGCCATGTGCCAATGTAAGTTAGATCAATGTCATTTTGTAGCATAGCTGCAGCCTGAGTCTATAGCTTAATGAAGGGAAGGTGAAGGAGTGACTTATCCCAGTCTGTGAGTGTCTACGTGGGGGAGGAATGTGACATCCTGGGCTCTGCCACCACGCGAGGGCTGGAAGGTGAAGCTAGACCAGGTCAGCCTGGAAATGAGGCGTACGGTGCGAGAAAGTAACCACTGGAAGGATTTCCCAAGGAGCGGGGGCATTTGCTGTCACCAGCAACTTTTAGATCAAGGTGGGAGGTTTTTCTAAATACCTGCTTGTCACGGGTGCATAGGATCGGGGCTCCCACATTAGAATTGTCCCTGGGAGGAGCCCCTGCGATGCACCATACACCTAGCTGCAGCCTAGGGAGGCCTTAGGCTGGCGCAGAGAGCTCAGGGTTCAAACATAGCCAGGTCAACCCTGTGACAAAGTGGGAATTTTCCCTTGTTATGTTGTATGTGAGTCTTACTGTTCTGCATGAATGCTGTGTATGCCTCAGTTTCCCTGTGTATTGCACCAATGTCTAGGTGGTGGGAATAAGGGTGTGTGACTTGGGGTGTGTGTGATCTAGCTGCCCATATAGATGCTGTAGCCACCCCTTTGTAACCTGAGACCCAGGAGGGGGATATTGGCCCAGGAAGTGAGACAAAGGCTGGAGGAGGAGCAATGGGCAGGGCAGGGGCCAGGCAGCTGGAAGTCAGTCTCATCTGGGCTGGCTTGGAGCACAGGGAGGACCAGAGCCCTGACTCTGGGCTCCCCTCCCTCCAAGACGGACTTGGCTGAAAGTCATGGATTTCTGTGCCAACAGGCTCTGTTCTACGCTGTGTTCCTGTCGACTAATAAACCTGTTTTACCGGCTGGCTGAGAGTCACGTCTGACTGTGAAGTTGGGGTGCAGGACCCTCTGGCTTCCGCAGGAGCCCTGCCCAGGCAGACTCGCTGTGGGAAGTGCACAGTGTGGAAGGGGATGCTGAATACTCCGAGCTCAGACCCAGGAAGGTCGAAGCTGTGTGAGCTTCTTGCCCTGGAGACAGTCTGCTCAGAGAGGGGCGGCTCCCCCAGAGCCCTGACTGGCTTCATAGGGAGTAGTTCCAGAGCATCGCCCGGTGACTCCATGACAAACCCCAAGCCCAACCACATTGTAATGAACCTCACATTCCACCTGTCTGTCTGTCTGTCTGAACATCCAACTGACTTGGTCAGGTCCCGGGGAGAGCCCCAGACCCCTCCAGCAGCCAAGGCTTTATTCTCCCCACCTCACACTTTCCCTGTCCTCCAGCTGGGTCTCTGCTCTGCTCCCTGGGGAGAAGTGGGGAAATCCCACTCTGGGGCGCAGCCACGGCCTGCTGACTGCTTGCCATTGTCTTCTAGGCTTTTCCATTGATACAGGGCCTCCCTTGGCCAGTCCTTTCGAAGGACCCGGACTCCCTTCATACCTTTGTCTCCTCTCCCAGCCCACCCTGACAGCAAACAAGCCTCTTCCACGGTCATGGAGTCACAGTGTGGGTGCTCTGGAACTGATCTGTATGAGGGTCAGCCCAGACTCTTGTGTAACACGTCTCCCTGCAGGGGCCCTTCCACCAGAGCAACTTCAGCTTCAGCACTTCCTGGGGCTGATCTCGGAGCGTTCAGCCCCCTGTTCACCCTGTGAGCTCCCTGCAGCAAGTCCACCTGGAAGGGACACCTGGGGACCCTCAACCCCCCCACCCCCCAAAGGGCCCTGCACCCCCACTCCGCAGTCACAGGGACTCAGCCAGTGTGTGACACAGGAGGTTTATTTGTCGTCGGGAACACAACGTAGGACAGATCTTGTTAGCACAGAAATCAGGAATGTTGTTTCAATCGAGTCCATCTGGGGTGGGGGGTGGGGTGTGGGGCAGAGCCCTGGGCTCTACTGCCCCACCCCCAGTCCCAAACCAGGGGACTGACCCTTTCAGCTGCCCATTGCCCCCTCTCCTTCCTTTGTCTCTTTCCTGAGCCAGCAGGTCCCCTGGTCTGCACCAGCACCTCAGGCTGGTTCTTGCAGAGGAGGGGCCCTGGCCATCAGTTGCCAGGATACGGCGTGTGGGCCGTTCTCTGCAGCCCACCAACAGTCACACCTGCCCTCTAGGGGTCTCTGCAACGATCACCCCCCCTTATCCCACCACCTAGATACTTGAGTAGTATATAGGGCAGGGGTGGGCAAACGTTTTGGCCTGAGGGCCACATCTGGGTATGAAAATTGTAGGGCAGGCCATGAATGCTCACGAAATTGGGGGGTGAGGGGTCTGGTTGAGGGTGCGGGCTCTGGGGTGGGGCCAGGGATGAAGGGCTTGGGGTGCAGGAGGGGGTTGGGGGTAGAGCAGAGGGGTTCGGAATATGGGAGGAGGCTCTGGGCTGGGGACGAGCGGTTTGGAGTGTAGGAGGGGGCTCTGGGCTGGGACTGGGGTTCGGAGGGGGGTCAGGGCTTGGGCAGGGGGTTGGGGCGCGGGAGGTGGTATGGGGTGCAGGCTCCAGGTGGTGCTTACCTCCACCAGCTCCCAGAAGCAGTGGCATGTCCCTTCTCCGGCTCCTACGCGGAGGCACAGCACCAGCCAGGTAGCTCTGTATGCTGCCCCATCTGTAGGAGCCGCTCTTGTGGCCAATGATTGCTGCAGAGCCGGCACTTGGGGCGGGGGAAGCATGTGGAGCCCCCTGGGGGGACATGCTGCTGCTTCCGGGAGCCATGCACGGAAAGGGGCAAGCTCCTGCTCCCTGGTGGGAGCTCAAGGGCCGGATTAAAAGGTGCAACAGGCTGGTCACGGCCCACGGGCCGTAGTTTGCCCACCCCAATATAGGGGAAGCTGAGACACACACAGTATTCAGAGAAAACATTAAGAATGTTCCCATTTCGTCCCATCCTCCCACCGGGTAACAATGCATCATATAGGGGAAACTGAGGCACACATCGTCGTCATAAAAATATGACAGAAAATTCCCCTGTTGCCACGTAGCTCGAGGAATTTTTCAGGGCAGGTCTCGGGTTGTGTTACACAGGGGGCCAGACTGGGTGATCATTATGTTCCCTTCTGGCCTTGGGATCTAGGAATCTGTAGCAACTCTTAGCTCCGCACAAGCAACCCCATCAGTCCGTGAGTCCTTCCCTTGTCCAGCTTGGGCCCTTGGGCTGGGCTTCCTGTCGCAGGTGAGCAGCCGACCGAAGGGAAACCCGCTGGCTGCTCTGGAGGGTGCCTTCCCCATCACCTGAGCATCTCCTAGGGACCCCCAATCATAGAATATCAGGGTTGGAAGGGACCTCAGGAGGTATCTAGTCCAACCCCCTGCTCAAAGCAGGACTAATTCCCAACTAAACCAACCCCAAGCTGGGGTTGGCTGGCCCGTTGGTTTGGAGAGCGCCTTGAGCTCGTAGCATTTCCCAGGGTTCCATCAGGTGCGTCTCCTAGCGAAATCGATCCTGTGGTGACGCAGAAACGTTTGTGTTTTTAATGCAGCGAGCTCTGGCGATACTTCATGTTATTCCAGGATATTGCAGGCAATGCCCCTTCATCGGCACACCTCTCCCCTTATTCCTGCAGGGCCATGGGGCGTGCATGGCACGTCCTGGCGTTGGGCTGCTGCCAGGTGCAGTGGCATGGAGGAGCGGAGATGGTGCTGCGTTCCCAGCACCTGCTGCCCAGCCAGAAGTCAGATCTGGCCTGGAGTGGGCACCAGGACCCTCTGCTCTTCGCCAAGAGATGGGGCACCACCTGGAGGTGCCCTTCCTGAGTGCTAAGCCAGCTGTGGGGCAGAACCCCATAGCTGTCCACGTCCTGAGGCAGCTGGCATCTGCTGCCACCCCCTCCAGCACACCACAGCCTGAGGGAGATAGAGGAGGAGCTGCAGAGAGGTGGAGCTCTAAGGATGCTTGGCAGGGAGTGGGACCAGCGGAACATCGCGCCTCCCAGGATGCTCGGTGGGGAGCGGGACCGGCAGAGCAGCCTGTCTTGCAGGATGCTCAGTGGGCAGCAGGACCATCGGAGCGGCCTGTTTCGCAGGCTGCTCGGCGGGCAGTGGGACAGGCGGAGCGGCCCGGCTACCAGGCAGCTCGGCGGGCAGTGGGACAGGCGGAGCGGCCCGGCTACCAGGCAGCTCGGCGGGCAGTGGGACAGGCGGAGCTGCCCAGCTCCCAGGATGCTCAGCGAGCAGTGGGACCGGTGGAGTGGCCCGGCTCCCAGGATGCTCAGCGAGCAGCGGGATCGGGGGAGCGGCCCGTCTCCCAGGATGCTCAGCGAGCAGCGGGACCGGCGGAGCGGCCCGTCTCCCAGGATGCTCGGCGGGCAGCGGGACCGGCGGAGCAGCCCATCTCCCAGGATGCTCGGCGGGCAGTAGGATCGGGGGAGCGGCCCATCTCCCAGGATGCTCGGCGAGCAGTGGGACCAGCGGAGCTGCCCAGCTCCCAGGATGCTCAATGGGCAGCGGGACCAGCGGAGCGGCCCAGCTCCCAGGATGCTCAGCGAGCAGCGGGATCGGGGGAGCGGCCCGTCTCCCTGGATGCTCAGCGAGCAGTGGGACCAGTGGAGCGGCCTGGCTCCCAGGATGCTCACTGGGCAGCGGGATCGGGGGAGCGGCCCAACTCCCAGGATGCTCGGCGAGCAGCAGGACCGGCGGAGCGGTCCAGCTCCCGGGATGCTCGGCGGGCAGCGGGACCGGCGGAGCGGCCCAGCTCCCAGGATGCTCAGCGAGCAGCGGGATCGGGGGAGCGGCCCAGCTCCCGGGATGCTCGGCGGGCAGCAGGACCAGCGGAGCGGCACGGCTCCCGGGATGCTCAGCGGGAAGCCTGGGCAGTGGGTGTGGTACAGCACATGCCTAAAGAGACCGAGCGGCCTTCCAAGCCTCAGCCGTGGCGAGGCAGAGCTGCCACGGAGCCAGAGGCAAACCCCAGCTGGAGCAGAAGAGGCTTGAAGGAGGAATCATCCATCCACAGTGTCCTGGGGCAGGTGCAGTACCCAGAGAGAGCCTGGCTGTGGGGAGTGGGGTGGGGGCGCAGACTGTGGAGGGAGCTCCTCTCCTAGAAAGGGGCACTGTGGGGGGCAGTAGTGCGTGGGGAGCACCTGACCTCCCAGCAGAGGAGGATGGGGCAGGGGCGCTGGCTGGGGGGAGTGGGGTGGGGTGAGGCGCTGGCAGGGTAAGGGAGTGGGTTTGGGGTGCTGGCTGGCGGTGCAGCCTGTGGGAACACGATAGTGGTGTGGGCTGGGGGTGCAGACAGCAGGGCAAGTGACCTCCCATATCTCTCTCTTTCCCAGGTGATCTCTGAGAGGCTGTTCTCCCCCCCAGCATCCCACCCCCCTACCAGGGGATGCCAGTCAGGGGAGGGAGCAGTCTCCCCTCCAGAGCAGAGTGCAGCAGAGAAACTCCCGGCCCCTGGTTCCCAGCACCCACAGCTGCTGCAGCTGGCGGTTCAGCTGCTAGAGGAGGCGGAGGGTGAGGGGGTGCAGGGGATGGCTGGCAGCCCGGGTAGGGGAGAGAGGGCTGGTGGGGGGGCTCAGTGAGGAGTGGCAGCAGGAAGTGGGAGATCTCATTTCAGGCTGGGAGGGGAGGGGCTCTGAGCAGGGCTTGGGAGGGATCTAGCCAGGGTTCCAGTGGAGGTGGGGGCTGGGGAGAACTGGATGGGATCTTGGGGGTGGGGGATCTTGCTGGGGTCTGAGCGGGGGTGGGGTAGTGGTGTGAGTGGGCACAGGTGGGATTTGGGGGGGCCTGGCTGGGGTGTGAGCCGGGCTCTCTCTGTCACCCCCAGAATCAGATGGCACTGAATTCGAGGAGGATCCACTGCTGGAGGTGCTGCGGGGCCAGCGGGAGGATCTGCGCAGCCAGCTCCGGTAATTACCTTGCGCAACACTAGGGGGTGCTGTGGGGCAGGGCAGAGGATGGCTGCTGTCGCCATGGGGCAGCTGCCCTACCCCAGAGCTGGCCTGCCTAGCTCAGAGATGCAGCTATCCGGGGCACACTCAGTGCTAATTTGTGCTCTCTCACTCCCCAGGGCCGTCGACATCGCAGTGTCCAGGCTCGTGTCCCAGGGCTTGGCTGAGCCACTCAGCCGCCCCCGCTGAGGGTCTCTGGGTCTCCCTCCCTCCCGGCCCTGCTCTGTCTGGAATCGGCCTGGGGGGCTGTTAACAATATTCTGAGCCGGGGTGACTAGCTGTGAGTCCACATGCCCCCATCTCGGGGCCGAGTCAGCCCAGAGCTGGAGGTGGGCGAATCTGCCAGCTCCCCTCGGGCCAGATAGGCTACCTAGCGCCGCCTGCACCTCAGCCAGGACCTCGCACCCTTGGGGGTGGGTCATTGGCTCAGTGGGGGCACAGTAGGGAGCGGGGTGGGAGCGCTGGCTGTGGGCCAAGCTTGGCCCAGCGGAGGGGTGCTCTAGGGCACAGGAGCTGTTCCCTGGCCAGGTGTGGATAGTTTTTGCTGTTTTCTTAGGCAATGTAATAAAAGTGGGTTTGCTAATTGGCATGGGATGGGCTTGTCTGCAGCCGGCTCTGTGATGTGGAAATGGGGTCTAGGGGGTGCCAGCTCCCATCCAGCCCCATGATGGGGGGCTGGCTGGCTGGCTCAGGGGCCAGGAAATGGGGCACAAGGCCTTTCCTCTCTAGAGGGCACTGGCTCCCATCTGGCCCATGGCGGGGGCCTGGCTGGCTCAGGGGGTAGGGAATGTGGCAGGGGGCCTTTCCTCTCTAGGGAGTTTGCCCCCCCCCTGCCCCGAAAGAGCTGGTGCTCCCTAGTGGGGAAGCCCCATGCCTCATCCTGTACTGCCTCCCAGGTGAGGAAGCCTGGCCCTCTGCCCAGCCCCCTGTGCCCAACTCTGGCTCTCCTTGGCTGGGGGCCAGCGCCCGTGTCAGGCCGGCAAGTGCCGGCTCCTGGCTCCCCCGGCCCCTCATAATCAGCCTTTTGTGTGTCCAGTCCTCAATGGCCGTGTGTGTGTATGCTGTCTACCCCACGCCGCCCCCCCCCCCACACACACACAGGGCACCGCAAAGCCAAGGGCTCTGCTCCCTGCCCCATGGCAACTGCATCCTGCCAGGGCAGCTCTGCTGGGGGGAACTGGTTAGTGGGCGCTCACTGAGGGGGCTGTGAGACACTGCCTTGGCTGGGGGTGTACCCCACTGCCCCCTGTTGGAAAGTGGGGTGTGTACACATACACACACCTCACTGCCTTCTGCTGGCTGGAACACCAGCTGCATTGCTGTGTGTCCTGCACCCTGTCCCGCTGGCAGCAGAGGGGGGATTCTCCTCTGCTCCAGCCACCTCTAGTCCAGCAGAGTGATCCCTTCCCCCCAGCGCTCTGAGGCTGGGCCCAACTCGGCCCTGTGCTCAGGAAGTGAGTGTGAGCTGGAGGCTAAATCGGGCTCCCGGCTCTTCGGCCCCAGCGGCCTGCAAACAGGAAGTGGGACCCAGCAGCATTGGGGAGGGGGTGGGGGCAATTCCTGTCCCCACGGCTACTGTGGGGAGGATGACGGGGGACCTACAGCCCCCTGCTGTCCCAGCTTCCCCCCCACCCACCCACCCAGCCCTGCAGGTGCCCCTCAATCCCAACCTGCAGCCCCCTGCCGTCCCAGCCTCCCTCCCCCGCCAGCCCTGCTGGTGCCCTTCAATCCCAACCCTCAGCACCCATTGGTGTTCTAACTGCGGGGACTGGCTGGCTGCCAGGGGAGGACGGGGGCTTTCCCTCTAGGGACACCAGCCCCGACCCGGCCCCAGGGTGGGGGCTGGAAAGCTCGGTGCCATGTGCTGATGCTGCCTGTTGCCCCCAGCCCTCTGTTGTGTGTTGTGCCCAGGGCTGCTCCCTGCAGGCAGCCCAGGAGGAACCGCTCAGCAACTCGACTTCCCCTTTCAGCAGCGTGACAATGTGGTTTAACCTGCGGGTTCCAGCTTCCTGCACTGGGCGGCCCGAGGCAGTGCAGAGTCGCAGCTCTGCCAGAGCCCCCAGGCTCCACGCTGGAGCCCCCTGCACCCCTGGACACGGGCTCTGAGCCCCCACAGGTAGGGGGGGTCTGGGGGGATCCCGCCAGTGCCCCAGACGCCTGGGTCCCATGGGCTGGGGAGCGCCAACTGCAGAGTCCCCTGGGGGCGGAGACACCACCTGAGTCCGAGGGATCCCGGAGCGCTTGTTCAGTGGGGGCCTTCACGCTCTGTCACTTCCTGGCTCACTCCCTGCTCGCTTGGGCTGCCACCTGTACCCATTTGCACCATCTGCCCCAGGGGCTCTGGCTGTCCATCGGGGCAGTGCCTGGCTGGTCTCCTTCGCTCCCCTCCTGCACATGCCCCTCCACCCACCCTGCCACCCACCCCCTCCATGCATCTGCCCATGCGCCCCATCCATCCATCTGCCCCCCTCACGCGCCCCCACCATCCATCCACCCGCCCCTGCCCACGCACCCACTCCACCTTTGCGAACTGGTTTGGGACGGGAGAGACCCCAGAGGCCTGGAAAAGGGAAACATTGCATCTGTCTGTGCATAGGGACTACCCAGGAGCTCCTAGACCAGCCCAGGAGAGAGAATGGACGCTCCCATTGGCCCTTAGCAGGTGGGGCGGTGAGACGTGGCCATCCAGGGCACATGGATTTGTCCAGAACAAATCACGTCCCTGACCCACTCTCCTCCAATAGGGCCCAGCCTTGGGGCAAGGGAGGCGGTTGACATGAACTATCTCCCCTTCAGTGAGGCTGTTGATATTGCCCCATGTGACCTCCTGAGCAAACCAGGGCCATGCAGCCTAGCCGAGTCTGCTAGGGGCAGGTGCCCATTCCCAGGGGGTCGTGTTGGTGGTTGGCAGCGAGGGGCCCGCCAGGATCAGGTCTGGGCTAATGGCAGCTTGTAGCGGACAGTACCCAGCCAGGCGGGGCACGAGTGCTTTGGGGGATAGGATTCGAAACCCAAGTGATCTGGAAAAATGGCCCGGGAAACACCGGCTGAAATTCACGTGGAAAATACAAGGCTAAAGCAGGTCGACGCAATGCTGCCTGGTGCTGCTGCGCTGAGCAGACAGCTACGCGTCACCTCCCTGAGAGAGGTAGCAACATCCCTTGGAGGCACCCTGGGGTCGCCTGGGTGCTGTCTGCACTGGGGTTAGGCTGGTGCAGCTGCCTTGCTCGGGCGGGATTTTCACACCCCGAGCGGCATGGTTCTACCACTGCACAATTTGAGTGTAGCCCTGATCTGAGGGGGGAACCACTGCCCAGATCCCAGCTGGTGCTGCCGGTTTAGGAGAGTCTGCCAGAGAAGGAGCCGGGTGGAGAGTGGGTCACAAACTAGAGATGTCACCAGAGTAATACTAGTGCCAAGCCAGCGCCCGTCGTCCTGGCTGGATCAGCAGGGGCCTGGGAGCCAGAAAGGAGCAGCCCTGCGGCCACGCTGAGGAGCCCTCGGTTCTGGGTCCGGTTTTGGGCCCTGTGCAAGGGGGGTGAAGCGGCTGCTGGCAAAACCCCAAGGAAAGCAACAAAGGAGGAAAGGTCTGGACCCCTGAGCAAGGAGGAGAGACTGAAACCTGGGGCTGGGAGGCTGGAGCCAAGACACCGGCTCTGGCGTGTTGTGCAGAGGGGCAGCCAGGCCTCTCGGCAGGACGAGGTGCAAAGGCCGGCGGTGCAGCAAGGCCGGCTTAGGTTGCACATTGCGTGCAAGAAGTTTGGCAGGTGCCATGGGGTGGGCACGGGGACCTCAGCAGGGGGCCTCGGCGCAGGAGGCGTCTCAAAGCAGGTCAGACAAAGCCCAGGCTGGGCTGGATGCCCTCTCCAGGTCCCTTCCAGCCCCACATTGCTATGGGTCTATGATCCCTCCATCTGCCCCCCTCCACACTTCCGCTATCCTCCCACCAATCTACACTGCCCCACATGCACCCTCCACCCACCCCTCCCTCCATCTGCCCCCCACATGCACCCTCCACCCCCCATTCTTCCCCACACCCACCCCTTCCCCTGCCCACACACATCCTCTACCCCTCCATCCATCCAGCCTTCCCCACACCCACGCCCTCCTCCACCTGGCTTTCCACCCATGCCCACATGTCTGTCCATCTGCATGTACACTTGTACGCTCCCCCACTGGCCCTGCTCCCAGATGCTTGCCAGAGCCACTCTGGCTCCTGACGCAGCTTCTTCTTGCTTCCCCGGGCCACATGGGGCCCCACTCCCTGGGACTGGGGTTTCCCTCCGCCCCACGTCTGTGTGTGCGTGTGACCACTGCCCCCCTTTACAGGGCATGAGCCCAGCTCTGTGTGCTGCCCCCTGCTGGAGGGGCTGAGTCCCCGTCCCTATGTGTGTCGGTCACTCACTGACTCCCAGCCCCTCTCCGACTCCTGCATGGGGGGCCTTTCTCCTCCAGCCTCCTGGGAAAGCCCCAGCCCAGCTGTCAGCCCATCTGCCTTCCCAGCAGGCAGGGGTGGGGAGGGAAATCCCTTGTCCCCGCCCCCTTCCCAACACAGCCTTTTTTTTGCTCTCTCCTTTCCCACCCTCCCCACTTGCACTTCCCCCTCGGCCTGTCTCTTCCTTCTGCATTTCCCTCCCTGCCCTCTGCCGCCAAGATCACCAGGAGGGAAACAGTGAATGTCAGGGACACTGGACTTTGGAGATCATGGAGGGGCAGGCCAGCTCCCCCTCCCCCTCCCCCTCCCCCTCCCCACCCAGTGATAGGCTCAGGCTCTCAGCAGACCCAGGCAGCCTCTATCCCAACCACTAAGGCCAGAAGCTTTAGCAGCCCATGAAAGCTGAAGCTCTGTGGGACATGATGGCACCAGTACAGCCACCGACTACGTTGGAGGTGACGGAGCCAGCTCACAACCAGCGGGCTTGGGGGGCAGGGACTGGGCATGGGACCTTTCCCCTCCAGGGGGCACCAGCTTCAATCCAGCCCCAGCCTGTGCTAGGGGATGTTGCTCTCTGACCCCCCAGTCTTGCTCCATCTCTAAGCTTGGCACGGAGGGACACTATGCACATGACAGTGGGACAGACCCAGCCGGGCCCACAGACATACCTGGCAGAGCCCCACAGTGTTACCACCCCACCCCTGCTCTCTGAAACCCGCTGCCCTGCTTGGCGAGTCGCAATCCAGCTGGGGCTGCCCTGGCGGTGATCTCGCAGCCTCGGGCTGGGCAGGGAGGTGGGTAGGAAACCTCCAGAACAGCGGGTGGGCTGCAGGGGGCGCGCTTCCCATGCAGTCAAGGCTGGCCTCAGTGTGGCGTCCCTGGGCGGCTCTTCCTCAGCTGCCCCACCTCAGAGGTGGCTGCATCTCATCTGTGGGCGAGCCATCCGTGTGTGGAATTATTTGTTGGTGTTCCCTGGGTGCCCTGCCCCAGAGGTAGCTGCATCTCAGTGCCAGGCGAGCCATCTATGTAGGCAGTGGTGCTGATAAAGAGGACAGTTGTGGCAAGCACAAACGGCGTCCTAGTGCAAAAGGCAAGGGGGTGTGTGCATGGTGGGGGCAGAGTAGCCTCATGCACTGGGCACAGGTGAGTGTGCCCAGGAGGATGTAGGTCGGGGTGGGCAAACTACAGCCTGTGGGCCAGATCTGGCCTGCCAGCCATTTTAATCTGGCCCTCCAGTTCCCGCTGGGGAGCGGGGTCTGGGGCTTGCCCTGCTCCAGCCAGGGAGCAGGGTCGGGGGCCACTCCACGCAACTCCTAGAAGCAGTGGCATGACCCCCCTCTGGCTATTCTCTGCATGCTGCCCCTGCCCCAAGTGCTGTACCTGCAGCTCTCATGGCCAGGAACCGCTGCCAATGGAAGCTGCAGGGGCGGTGCCTGCGGATGGGACAGCGTGCAGAGCCGCCTGGCTGCACCTCCGCGTAGGAGCCGGAGAGGGACATGCCACTGCTTCTGGGAGCCGTTTGAGGTAAGTGCTGCCCTGAGCCTCCCCCTGTGCCCTAACCTCCAGCTCTGGTCCCCCTCATGCCCTCCGAACCCCTTGGTCCCAGCCCAGAGCACCCTCCTATACCCCAAACTCCCACCCCAGAGCCCGCACCCCTAGCTGGAGCCATTACTCCCCCCCACACCCCTCCACCCCAGTCCGGAGCCCCCTCCTGCACCCTGAACTCCTCATTTCTGGCCCATACTCCCAACCAGAGCCCTCTCCCCAACTCCAATTTTGTCAGCATTCATGGCCCGCCATACAATTTCTATTCCCAGATGTGGCCCTCGGGCCAAAAAGTTTGCCCATCCCTGATGTAGGTGCACAGGGCCCAGGCCAGCGTGTGTGGCAGGGAGGCGCTGGCATGAGACTTGTGAGCTAGTGTGCACAAGGGAATCTCAGTGCCATGAGCACAGCTATGCCAGCCTGCACCCAGCTCACCCTTAGCTCAGAATTCAGCCCACAGATTTAGCGCCGATGGGATCTGGCAACCCCCAGCCGCTTCCTGCTGCGGCTCCCAAATGCGGGCAGAAAGCAGAAGCAGCATCTGCAGGAGGAGCGAGATCTGATCCAAGCAGCTCTGGGGATGCTCGCCCAGCACTGGTGTGCAGCTGGGGAACAGCCACACATAACACTGCACAGGGATGGCTTGCCCAGCGCTGAGATGCAGCCACCTTGGGTGGGGCAGCTGGGGAACAGCCAGATGTAAGGCCACACAGGGACCTCTCTTAAGTGTCCCTGTGTGGCAGGGACCCTGGCCACAGCTGGACCCTACCATTGACCCCCTCCCTGCCTCAGGGTCTCCAGCCCCCCACCATGGAGCTCCGCATGCTGCGCCGATTCTCCTTGGTGGACAACAGCCAACAGAAGTGGATGCCCCGTCTGCGCTCTCTCTCCACGGTAGGGAGCAGAAAGGGAACTCGGCATCCCCCTACCCCACCATGGGGCAGGGTCTGGGGGGGACACAATGAGTGCTGGGGGGCAGGGCAGGGATTCATGGAGGGGTCTGGGAGATGCACCACAACGCTGCTCCCTGATCTCTCCCAGAGCACAGCCCCCCAACTTCTCTGCCCTGACCCAGATATGCAGCTCCCCTGCCGAGGAGTCCCCCCAGATTGGTACCCCTGAACCCAGACAGCCCGCCCAACACACACAGAGCGGGCCCATCCCCCCCCGCTGGGGGCAGTAGGGACTCCCACACTGACTTGTACAGGTCCCCTTCCCCGCACAGCCCCCCAATCCCTCCAGACCCTCAATCCTTTCCCATCCCCCCACCTGTGACAGACTCCATGACCCTCCCCATCACTTGCAGCCACAGCCCCCAACCCACAGCCCGGCATGGAATACCCTGGCCACCCCATAGCCTCCCTCCCTCTCCCCCCACCTTCACCCTGATTAGTGTCCCCCCACAGCCCCCTCCTGCACCCCACAGCCCCTTACACCCCCCCACCCTCATGCCCCCCATGCAGCTCCCAACCCCCTCATTCGTGTAATCCCCTCCCCACACCAAACACCCCCGGCACTGACACCCCCCACACCCTAACCCTAACCTGTCCTGTTCCTCACACTGAGCAGAGAGTGGGCTGGGGGGGCTCAGGTGGGGAGGAGGAGCTGAGGGTGTCAGTCTGTGGAGAGCTGGGGGTGGGAATTAGTCTGTGGGGCGCTGGGGGTCAATCTGTGGGGCACTGGGTCTTGGCAGGTCAATATGTGGAGCACTGGGGGTCAGTCTGTGGGGGGAGGCTGGGAGGGGTTCGTGCTGGATCCTGTGCTGAGTAACATAGGAGCATCCCCCCCCCAGATTCCAAGCCCTGACACTGTCACCAAGGACCTGGGTCTCAGGGTGGAGCTGGGAGCCAGGACTCCCTGGCTCTGGGAGGGGAATGGGGTCTGGTGGTTAGATTGGGCAGGGGTTAGGACTCCTGGGTTCTCTCCCTGGCTCGGGGAGGGGAGTGGGGTCTGGTGGTTAGAGTGGGGGGTGGGGGCTGGGACTCCTGGGTTCTCTCCCTGGCTCCAGGAGGGTAGTGGGGTCTGGTGGTTAGAGCGGAGGTGGGGGGCTGGGACTCCTGGGTTCTTTCCCTGGCTCGGAGAGGGGAGTGGGGTCTGGTGGTTAGAGTGGGGGTGGGGGCTGGGACTCCTGGGTTCTCTCCCTGGCGGGGCTAACAGAAGCCCCTTTGTGCGGGTTGCCCAGCTGCTGGCGCCCGGCCCATTGTGCCTCTGCCCCTTTGCATCTCAATGGGGACGTACCAGCGGGCGCGGGGGGGCCTCCGCCCTCCCAGTCCCCAACCCCGGGGGCGCTCCCTGGGACCCCCTCCCGGTGGGGCTGGACGTGGGGGGCACCCCTGGATCCTGCCCCCCTCCCTCCTCTCCCAGGGGCTTTGCCGCTCTCCCCGCGGGTGGGGGGGTCTGAGAGAACGAGCGCTCCCCCTTCCCCTGCTCCCCCGTCTGCCTGTCTCGGTCCGCCTCCCCCCCACGCCCCTCCCTCCGTCCCTCCGTCTGCCTGGCTCCTTCCGCCCCTCCCTCGCTCGTTCCCCCTGCGCGGCTCGGAGCCCGGCCAGGCTCTGCTCTGGGCTAGGCGCTGCCCTTGCGCCCGCCGTCCCTGTGTCTGTCCGTCCGTCTCCCCCGCCCCTCCCCGCTCTCCCCAGCTCCCCACCCTCACGCCCCATTGTGCCTCTCTCTCCCCATGGCCATTGGGAGCTGACCGCCCCCACCCACGCTCCCTCCCGGGGGGGGGCTGCGGATGGGGGTCCTGCCCCCCTAGATGCCGCCCCCCTCCGCATGGCTCTGGCCCCCACCTCCGGCTTCTCCTAGCGGACCGGAGACACAATGGTGGTAAGTGGGGGGGTTATTGTCTGGGCTGACGGGGAGGGGTCCCCATTGGATTGTGCCCCCATGTTTGTTAACCCTCTACCCACCCCAAAATGCTGCCCCCCCACCCGGCTGGCCCCGGCGCCAGCGTTCCCCCCACATGCACCTGTTCCTTAGCCCCACCCACATCCCAAACCCCATAGATATATTTAGGGTCTCCTCCCCTGCACCCCTAATCCCCCTTCGGGGCGTGTCTCAGATTGGGGGATCTATTCCAATGTGTACTTAGGGTCCCCTCCCCATACCCCACAATCCCCCCTCGGGGCAGTTTTCAGATGGGGGGTCTTCCCCCCATAAACCTCCCTGGCCATAAAGATTTGTGGGGGATCCCCACCCCCCCAGTGCACATCTCTCTCAGTTTCGTGTGTGGGGGGGGAGAGATTTTGCAGGGAATCCCAGTTCCAAAATCCCCACACCCCCAAAATCCTCTTTTGGGGGGCCAAGGGAATCACCCCTGTAAATGCTCTGAGATTTGGCAGTGCCACTCCCACGCTGTAGGTATTTTGGGATGCCCGGTTTCTCTCATCAGTTTTTATTGGGGGGGGTAATTTTTCCAGCTGTCTTGCTCTGTATTTTGGGGTCTTGGCCCCCTTCTGCCTGAAATCACCTGGCCCCCAATCTTAGGCCCCCATGAGGGGTTGTGCTCTCCACTTTTGCAGAGGAAATGGGGGGTCTCTTTTAATCCAGTGGGGGGATATTCATCCCCCTAACCCCAAATGATGCAGCTAGATGGGGGAAATGGGGACACATACCAGAGTTGTGGGGGGAGAGAGCCCCAACCCCAAACTATTGGGGTGGGTTATAAGGGGGCCAGATAGGCTGGGGGTGGGTTATGGGGGAGCAGCTCGCTGAGGGGCAGGGATTGGAGGTGCAGCTAGGTAGGGGGTGGGAGATAAGGGGGCAGCTGGGCTGGGGGGGAGTGATCGGGGGGACAGCTGGGCTGGGGAAGAGGGAAGTGGGTTATGGGGGGCATCTTGTGCTTTTCCTGGGTCCCTGTGGGAGGAACTGGGCCATTGCAAGAATCTGTTATGTAACCCCCACCACGTGTCTTAACCCCCCCCCCCCGCCAACGTGGAGGTGGCGGGAGTGGGGTGTGTGTGTCTCCTACGCAACCCCTTGTGGGAGGAAGGGAGGCAGTGGGGGAGCAGCGACCAGGTGTTTCAGGGGGTCAGTTCCTTGGCGGGGGGATGGGAAGGGAAGGTGCATGCGGGAGTTACCCTCCTGTGTCCATCTCACCCTTTGTCTTCTTTCTCCCTCCCCCAGATCTGGTCTGTTGGGCTCTGCCCCCCCCCCCGAGCCCAGGCACCCCCTTCCCCTCATGGCATCCCCCACTCCCACCCCCCCTTACACCCATCCCTCTCAGAGAGAAGGGCCAGGCCGGGGTTCTGGGCCTGACCCGGTTCTGAGGCCATTGGGGGCTCCCCCCCCCAGTCAATAACCGGCGCCTCCATACAACTGACAGAGAAGACGTGGGCTCCGATCCAGCCCGAGGGCAGGGAATGGGGCACGGGGTCTTTCCCCTACACCAGCTCTGATGCAGCCTCAGGTTGGGTTGGATTTTGGGGTGCCGTTTGGAGCTACGTATGCATTTGGGGCTGTCGGGTGCGGTGACTTCTACCCCTCGTGAGCTGCCTCCACCGTGCCCATACCCCTCCCTCGCCACCCCTCAACAAGGTTCTGCCCCCAAATCTGTCTGGTGGGGATAGGAGGGGAGATGTCCCTTTCCCAGCAATCCCCCAATCTCTCTGGACAGTGCCAGGGATTTGGGGGTGATGGGGGCTGTCCCAAAGGGTAAAACGGGGAGCTGCAGGAAGGGGTGGGGGTCATGGCAAAGAGCAGGCAGCTCGGGTGTGAATTATTGACAGGAAACCTGATCCATGGAGATTGTTGCTCCGCAGGTTACTAAAGCCAAAGGGGATGGAATTACACGGCGCAGGGGGGAGAACTGGGACAGTTGTCATGTAGCAGGGATGCAGCCACCTCTGGGATTGGGCAGCATCTCAGTGCTGGGTGAGCTGTCCCCGAGCGGCATTATGTGCGGCTGTTCCCCAGCTGCCCCAACCCAGAGCTAGCTGCATCTCCACACTGGACAAGTCGTCCCCATGGGGTGTTATGTGCAGCTGTTCCCCAGCTGCCCTGCCCCAGAGCTGGCTGCATCTCGGCACCAGACAATCTGTCCCTGGGCAGTGTTATGTGCAGCTGCTCCCCAGCTTTCTCCCCCCTGACGTGGCTGCAACTTGGCTTTGGGCTCCTTTTGGGGGATGGTAAATTGGTGCTGAGGTCTGTTTGATTTGCCCTTGCAGGCCCGCAGCACGGACAGTCTGGACAGGGCGGGGGATGGGCCGCTCCGCCCTCTGGGGAACACAGCCGCCAGTGTCAAGGGGAAAGGCCCCAAGAGGTAAGCAAGGGGAGCCCTGTTCCTGGAGGGGAGTCCCTGGTGGTGAGTGTGGCATGACTTGTGCCTGGCCTGTCAATGCAATTGGGGAGCAAGTGGGTTCTCTGCTGGGGTCCCCGTGCCCTGGGCGGTCGCCGATGGGAGGGGAGGGCTCAGATCTCAGGCTCCCCCCTCGGGGGCATGTGTCCCATGGGAGTCCAGCTAGAGAAACAGACAATTAAAAGAACAATAGAAAGGACAGTATCCTCTAATACCTGGGCTGAGATATAGCTCCAGGGGAAGGATGGGGCTGAGTGCCAGGGGTTCCAAGGGGCTCAGGTATAGCGAGGGGCCGTGTGCGTGTCTGGGTGCTGGAAGGCCTGGGGGTCTGGATATAGCGGGAGGGAGGGTATGTCTCGATGCAGGGGGTCCCAGGGCTGGGATATAGCCTGGGGGGAGGATGGGCTGTGTTTGGGTGCGAGGGAGTCCGGGGTGCTGGGGTATAGTGAGGGGACGGGGATGTCTCGGTGCCATGAGAGCTGGGATATTGCAGGGTGGGGGGGGGAGGCGTGTCTAAGTGCTGGGGGTCCCAGGGCTGGGATATAGAGGGGGGTGTCTGGGTGCTGGGTGGGTCCCAAGGCTGGGATATAGCAGGGGGCAGGGGAGACACTGGGCTCTGTCTCGCAGTTGGGTACATGGCTGTTACCTGATGAGGGTATTGTGGGTGCTTGGGGTATTCTGGGGGTGCTGTATGCTGGGCGGTTGGAGTTTGGGATATAGCAACAGAACAGCATTCTGTCTGCAGGCAGGGTCCCCGGTTGGGGTACTGCTGAGGGGGGAAGGGTTCTGTGGGGAGTTGGGGTACAGCTGAGGGGGGATGGGTTCTGGGGGGTTGGGGTCCCAGGTTGGGGTACAGCAGAAGGGAAATGGGTTCTGGGGGTTTGGAGTACAGCCGAGGGGGGATGGGTTCTGAGGGGGGTTGGGGGTCCCTGGTTGTGTATAGCAGGGGGTTGGGATATCATGGGGGGTTGGGGTACCCAGTGCTGTGTGAGTATCAGGGTGTCAGGTTACCTGGCTTACCATGTGGGGTTGGGTACCTCATGGTGAGTAGGATACTGTGGGGCATTGGTACCCCATGTTATCTGGGGTACAGCGGTGTTGGGGTACCCTGTGCTGTGTTGGGTGCCATGGGGCTGGGTACCCCATGCTGTCTGGGGTACAGGAGTGTTGGGGTACCCCATGCTGTGTGCGATACCATGGGGCTGGGTACCCCATGCTGTCTGGGGTACAGCAGTGTTGGGGTACCCCATGCTGTGTGCGATACCATGGAGGGTTGGTACCCCATGCTGTCTGGAGTACAGCAGTGCTTGGTTATCCCATGCTGGGTGGGGTACAGCAGTGTTGTGGTACCCTGTGCTGTGTGGGGTACCATGGGGGTGGGTGCCCGGTGCTATGTGGGGTACAGCAGTATTGGGGTGCCCGTGCTGTGTGAGTACCATAGGGGTGGGTACCTGGTGCTGTGTGGGGTACAGCAGTGTTGGGGTGCCCCATGCTGTGTGGGGTACCATGGAAGTGGGTACCCGGTGCTGTGTGTGGGGTACAGCGGTATTGGGGTGCCTGTGGGGTACCATGGGGCTGGGTACCCGGTGCTGTGTGTGGGGTACAGCAGTATCGGGGTGCCTGTGGGGTACCGTGGGGGCTGGGTACCTGGTGCTGTGTGTGGGGTACAGCAGTATCGGGGTGCCTGTGGGGTACCGTGGGGGGTGGGTACCCGGTGCTGTGTGTGGGGTACAGCAGTATGGGGGTGCCTGTGGGGTACCGTGGGGGGTGGGTACCCGGTGCTGTGTGTGGGGTACAGCAGTATGGGGGTGCCTGTGGGGTCCCGTGCGGGGTTGGTACCCGGTGCTGTGTGTGGGGTACAGCAGTTTGGGGGTGCCTGTGGGGTACCGTGGGGGGTGGGTACCCGGTGCTGTGTGTGGGGTACAGCAGTATGGGGGTGCCTGTGGGGTACCGTGGGGGGTGGGTACCCGGTGCTGTGTGTGGGGTACAGCAGTATGGGGGTGCCTGTGGGGTACCGTGGGGGGTGGGTACCCGGTGCTGTGTGTGGGGTACAGCAGTATGGGGGTGCCTGTGGGTACCGTGGGGGGTGGGTACCTGGTGCTGTGTGTGGGGTACAGCAGTATGGGGGTGCCTGTGGGGTACCATGGGGGGTGGGTACCCGGTGCTGTGTGTGGGGTACAGCAGTATGGGGGTGCCTGTGGGGTACCATGGGGGGTGGGTACCCGGTGCTGTGTGTGGGGTACAGCAGTATGGGGGTGCCTGTGGGGTCCCATGGGGCTGGGTACCCGGTGCTGTGTGTGGGGTACAGCAGTATGGGGGTGCCTGTGGGGTACCATGGGGGGTGGGTACCCGGTGCTGTGTGTGGGGTACAGCAGTATGGGGGTGCCTGTGGGGTACCATGGGGGGTGGGTACCCGGTGCTGTGTGTGGGGTACAGCAGTATGGGGGTGCCTGTGGGGTACCATGGGGGGTGGGTACCCGGTGCTGTGTGTGGGGTACAGCAGTATCGGGGTATCCTGTGCTATGTTGGGTACCATCGAAGTACAAACATAAGAACGGCCAGGCTGGGGCAGCCCAGTGTCGGGTGCCTGGCAGGGGCCTGGGCCAGGGGAACAGGAGCATCCAGCCCCTGGCTGCCAGTCAGTGGCTCAGGGACAGCGCGTGCCTGGCCCCTCCTCCAGGAACTTAGCTCGTTCTTTGAACCCTGTTACACTCTTGGCTCCCACCACATCCTCTGGCAGTGAGCTCCCCAGGCCGGCTGTGTGCTGAGTCCATCCTTCTGTTTGTCTGAAACCTGCCGCCTGCTCATTTCCCTGGATGCCCTTGGCCCGTGTTAGGTGAAGGGGTAAATAACACCCCCCGTCACTCCCCCCACCCCAGACAGGCTTTTAGAGCCCTCTGGCCTGCCCCCTCAATCCGCTCTGTGCCAAGCTGAACAGTCCCAGGCCTTTGACTCTCTCCTCGTTCCCTGTTCCCTTCCCTGCACCTCGCCCAGGTCTCTGCTCGGCACTGGGCCTGGATCTGCAGGCAGGCAGTGTCCCCAGGCAGTGTCTGTCACGGAGTCACCCGACAGGCGCTGGAAATACTCCATATGAAGCCAGTCAGGCCCCTGGGGGCATGGGCGCCAACTTATATGGGCTCCTGGGGCTTTAGCCCCAGGAATATTCACAGTCAGGGGCTCTGCTCCAGCAATATTTGGAGCTAGGTTTCTCCCCTGCTCTGGGCTGCCGGCAGCCGCCGCGAGCCCAGAGCCTTTTAAATCCCAGCCGCGGCCGGGAATCAGAGGGCTCTGGGCTCTCCGCTGCGGCGGGGAGCCCAGAGCCTTTTAAATCCCAGCCGCGGCCGGGAATCAGAGGGCTCTGGGCTCTCCGCTGCGGCGGGGAGCCCAGAGCCTTTTAAATCCCAGCCGCGGCCGGGAGTCAGAGGGCTCTGGGCTGTCCGTGGCTGCGGGGAGCCCAGAGCCTTTTAAATCCCAGCCGCGGCCGGGAGTCAGAGGGCTCTGGGCTGTTCGCTGCGGCGGGGAGCCCAGAGCCCTTTAAATCTCAGCCGCGGCCGGGAGTCAGAGGGCTCTGGGCTCCCCGTGGCTGCGGGCAGCCCAGCGCCCTCTGACTCCCGGCCGCGGCTGGGATTTAAAAGGCTCTGGGCTCCCCGCGGCTGCCCGCAGCCCAGCGCTCTTTGAATCCCCGCCCCAGGCCGCTGATTGCCCCCTCCCCAGACCCCTGACCCAACTGCCCCCCCAGGACCCCCACCCCCTATCTAAGCACCACTGGTCCTTGTCCCCCGATTACCCCCTCCCGAGACCCCTGCCCCTAACTGCCCCTTGGGACCTCAGCCCCTATCTAAGCCTCCCTTCTCCTTGTCCCCAACTGCCCCCTCCTGAGACCCCACCCAACTTCCCCCCAGGACCCTCCTACCTGTCCCCTGATAAACCTCCTGGACTCCCATGCCTATCCAATTGCTGCCTGTCCCCTGACTGCCCCTCCGAACCTCTGCCCCATCCAACCCACCCTGCTCCTTGTCCCTTGACTGCCCCCCGGAACCCCCTACCTCTTCTCCAACTCCCAAACCGCTTACTGTGCCACTCAGACCAGCATGTCTGGCTCCGTGCAGCTCCAGACAGTTGCTGCCATGCTCCCCCATGGAGCCCACAGCCCTCTCCCACCCCCAGCACCTGCCTTCCAGATTTGAACACCTCAAAATTCAGGAGTGCTCAAGCTCGGTTTGGGCAGCTTTTACTTCATTTCTCCCAAATCAGTTTCCCCTGCAAGGTGCCAACTGAAGGTGTTGGAGAACAGAGAGATCGGGTGGCCTCCTAATGCCTGGAAAAGAGACAAAGGCCGGAGGAGGGAGTGTCAGTGCCTGTGCGGACTTCTGGGAAGTGCACGGTGTGGAAGGGGATGCTGTGATGCTTTGGAACAACTCCATACAAAGCCAGTCAGGACTCTGGGGGAGCCTCCTCTCTTGGAACATACTGTCTCCAGGGCAAGAAGCTTACACCTTCCTGGGTCTGACCTCGGATCATTCAGCTTGCCCTTCCACGTCATGCACTTTCCAAAGTGAGTCTGCCCAGGCTGGTCCTGGGGCAACCAGAGGGCCCTGCACCCCAACTCCGCAGTCAGATGTGACTCTCAGCCAGACAGTAAAACAGAAGGTTTATTAGATGACGGGAACACAGTTTAAACAGAGCTTGTTGGTACAGAAAACAGAACCCCTCTGTCAGGTCCATCTTGGGGGGTGGGGAGCCCAGAACCAAGTTCTGGGTCTCTCCCCATTTCCCCAGCCAGCTCCAAACTGACACTCCCTCCTCTGGCCTCTATGTCTCTTCCGGACAAGGAGGCCACCTGATCTCTTTGTCCCCAACACCTTCAGTTGGCATCTTGCAGGGGAAACTGAGGCACCCACACAGTATTCAGAGAAAATATTAAGAACATTCCCACTTCATCACAACAGGTGCAACAAAATATAATACTGTATATTGAAGTAGGCAATTACTGCTTCTGACTTTCCACTTTTAATTGACCCTTGTAATCTTGTGGCACTGACGCGTTGTAGCTTCATTTTATATCGGCTTACAGGGCGGGAGCGGGGGGGCACCACCATTTTGGGCCCCACCAAAAATTATACAAACCTGCCGCCTATGCCTGGGGGAGCAGACTGTCTCCAGGGCAAGAAGCTTCAACCGTCTCGGAGCATTCAGCATCCCCTTCCACACCGTGCGCTTCCTGCAGCGAGTCTGCCCGGGCGGGGCTCCTGGGGAAACCAGAGGGCCCTGCACCCCACCTCCTGCAGTCAGCAGTGACTTGGAGCCAGCCGGTAAAACAGGTTTATTAGTCGACAGGAACACAGCGTAGAACAGAGCTTGTTAGAACAGAAATCAGTGACTTTCAGCCAAATCCATGCTGGGAGTCTTGGGCCAGATGCCCTGGATTCCCCCTCTTCCAGTCCCCCCAAGTACACTTCCAGCTTCCAGCGACCTGACCTCAGACACCCCCGTTGCTCTTCCTTGTCTTCGTCTCGCTTCCCGGCCAAAGAGTCACCTGGTTGCATCCCCTCCTGGTCTCAGGTTAGGAAGGGCACCCGTCATAGTATACGTGTGGCAGCTGGAGCAGCCTCACCTGCTCCAGAGGGTCTCAGCCAAAGTCACACACCGAGGTATTGGTGCAGCACACAAGGAAACTGAGGCAGACACTGTATTCATGCAAAACAGTAAAACTCACATAGGCTCACATAGAACATAACAAGGAAAATCTCCACTTCGTGGCAGTGTTCCTGGGCAGTGGCCGGGGCAGGGGCACCCGGGGTTCATACAGCGCCGGCGTTACAAGATTTTCTCTCAGACGATCTGTCCCTGTCCCGAGAACTCCTGGTGCTGAGATGTTTTCTCCTGCTGCTGTGCTGTGCGGGGATGTAGCAGAGAATGGCCCATGCGGATGCCTGGCTCTTGCTCAATCAAATGGGATTATTTATAGTTGGATACCACGGCATGTTGGGGTAATCTGTGCTTTGAGGGGTACCATGAGGGGATCGGGGTATCCAGTGCTGTGTGGGGTACAGCAGGGGTGGGATAGTGTGGGGTGCAGTGGGGACAGCGGGGGTGGGGTGTGGGGTACAGCAGGAGTGGAGTACAGTGGGGTGCAGTGTGGGTTGCAGCGGGGATGGGGAACAGTGGGGTGCTGTGGGGGACAGCGGGGGTGGGGTGTTGTGTGGAGTACAGCAGGGGTGGGATACAGTGGGGTGCAGCGGGGGTAGGGAACAGTGGGTGCTGTGTGAGGTACAGTGGGGACAGAGGGGGTGGGGTGCAATGCGGTGCTGTGTGAGGCACACTGGGGTACAGTGGGGACGGTGGGGTGGGGTGCTGTGTAGGGTACAGCAGAGATGGGGTACAGTGGGGTGCAGCAGGGGTGGGGTGCTGTGTGAGGCACACTGGGGGACAGTGGGGACAACAGGGTGAGGTGCTGTGTGGGGTACAGTGGTGACGGGGTACAGTGGGGTGCTGTGTGGGGCACACTGGGGGACAGTGGGGGTGGTGTGTTGTGTGGGGTATAGTGGGGGTGGGTTACAGTGGGTGTTGTGTGGGGTGCAGTGGGGGTGGGGCACAGTGGGGTGCAGTGCAGGGCACACTGGGGTACAGTGGAGAGAGCGGGGGTGGGGTGCTGTGTGGGGTACAGTGGGGATGAGGTGCAGTGGGGCGATCTCTGGGACACACTGGGGGACTGGGGACAGCAGGGGTGGGGTTCGGTGGGTACAGCAGGGTGGGGTGCAATGGGGTACTGTGAGGGGCACACTGGGGGACAGCAGGACAGCGGGATGAGTTACAGTGAGGTGTTGTATGGGGTGCAGCGGGGTGGGGTACTGTGGGGGGCACACTGGGGGACAGTGGGGATGGGGCGCTGTGTGGGGTACAGCAGGGGTGGGCTGCAGTGGGGAGCTGTGTGGGGCACAATGGGGTACAGTGGGGACGGGGATGGGGTGCTGTGTGGGGTACAGCAGTGGGGTACAGTGAGGTCCTGTGTGAGGCACACTGGGGTACAGTGGGGGTGGTGTGTTGTGTGGGGTATAGTGGGGGTGGGTTACAGTGGGGTGTTGTGTGGGGTGCAGTGGGGGTGGGGCACAGTGGGGTACAGTGGGGACGGGGATGGGGTGCTGTGTGGGGTACAGCAGTGGGGTACAGTGAGGTCCTGTGTGAGGCACACTGGGGTACAGTGGGGTGGTGTGTGGGTTGCAGCAGGGGTGGGGTACAGTGGGTTGCTGTGTAGGGCACACTGGAGGACAGTGGGGACAGCAGGGGTTTGGTGTGGGGTACAGCAGGGGTGGGGTGCTGTGGGGGGCACACTGGGGGACAGGGGTGAGTTACAGTGGGGTATTGTATGGGGTGCGCCAGGGGTGTGGTGCTTTGTGGGGTACAGCAGGGGTGGTGTGCTGTGTGGGTTGCAGCAGGGGTGGGGTACAGTAGGGTGCTGTGTGGGGCACACTGGGGTTCAGTGGGGTGTCCTTTCCCCCCAGGCTGTCCATCACCCGAGCCCATTTCCCCAAGCTGGCTGAATGCGCCCATTTCCACTACGAGGCCGTGGACTTTGGACACATCCAGGTGAGCGACTGCCGTGCCTCGCCCGGGGAGCCCCAATCCCAGACTCCTGGGTCCCCCCACAGGGATCCCTCCTCCTGCACCTCCCTTCCCCCCGCCCCCAGCCTGTAGAGCCCTCTCCCCAGACTCCTGGGTCCCATCTGGGCAATCCTCTTCCCAGGTGCTGCCCCAGTCCTTTCGGGGGGAGGATGCCTGGGTCCAATTTGGGGGGCTTTTCTGATTGCCTGGGTCCCATGTACAGGGCCAGGTGGGGGTCATCTCCCAGACAGCTGGGTCCTTGGGGAGGTGGGAGCTAGCCAGACGTTGGGTCCCAATGGGGATCAGATGCAGGTTTGGTGTCGGGGTTGGGGACTGAACTCCCGGACACTTGGGTTCTCTCCTGGGATGAGCCTGCACCAAGTGACGCCGGAGAGGCAACTTGCCCCGGATGCCTGGGTCCCACAGGGGCACCTCTCACCCGCTGTGTGCCCACAGCTCCTGCTGGCCTCCGAGCAAGGGGAGGGGCTGCCCGCTACCCTGGGGGACAGGGAGCTGCTCTTCATCGTCCAGGTCACCTGCAAGGTGAGTGCTCCCCCCAACCCTCCCATTCCCAATCTTGCCCAGGGCCCCCCCCTTCCCGACCCTCCCATTCCCAACCCAGGTTCCTTCTCTCTGCCATGCCAACTACTGTGAGGGAGAGCAGACCCCTGAACCCCCAGACCTGCCCCCTGAACCCCCAGACCTGCCCCCTCCCCTTTCCCCTGCAGTCCTCCCTTGGTCCATCCTCTCGTGCCCCACAGTGGCACCCCCACACTGTGCCACTGCTACCCACTTTCCTTCTTTAGACCCCCCAGATCCACCCCCCTCTCCGTCCTCAGCTGTCCCAGCACCTCCCAGGCCCACCTCACCAGAGTCCCTTCCCCCCTGAGCACGCTGACACCCCTCCCCCGCCGACATCCCGCTTTGCCTCCTGCCCCCCAGGGGAAGACATGGCCTGTTCACCGCAGCTACGAGGAGTTCTGCAGCTTGGACGGGCACCTGCACTGCTGCATCTTCGACCGCCGCTTCTCCCAGCTGCCGGAGCTGCCACCGCCCTGCCAGGCTCGGGGGCAGGCTGAGGTGAGTCATGGGGGGTGCTGGGCAGACCTTGTGGGAGTTGCTGTGCGGCTGTTCCTGGACTGCCCCACCCCAGAGATGGCTGCATTTCAGTGCCAGGCAAGCCGTCCCCGGACAGCATTATGTGCAGTTGTTCCCCAGCTGCCCCACGCCAGAAATGGCTGAATCTCAGCACCAGGCGAGCCGTCACTGTGGGGCAGACATGAAGGGGGTGGTTGCCAGGCCCTGATTCTGCTCCTGCCCCCCAGATGCTGGCCCCGGTCCTGCGGCAGTACCTGGAGAAGCTCTCGGCCATTGTGGACAGCAACATTAACTGTGGGCCTGTCCTCACCTGGATGGAGGTGAGATGGGGTGTTGGTGGGGGGCAGAAACGGTAGGGGCCGTTCAGCATGGGTCCCCCCCTCCGGTCAAACCTGTGGGCCCATCCCGCCCAACCTCCGCCCCTACACCAGCCCCGGCCCTGTCCAGGCCGGTAACCCCACAGACCCCCATGAGACCCATGGCCCATCCCACCCAGCATCTCCCTCCCCCCCCCATCAGAGCCATGAGCCCGTCCAACCCAGCATCTGCCCCTGCATCAGACCCACAGCTCCTCCCATCCTCCCCCCTGCCAATCAGACTTACAGTCCCCCAGCCCTGTATCCCTCCCATCAGACCTATAGCCCACCCAGCCCAGTATCCACCCCACCCCTGATCACCTACCGCCCCCTCCCACCCTCCCCCAGATCAGACCCATGCCCCATCCAGGCTCAGTCTTGCACCTCCTCTGTTGCAGATCGATAATCATGGCAACCGGCTGCTGGTGAACGAGGAGGCCTCGATCAACGTCCCGGCCATTGCGGCCGCCCACGTCATCAAGCGCTATGCGGCCCAGGCCCCTGACGAGCTGTCCTTTGAGGTGGAGTGTGGGGGGCCCCACAGCCCCAGAACCCCCTCCCTCTCTGGCTGGGGCACTGTCCTGGGGAAGCTCACAGCCCCAGAACCCCCCTCTCCCCAGATGGGGCACTATCCAGGGGAAGCTCACAGCCCCAGAGCCCCCTCTCCCCAGACGGGGCACTGTCCAGGGGAAGCTCACAGCCCCAGAGCCCCCTCTCCCCAGACGGGGCACTGTCCAGGGGAAGCTCACAGCCCCAGAGCCCCCTCTCCCCAGACGGGGCACTGTCCAGGGGAAGCTCACAGCCCCAGAGCCCCCTCTCCCCAGATGGGGCACTGTCCTGAGGAAGCTCACAGCCCCAGAGCCCCCTCTCCCCAGACGGGGCACTGTCCAGGGGAAGCTCACAGCCCCAGAGCCCCCTCTCCACAGACGGGGCACTGTCCAGGGGAAGCTCACAGCCCCAAAGCCCCCTCTCCCCAGATGGGGCACTGTCCTGAGGAAGCTCACAGCCCCAGAGCCCCCTCCCTCTCTGGCTGGGGCACTGTCCTGGGGAAGCTCACTCTCCCCAGATGGGCCACTGTCCTGAGGAAGCTCACAGCCCCAAAGCCCCCTCTCCCCAGATGGGCCACTGTCCTGAGGAAGCTCACAGCCCCAGAACCCCCTCTCCCCAGATGGGGCACTGTCCTGAGGAAGCTCACAGCACAGGAGCCCTTTCCTCCTCCTCCCCTCCCCCCCCAGCTGGGGCACTGCCCTGGGGAAGCTCACATCCCCGGAGCCCCCTCTGGGGCACTGCCCTGTGGGGCTGGGGGCCCCCTGACTGTCTCTCTGCTCTGTGCAGGTTGGGGACATTGTGTCGGTAATCGACATGCCCCCCAAGGAGGAGGTCAGCTGGTGGCGGGGAAAGCACGGCTTCCAGGTGGGTGTGGGGCTTGGGGAGGGTCTGCAGGGAGGGCTTCCTGCTGGGCATTGCACCCCCACGCTTGGGTCACAGGGGGGTTCCATGGGAGAGTCGGGGGCATGGGGGTGCATGGGGGGTGGGGATGCAGGGTGGGGGCAGTTCGGGGTGTGGGGGGGTCACAGTTCCGGCTGAGCTGCCCGCCTGCTCCCTGGGATCTGGGCAGTGTCCAGTCGCTGGTCCTGGCACTGGGTCTCCCCAGCACATACCCCATGGCTGACTTCCCCCACCATGGCAGTGAGCCCCCATGGCCCAGCTGCCTGGCACCAGCTGTCCTGGAACAGGGGCAGGCCTGCCTGGGGAGTCACAGAATCATAGAATCTCAGGGTTGGAAGGGACCTCAGGAGGTATCTAGTCCAACCCCCTGCTCAAAGCAGGACCAATCCCCAACTAAATCATCCCAGCCAGGGCTTTGGCAAGCCTGACCTTAACCTCTAAGGATGGAAATTCCACCACCTCCCTAGGTAACCCATTCCAGTGCTTCACCACCCTCCTAGCGAAAAAGTTTTTCCTAATATCCAACCTAAACCTCCCCCATTGCAACTTGAGACCATTACTCCTTGTTCTGTCATCTGCTACCACTGAGAACAGTCTAGATCCATCCTCTTTGGAACCCCCCTTTCAAGTAGTTGAAAGCAGCTATCAAATCCCCCCTCATTCTTCTCTTCTGCAGATTAAACAATCCCAGTTCCCTCAGCCTCTCCTCATAAGTCAGGTGCTCCAGCCAGGGGCGGCTCTAGGTTTTTGGCCGCCCCAAGCAGTCATGCCCGGGAGGCGCCCCCGAGCCGCGGGAGCAGCGGACCTCCCGCGGGCATGACTGCAGAGGGACCGCTGGTCGCGCGGCTCGGCTGGACCTCCCGCAGCTGCGGGCGGTTCGCAGGTCCGGCGGCTCCCAGTGGAGCTGCCGCAGTCATGCCTGCGGGAGGTCCACTGGAGCCGCCGGCCGAGCGTCCCCTCCGCAGTCATGCCTGCGGCAGGTCCGCTGCTCCCGGGGCTCCGGTGGACCTCCCGCAGGCATGACTGCGGCAGGTCCGCCGGCCCAGCCTGCCGCCCCCCCGGGAAAGGGCCGCCCCAGGCAGGGGCTTGCCCCGCTGGGCTCTGGAGCCGGCCCTGGCTCCAGCCCCCTAATCATTTTTGTTGCCTTCCACTGGACTCCTTCCAATTTTTCCACATCCTTCTTGTAGCGTAAAAGCAGCAAAGAGTCCTGTGGTACCTTATAGACTAACAGACGTATTTGAGCATGAGCTTTCGTGCGTGAAAGCACGAAAGCTCGTGCTCCAATACATCTGTTAGTCTATAAGGTGCCTCAGGACTCTTTGCTGCTTTTACAGATACAGACTAACATGGCTACCCCTCTGATTCTTGTAGTGTGCGGCCCAAAACTGGACACAATTCTCCAGATGAGGCCTCACCAATGCTGGATAGAGGGGAATGATCACGTCCCTCGATCTGCTGGCAATGCCCCTACTTATACAGCCCAAAATGCCATTAGCCTTCTTGACAACAAGGGCACACTGTGGACTCATATCCAGCTTCTCGTCCACTGTAACCCCTAGGTCCTTTTCTGCAGAACTGCTGCCTAGCCATTCGGTCCCTAGTCTGTAGCAGTGCATGGGATTCTTCCGTCCTAAGTTCAGGACTCTGCACTTGTCCTTGTTGAACCTCATCAGATTTCTTTTGGCCCAATCCCCTAATTTGTCTAGGTCCTTCTGTATCCTATCCCTACCCTCCAGCGTATCTACCACTCCTCCCAGTTTAGTGTCATCTGCAAACTTGCTGAGAGTGCAGTCCATGCCATCCTCCAGATCATTAATGAAGATATTGAACAAAACTGGTCCCAGGACTAACCCTTGAGGCACTCCGCTTGAAACCAGCTGCCAACTAGACATGGAGCCATTGATCACTACCCATGGAGCCCAATGATCTAACCAGCTTTCTATCCACCTTACAGTCCATTCATCCAGCCCATACTTCTTTAACTTGCCAGCAAGAATTCTGTGGGAGACTGTATCAAAAGCTTTGCTAAAGTCAAGGAATAACACGTCACGCAGGATTAACCATTGCTCACTAGCTGCCTGGGTGGACACTTGTCATCTGTACTGCATGTGCCTGGCCCCAAGGAGGCAAACCCACTTAGCAAGCGAGTGAAGCTAAACCGAATTCAGGCAGCTTCAGTTTGGGAGGAGGAACTGAATGCGATTTAACTAGGGCTTGGTCTACACTGAAAACTGATCCTGGCACAGTTACCTCAGTCTGGGGTGTCAGATCTCCCCACCCCAGGGCCAGAGCAGTGTAGACACAGCTGTGTCAACAGAGGAGGGCTCCCATTGGCGTGCTGTGCTGGGTGTGTATGTATGCACTCACTTGCAGAAGAGCCTCTGTTGGCGTAGGCTGCATCTACACTAGAAGCTCTGCTGGCAGAGGGTCTGTCATAGCCATTGACACACAGGAATGGGCATCCAGATTTGCAGGTGGTGGGTTAATTTGGATTTTCTGTTGTTGGGTTAATCCGGATACATAGTTAAAGTGGTTTAGGAAAGGAAATCTGGATTCATTGGTGATGGGTTAATACAGATTCATGGTTAAACTGGATTAGAAAAGGAAATCCAGATTTGCTGTTGGTGGGGTAATATACATTCACTCTAGTTGGGTTAATCCAGATTCACTGTTGGTGAGTTAATCCAGATTTGCCAGGACCCTGGGCCAGATTTCCTAGACTCCCTCCTCTCCGAGACCCCCACAGCCAACTGCCAGCTACCAGTGACCCGAGCTCCGACACACCTCCTGGTCTTTATCTCGCACAGGCCACATGGCAAGAGACTAGAAAAGGCAGCTGCATCGTCCCCATTTTGTCTTCAATCCTGCTTCTTACCTCTGGAGCAACTTTGCTACAAACTGAAGCTCTGAACAAAGGACTGAATGACCCATCCCAGCAGGGGATGTACTCCAGAGACTTAAGCCAGAAGTTTATTCCATCACTGCTACAAGCCTGAACCAAGAACTTTGCCATTACTGTGTGTAATTGATTCCATTTAACCCATTTTAACTCTCATCTATATTCCTTTCTTTTTATGAATAAACCTTTAGATTTTAGATTCTAAAGGATTGGCAACAGCGTGATTTGTGAGTAAAATCTGACTTGTATATTGACCTGGGTCTGGGGCTTGGTCCTTTGGGATCGGGAGAACCTCTTTTCTTTTACTGGGGTGTTGGTTTTCATAACCAGTCATCCCCATAACAAGTGGCGCTGGTGGTGATACTGGGAAACTGGAGTGTCTGAGGGAATTGCTTGTGTGACTTCTGGTTAGCCAGTGGGGCAAAACCGAAGTCCTCTCTGTTGGGCTGGTTTGCTGTGCCTTAGTAGTGAAGGAAACCCAGCCTTGGGCTGCAACTGCCCTGCTCTAAGCAATTTGTTCTGAATTGATACTCTCAGTAGTGTCCCACCAAAGGTCGCTTTGTTACAGAGGCATCCCCCCAGGCTAGCCTGAGAGACACCCCCCCGCCCCATCCTGTGTGGTGAATTCCTGCCCCACCCCTCGGATGGCATGGGCATCTGTCCATGTGACACGATGGAGGACACTGGACCTGATGAACCCCAGGGCTGAATCCAGAGCAGCCAAAAGCGTGAATTCAAGGTGCGTTCCTTAAACTGAATTAAGCCCCTGGGTGGATGCTTAGCTTCCCAACAGCAACGGTCTTCCTAATCCACTTCCAAAGGGAGTGACACTCACCCAGATGCTGCCCACTCCCATTCGGAAGGAGAACCTTGTGACTAAGTGGGGTTTTCCTCCTTGTTATGCTGTACATGAGCCTATGTGAGTCTTACTGTTTTGCATGAATATTGTGCATGCCTCAGTTTCCCTATGTATTGCACCAATCAATGCCTAGGTGGTGGACATAAGGGGGTGTGACTTTTGCTGAGACCCTCGGAGCAGGTGAGGTGGCTTCAGCTGCCTGCACATATGCTATGGCCGGTGCCCTTCGTAACTTTAGACCCAGGAGGGGGATGCGACCAGGTGATACTTCGCCCGGGACGCGAGATAAAGTCCTGGTCTGACCTCGGAGCATCCAGCATCCCTGTTCACACCATACACTTCCCCTTGGCCAGTCCAGCTGGACGGAACCCCTGGGGAAGCCAGACGGCACTGCACCTCCACTCTGCAGCCAGCGAGTAACACAGAAGGTTTATTAGTCAACAGGAACACAGTGTAGAACAGAGCTTGTTAGCACAGAAATCAGTGACTGTCAGCAAAGTCTATTTTGGGGGGACCCTGGGCCAGATTTCCTAGACTCCCTCCTCTCCGAGACCCCCACAGCCAACTGCCAGCTACCAGTGACCCGAGCTCCGACACACCTCCTGGTCTTTATCTCGCGTCCCGGGCGAAGTATCACCTGGTCGCATCCCCCTCCTGGGTCTAAAGTTACGAAGGGCACCGGCCATAGCATATGTGCAGGCAGCCGGAGCAGGTGAGGTGGCTCCAAGGGTCTCAGCAAAAGTCACACCCCCTTATGTCCACCACCTAGGCATTGATTGGTGCAATACATAGGGAAACTGAGGCATGCACAATATTCATGCAAAACAGTAAGACTCACATAGGCTCATGTACAGCATAACAAGGAGGAAAACCCCACTTAGTCACAAGGTTCTCCTTCCGAATGGGAGTGGGCAGCATCTGGGTGAGTGTCACTCCCTTTGGAAGTGGATTAGGAAGACCGTTGCTGTTGGGAAGCTAAGCATCCACCCAGGGACTTAATTCAGTTTAAGGAACGCACCTTGAGTTCACGCTTTTGGCTGCTCTGGATTCAGCCCTGGGGTTCATCAGGTCCAGTGTCCTCCATCGTGTCACATGGACAGATGCCCATGCCATCCGAGGGGTGGGGCAGGAATTCACCACACAGGATGGGGCGGGGGGGTGTCTCTCAGGCTAGCTTGGGGGGATGCCTCTGTAACAAAGCGACCTTTGGTGGGACACTACTGAGAGTATCAATTCAGAACAAATTGCTTAGAGCAGGGCAGTTGCAGCCCAAGGCTGGGTTTCCTTCACTACTAAGGCACAGCAAACCAGCCCAACAGAGAGGACTTCGGTTTTGCCCCACTGGCTAACCAGAAGTCACACAAGCAATTCCCTCAGACACTCCAGTTTCCCAGTATCACCACCAGCGCCACTTGTTATGGGGATGACTGGTTATGAAAACCAACACCCCAGTAAAAGAAAAGAGGTTCTCCCAATCCCAAAGGACCAAGCCCCAGACCCAGGTCAATATACAAGTCAGATTTTACCCACAAATCACGCTGTTGCCAATCCTTTAGAATCTAAAATCTAATGGTTTATTCATAAAAAGAAAGGAATATAGATGAGAGTTAAAATGGGTTAAATGGAATCAATTACACACAGTAATGGCAAAGTTCTTGGTTCAGGCTTGTAGCAGTGATGGAATAAACTTCTGGCTTAAGTCTCTGGAGTACATCCCCTGCTGGGATGGGTCATTCAGTCCTTTGTTCAGAGCTTCAGTTTGTAGCAAAGTTGCTCCAGAGGTAAGAAGCAGGATTGAAGACAAAATGGGGACGATGCAGCTGCCTTTTCTAGTCTCTTGCCATGCGGCCTGTGCTTCCTTGGTTCCAGACACAAGCTGCCCAGCACATGGCTTGGAAGCCTTCGAGTTCTTCTTCGAGTGATTGCTCCTATGCATTCCAGTTAGGTGTGCGCGCCGTGCGTGCACGGCATCTCGAAACTTTTTTACCCTAGCAACACTGGCGGGCCGGCTGGCGCCCCATGGAGTGGCGCCGCTATGGCGCTAAATATATACCCCAGCCGGCCCGTCCGCTCCTCAGTTCCTTCTTACCGCCCGTGACGGCCAGCTGGAACTGTGGAGTGCTCTTCGTTCTCCACGATCCCTAGCGTTCACATCTTTCTTGTATATAGTTAGTTTTGTAGTTAGTTTTACAGTTTTAGATAGTTAGTTAGTGTATATAGATAAGGTGAAAGGGGGGGGGGTTTCCCTTTTTTACCTCACCCGGTGCGGGCTCATGCCCAAGGCACCGGGCTTTAAGCCCTGCGCGGCGTGCCAGAAGCCTATGCCCATCGGGGACCCGCACGACGCCTGTCTCCGTTGCCTGGGCGAAGGGCACAGAACGGACAAGTGTTCGATCTGCTCGACTTTTAAACCGCGGACCCGGAAAGAGAGGGATATCCGCCTGAAGCAGATTTTGATGGAGGCGTCACTTCAGCCACCGGCACCGTCCGCGCCAGCACCGCGAACTGCCTCGGTGCAGAGCGCACCGGCGGCACCGAGCCGCTCCACCTCCGTGGCACCGCCGACGCAGAAAGCGGTTAAGAAGTCTCGGCACCGCTCGCTTTCGCCCGCGAAGAAGCAGAGGCTAGCGAAGGCACTGGCTCAGGCTCGCGTTGAAGACTCGGCGAAAGCGGCTGCGCTCCTGGTGGCCCCCGCGGTGCCCGTGCACAAGCCGTGCACCGGACCCTTGACTCCGGCGCCGCAAGGCCCGTCGAGTCCGGCGCCGCCACGCTCCCCGGTGCCGTCCGAGGTTGAGCCCCGGCTGCCGTCAACGCCGGAGACATTTGCCTCCGCGCGAGAGCTGATCAAGCTTATAGAGGCACCAGGTCGGCGGGGAAGCCGGCTAGAATGACCCGGCCACCGTCCCTGGACAGGCGCCATGGACGACGCACCCGGTCCCGGTCCCAGTCCGGCGGCAGATCTCCATCACGTCGGTCGCGATCTCGGCGCCGCTCGCCTTCGCGGCACCGATCGCTGTCGAAACGTCGGTCGCAGTCCCGGTGCCGCTCGTCATCGCGGTACCGGTCGTACTCCCGACGCCGCACGAGGTCCAGGTCGCCATCGCGTCGGCACCGTAGAAGATCGCCGTCCCGGCACCGCGACTCGCGAGGGCGTTCACGGCACCGGAGGTCTCGGTCAAGCTCCCGGCACCGTGGCGAACGTCACTCCCGGTCGCCTTCCCGGTACCGACCGGAGCAACCTCGCGCTGCTTTGCCATCCGGGGACGGACTGCCCCATTCGGCAGCGCACTCTGCGAGCGCTTCGGCACCGCCATGGCCCTCTCGACCCGAGTCGGTCGCTTCCGGCACGGACGGATACGGACTCCTGCCGCCCACCCCACGGGACCATCCTCAAGGGGCACAACCGTGGGGCTTTTGGGTTCCATGGGCCCAGTACGAGGCCCAGGGGGTGCCTTTTCCACCAAGGCCCCCCGCGTCAGAGCGCAGAGTCCCAGAGGCGACGGTATCCAGACCGGCCCCTTCGCCGGCGGCGGCGGATGCTGTAGCATCGGAGTCCCAAGGCCATGCGCAGCCCGCACCCTCCGACGGGCAGGTGGCGGACCCCTCTTTGGAGACGGTCGTCCAGGGGTTGTCCTCCTCGTCCTCGCCTGATGAGGCGGTGGCCGGTGCAGCGACTAAGGAGCCTCCCCCCATTGATGTGAGAGCTCACCAGGACCTCCTTCGTCGTGTGGCGACGGCGATGGCCTTGCCCATAGAGGAGGTACACGAGGACGAGGACCCTATCACCAACGTGGTCGAGGCTGACATGCCGGTGCGCGTTGCACTTCCGTTTGTACGGACGGTGCAGAAGAACGCCAACACCATCTGGCAGACGCCAGCGTCCGTGCCCCCTACAGCCCGTGGTGTTGAGCGAAAGTACTCTGTCCCTCCCACGGGCTATGAATACTTGTATATACATCCGACCCCGGACTCCCTGGTAGTCCAGTCGGTTAATGACAGGGAGCGGCACGGTCAACCGGCTTCGGCGCCCAAGTCAAAGGACGCGAAGCGTATGGACCTGATAGGCCGAAAGGTCTATTCTGCAGGAGGCCTGCAAATGAGGATTGCCAACCAGATGGTCCTCCCTGACGTCCCTGGCGAAATTTACCGAGCTCCTGCCGTCAGCCTCCCGACAGGAGTTCATGGCCATGTTGGAGGAGAGAAGGAGGTCGTCCAGATCCTCCATTTCAGCCGCCCTCGACGCTGCGGACTCGGGTGCGAGGACCTTGGCCTCTGGGGTCACAATGAGGCGTATCGCCTGGCTGCAGTCTTCCACCCTGCCGCCGGAGGTCCAATATATGTTACAGGACCTTCCCTTTGATACTAAAGGGCTGTTCTCTGAGAAGACGGATTCTAGGATCCAAACTTTAAAAGATGGCCGTATCGCGATACGCACGTTAGGCATGCATACGCCAGCGACGCAGCGTAGGCCATTCCGTCCACAGCCCTCCCGACCGGCCTACCAGTCCCGGTATCGCCCTTACAACAGCCGACGTCCGGCCCAAAATCGCCGTCGTCCATCCGGCAACCGCCGCAACCAGGGCCAGGCCGCTTCGAAGGCTCCTCAGGGGGCCAAACAGGCCTTTTGATGGGACGCTCGAGGACGGCCCATCACTCTCCCTACCGGATCCTTCCCCTCTGTTTTACAACCGCCTTTCCCATTTCTTTTCGGCGTGGTCCCAATTGACATCAGACAACTGGGTGCTCCAAACAGTCCAGTCGGGATACCGCCTGCAATTTGTTTCGCCCCCGCCTTCCCACCCACCCTCCCTGTCCCTCTTCAGGGACCCCTCTCACGAGCAAGTCCTCTTACAGGAGGTCCAGACTCTGTTGAGCGTGGGTGCCATAGAAGCAGTGCCTCAGGACAGACGGGGCAGGGGATTCTACTCCCGTTATTTTCTCATCCCCAAGGCGAAAGGCGGGCTGCGTCCTATCCTGGACCTTCGCGAGCTGAACAAGTACCTGCTCAAGCCCAAGTTTTGTATGGTCACCCTGGGGACCATCATTCCCTCTCTGGATCAGGGAGACTGGTTTGCCGCCCTCGACATGAAGGACGCCTACTTCCATGTCGCAATCTATCCTCCCCATCGTCGTTACCTCCGGTTTGTGGTCAACCACACTCACTACCAGTTCGCCGTCTTGCCGTTCGGACTGTCCACCGCCCCGAGGGTGTTTACCAAATGCATGGCAGTAGTCGCCGCAGCCCTCCGACGTCGTCAGATGCACGTTTACCCGTATCTCGACGACTGGCTGGTTCGGGGCCAGTCCCGGCAACTGGTGATGGATCAGATGTCAGAAATCATATATCTCTTTCGTCGGCTCGGTCTTCTCATCAACACAGAGAAGTCCACTTTGATTCCGACACAGCGGCTGGAGTTCATCGGAGCGGTTCTCGACTCCACAGTGGCCAGAGCCTGTCTCCCTCGCGCTCGGCACCAGACGATGGTCTCCATCATCCGGGACCTTGTCGCCTTCCCTACCACGACGGTGCGCTTGTGCCTCCGCCTCCTGGGCCACATGGCTTCGTGCACGTATGTCACCAAGTATGCGCAGCTCCGCCTTCGTCCGTTCCAGTCCTGGCTCGCGTCAGTGTATCGGCCGCATCGAGACCCCATCGACATGGTGGTCACGGTCACCAGGACGACCCTCGAGTCCCTCAACTGGTGGCTCAACCCACAGGTCGTGTGTGCCGGAGTTCCGTTCCACCCTCCTCGCCCGTCCGTCACTCTGACCACGGATGCCTCAGCACTCGGTTGGGGAGCCCACCTGGGCGATCTCCACACGCAGGGCCAGTGGTCGGCGCAGGAGCTCACCCTCCACATCAATGTTCGCGAGCTGCGCGCCATCCGCCTGGCCTGTCGCACCTTCTGCACCCACCTGCAAGGCCGTTGTGCGACAGTGTTCACGGACAACACCACCGCGATGTTTTACGTGAACAAGCAGGGCGGAGCCCGTTCCTCCCCCCTGTGCAAGGAAGCGATGCTCCTGTGGGACTTCTGCGTCACCCACTCGATTCACCTGGAAGCATCCTTTCTTCCGGGAGTGCAGAACACGCTGGCCGACCATCTCAGCAGGTCGTTCCTCTCCCACGAGTGGTCCCTCCGTCCAGATGTCGCCCACACAATCTTCCGGAGGTGGGGGTTTCCCCACATAGACCTATTCGCCTCCGAGGAGAACAGGAAGTGCCACCTATTTTGCTCGTTCCAGGGTCGCTCGCCGGGCTCCCTGTCGGATGCCTTCCTTTACCCCTGGACGGATCACCTCCTCTACGCCTTCCCTCCGTTCCCGCTCGTGCACCGAGTGCTCCTGAAGCTTCGGAGGGACAGAGCTCACGTCATTCTGATCGCGCCGGCCTGGCCGAGGCAGCACTGGTACACCCTGCTGCTCGAGCTCTCCGTTCGAGAACCCATCCCCCTCCCGTTGTGGCCGGACCTCATCACCCAGGACTTCGGCAGACTCCGCCATCCCAACCTGCAGTTCCTCCATCTGACAGCTTGGTACCTGAGTGGCTGACCCACGCAGAGAGAGGCTGTTCGGCAGCAGTTCGACAAGTCCTGCTCGAGAGCAGGAAGCCTTCCACTCGCTCCACTTACCTAGCGAAATGGAAGAGATTCGCACTCTGGTGTGATGAACGAGGTCTTAATCCATTCCTGGTCCCGGTCCCTACCATCCTGGACTACCTCTGGCACCTTAAGGAGCAAGGTCTGGCGGTCTCCTCCTTGAGAGTCCACCTGGCAGCGGTATCTGCCTTCCTTCCCTCCGTGGAAGGGCGGTCCATCTTCTCGAACCCGATGGTTTCCCGCTTCCTCAAAGGCCTGGACCGCTTGTACCCGCCGGTGCGGCGCCCGGCCCCGACCTGGGATTTGAATCTCGTCTTGGCCAAACTGATGGGTCCTCCATTCGAGCCCTTAGCCACGTGCTCCCTGCAATACCTCTCTTGGAAGACGGCCTTCCTCGTCGCTATTACATCAGCGAGATGAGTCTCTGAGCTTCGCGCTCTAACAGTCAACCCGCCATACACGGTCTTTCATGGGGACAAGGTGCAGCTTCGCCCTCATCCGGCCTTCCTCCCGAAGGTAGTGTCAGCTTTCCATCTCAACCAGGAGATCTTCCTCCCGGTGTTCTACCCGAAGCCACATGCCTCGCCTCGGGAACAGCAGCTGCATACCCTTGACGTCCGCAGAGCGCTCGCTTTCTACATCGAGCGGACTAAGCCCTTCCGGCGTTCGCCCCAGCTGTTCGTAGCGGTTGCTGACCGCATAAAGGGAGAGCCGATATCCTCCCAGCGGATTTCCTCCTGGGTCACTGCGTGTATCAGGACCTGCTATGAGCTGGCTCGCGTACCACCAGGCCGCGTCACTGCACACTCGACGAGGGCACATGCCTCGTCTGTTGCCTTCCTGGCCAACGTTCCGATCCAGGACATCTGTCGAGCGGCCACCTGGTCTTCGGTCCACACCTTCGCCTCCCATTACGCGTTGGTGCAGCAGTCTCGAGACGACGCAGCCTTCGGCTCCGCGGTATTATACTCCGCCACGTCTCACTCCGACCCCACCGCCTAGGTAAGGCTTGGGATTCACCTAACTGGAATGCATAGGAGCAATCACTCGAAGAAGAAAAGACGGTTACTCACCTGTAGTAACTGTTGTTCTTCGAGATGTGTTGCTCCTATCCATTCCAGACCCGCCCTCCTTCCCCACTGTCGGAGTAGCCGGCAAGAAGGAACTGAGGAGCGGACGGGCCGGCTGGGGTATATATTTAGCGCCATAGCGGCGCCACTCCAGGGGGCGCCAGCCGGCCCGCCGGTGTTGCTAGGGTAAAAAAGTTCCGAGATGCCGTGCACGCGCGGCGCGCACACCTAACTGGAATGGATAGGAGCAACACATCTCGAAGAACACCAGTTACTACAGGTGAGTAACCGTCTTTTCTCTCCATAGGCATGTCCCTGCCTGCCTTGCTGAGTCACAAGGTGTATCTGCCTTCTCTCAATGGGTCAGTTGTACAGCTGACGGTCCTTAATGGGCCATCAAGCAGGCTAGGCAGTGCTGATGCCAAACTGTCTGGGGTGTTACCCAGAAGCAGAGCACAGGTTTGAAATACAGACAGTGTAGAGCCAATACTTATAACTTTAAATACAAAAATGATACCTGCATACAGATAGCGTAATCATACCCAGCACGTCATACCTGTTCCATAGGCACCTTACTTGACCTCCTTCCTACAAGATTTGGTAGCGCTTTAGGCCCTTGGTTGCAACAATGATCTATACGGTCACAGATCATGTCAATACGGTCACACCCCTATGTTCAGCTATTGGGGGTGGGGCAGTGGATCCTGACCCCATCTGTCTATCTCACCAGGTCGGTTTCTTCCCCAGCGAGTGTGTTGAGCTCTTCCCGGACCGTCTGGCGCCAGAGCTCAAAGCAGGTGATGCCTGGGCCCCACAGCTGGGGTGCTGCTCCCCCACAATGAGGTGGCCCTGAGGACTTGGGGGGAGTAGGGAGCAGGGTGTTTAGGGTGAGACGGGGAGGGGCACAGGAGTATGGGGGATATGGGGAAGGTGGGGTGGGCGGCAGGGACTTGGGTGGAGATAGGGTGGGTGGGGTAAGGGGTGCTGGGTTGTGGGGGTAAAGAGGGGGTGGGGTGTAGGGGTAGGGAGTGGGGGGTATGGAGGGGACAGAGTGTAGAGGTGCGGCAGGGGTGCTGGGGTGTGGGAGTATGGAGGGGACAGGGTGTAGGGGCAGGACAGGGAGTACAGGGGTACAGAGGATGTGGTGCAGGGATGCAGTAGGGGTTTTGGGGTATGGAGGCTACAGGGTGTAGGGGTGTAGCTGGGGTTGGGGGGTTATGGAGGGGATGGGATATAGGGACAGGGCAAGGTGCAGAGCGGATGGGGTGCAGGGGTTGGGTTAGGGGGTGTGAGGGCATCCTTTCCCCCTAGCTGGGGTCTCCCCTGGGACTCCGGGGTCTCTCTGGCACCCTGGAGCACATCTTGGGCTCTGGTGCTCAGCAGGGCCAGCCCATGTCTGCTCCATGGAGAGGTGACTCAGGGTGACCCTGTGCTGGGGGGGGGAGAGCTCTGTCTCCACCATCCCAACCCTATTTCTTCCCCTCTGTTACCCCCAACAGATACAGATGGGACGGGCGCCAGCATCCCTGGGGTCCTCACGCCTCAGGGGCCCCTCTCCCCCACGTTGGGTAAGTACAGTAGAGCTGGCACAGGGAGCCTAAACAAGGGAGGCAGGGGGAAACTACAATATCATTCTGACCTCAGAGCTGGCTGCATCCCAGCACTGGGCGAGCTGTCCCCCCTGTGGCATTATATGCAGCTGTTCCCACTTGCCCCACCCCAGAGGTGGCTGTGTCCCAGCACAGAGTGGGCCATCCCCATGTGTTATGTGTGGCTGTTCCTGTCCGCCTACCCCAGAGGTGGCTGTGTCCCAGTGCCAAGCGAACCGTCCCCATGCGGATTTATGTGCGGCTGTTCCCAACTGCTCTGTCCCAGAGGTGGCTGCATCCCACCACTGGGCGAGCTGTACCTGTGTAGTGTTGTGTGTGGCTTTTGCTGGCTGCACCACCCGAGGTGGCTGTATCCCAGTGCCAGGAGCACGGTTCCTGTGACGTGTTATGTGCATCTGTTTCCGGCTGCGCCAACCCAGAGGTGGCTGTGCCAGCACTGAGCAAGCTGTCCCCATGCGGTGTTATGTGTGGCTGTTCTCACCTGCCCTGCCCCAGAGGTGGCTGTGTCCCAGTACCAAGTGAGCCATCCCCATGTGGTGTTATGTGTGGCTGTTCCTGTCTGCCCTACCTGAGGTAGCTGTGTCCCAGTGCCAGGCGAATCATCCCCGTGCTGTGTAATGTGAGGCTGTTCCTGGCTGCCCCACCCCAGAGGTGTCTGCATCCCAGCACTTGGCAAGCTGTCCCTGTGTGTTATGTGCATCAGTTGCACTCTGCCCCACCCCAGTGTTGGCTGTGTCCCACCACTAGGATAGCTGTCCCTGTGTAGTATATGTGGCTGTTCCCAGCTGCCCCGCCCCAGAGGTGGCTGCATCCCAGCAGCGGGTCAGCTCTCCCCTTGCAGTGTTATGTGAGGCTGTTCCCAGCTGCCACACCTGAAACATGGCTGTGTCCCAGGGCCAGGAGAACTGTCCCTGTAAGGCGTTGTGTGATTGTTCCCAGCTGCCCCACCCCAGAGGTGGCTCCGTCACTGCGCCGGGCGAGCTCTCCCCTTGTGGTGTTGTGTGGATCTTCCCAGCTGCCCTGCCCCATAGGTGGCTGTGTCCCAGTGCCAGGCGAGCTGTCCCCGTGTGGTGGCTGTTACGGACTCACAGGTCATGCCCATTCTTGGCCCCATACAGTCTCTGGGGGGGACCCCCCTTCAATGTGACAGCCCTTCTCAGGGGTGCACTCTCTCTTGGGGGGTAAGCCCCTCTGCCTCCTGGAACTGTACCTCTCTGAGTCTTGCATGCCTGTCTCTCACCATGGGCCCCCTCAGGGCCTCCACTCCCAGAGGGAATAATGCCTAGGCTCTCTAGACCGGAGCGACTCTCAGCCAGCGTAAAACAGGAGGGTTTATTGAGTGTCTGAACCCAGCACAGGAAACTCTCAAGGCCTTAGGCCTGGCCTCCCTCAGCACAGAACATCTAAGTCTCCCCCTGCATCCAGGTGGGCTCTGCCTGCTCTCTCTCCAATCCAGAGCCCCTGCACTTTCCAGCTGGGCATCTGATATCACCTGGCCCCAAGCCCCACCTCTGTCCCTTGTCTTCTGTCCAGGTAAACAGGGTCAGCTGGGCCTCCTCTCAGCCGTCCTTTGTACCCCTCTGGCTGGAACCGGCTGGTCAGCTGACCAGGGTCCTCTCTCTGCAGGCCACTGTCCTCCCACTGGCCAGAACCAGCTGTGGCATCTGAGCTAGGCCTCCTGGTCACCAGTTGCTGGCGTATCCATTCTCCTGGTCATTGGCTGGGGTCCCAAGTTCCATCGCTTGTCCTCTGTAACATCAAACTTCATTAAACCAGTAATGCCCAGGGAAACTGAGTCCCACCCCCTCTGCATGCAAACCATTGAAAAAAAAACGTGAAAATCCCTCACTTCATCACATCTCCCCCCATTCAAGTCTGAACTGAGCGGGGTCACTTAGCCAGTGACCTGGGGAAGTTCACGGCACCTGCCCCATTACAAAGCAGCGGCTGTAACACTGGAACTCCCCCTCACATGGACCACGTCCATGTTATAACCCTGGAGGAGCAGGCTCCATCTCAGCAGCTTGGCATTAGCCCCTTTAATTTGGTGCAGCCACATCAAGGGCGAGAGGTCAGTGTACACGGTGAAGTGCTGCCCAAATAGATACGGCTGCAGCTTTTTGACGGCCCACACCATGGCCAGACATTCCTTCTCTATGGCCACATTGTGCTGCTCCTGGGGCAGCAGCTTCTCACTCAAGTACACTGTAGATGTGCGGACTCACCCCCACGGGGTCTCCTGCTGGTCTCTCAGGGAATTAGCTCCGGAGCGCCCTCTGCAGGCTGGTGATCTGCCTGTCCTCTTGGCCCCTGTGTCCCTCCCTGGACCCCAGTGCCTGTTTAACTGGGGTGCTGCCCCCTGGCAGTACCCCACCAATCTGGGTCTCCCCTCCCTGGGGAACCCCCAACCCACTATCCCCACTTTGCCTCAGTTTTGGCTACTGCCCAGTCTCCATCTGGCCCCCCTTCACTGGGGCAGGCTGCAGTATTGGCCACTCATCATCGGCAAAGGGGTTTGGACCTGCTGCCCTCTGCAACCCCCAGTACCTGTTGGCCCAATGCTAGGCCGCAGCCTGGGGCTTTCCAGGCTGGAGCTCCCCAGCTCCTCTGCCTTTCCCCAGCCCTGCTTCACTCAGGTACCCTGTGTCCAGCTCCCTGCAGCCAGGCCCTTCTCCCTCTACAGGCAGAGGGAGACTCCCCTGGGCTTCTGGCTCACAGCCTCTTATAGGGACCAGCTGGGCCTGATTGGGGCATGGCCCAGCTGCGGCCGCTTCCTCAGTCAGCCCAGCTTTTAGAGCTGCAGCTTTCAAGCCTTCCCAGGCCACTTTTTAAACCCCTCAGAGCAGGAGTGGGTATCCACCCCGCTGCATACACAATGGGGTGTCTCTCCCCCTTAGTATCAGTTTGCATCAGCTCCGCACCCAGCCCCATGTCTGAGGCGTCGGTGAACACCAGGAAGGGTTTGTTAAAATCCAGAAGTACTTGTGGCACCTTAAAGACTAACAAATTTATTTTAGCATGAGCTTTCGTGAGCTATAGCTCACTTCTTCGGATGCATAGAATGGAACACACAGACAGGAGACATTTATACATACAGAGAACATGAAAAGGTGGAAGTATGCATAACAGGAAAAGTCTAATCAATTGAGATGAGCTATCATCAGCAGGAGGAAAAAACACTTTTTGAAGTGATAATTAAGATGACCCATAGAAGGCTGGGTCATCTTAATTATCACTTCAAAAAGTGTTTTTTCCTCCTGCTGATGATAGCTCATCTCAATTGATTAGACTTTTCCTGTTATGCATACTTCCACCTTTTCATGTTCTTTGTATGTATAAATGTCTCCTGTCTGTGTGTTCCATTCTATGCATCCGAAGAAGTGAGCTATAGCTCACGAAAGCTCATGCTAAAATAAATTTGTTAGTCTTTAAGGTGCCACAAGTATTCCTGTTCTTTTTGCGGATACAGACTAACACAGCTGCTACTCTGAAACCTGTTAACATCCAGAATTACCAGCACTGGGCTTTGGATGAGCGTCCCCTTTAGCCCACAGAGAGCCCTCTGGCACTGCTCGGTCCAGACCACCCTGTCTGGCTTTGCCTTCCTACAAAGCTCTGTGAGGGGAGCTGCCAGGGAGTTAAAGTGGGGCACAAACCTCCAGTAGTACCCCGCCATCCCAGTGAAAGGCTGGACTTGCTTCTTAGTCTGGGGAGTGAGCCAGTCCTTCATTGCCTCCACTTTGGCCGGTTCTGGCTTCAGGTGGCCGCTCCCCAACTTGTAGCCTAGATATGACACCTCTGCCATCCCCACCTTGCACTTTCCAGCTTTTATGGTCAGTCCTGCATCCTGGAGGCCTCTTCACTTGGGACACATGTTCTTCCCAGGTCTGACTAAAGACACAGATACCGTCAATATACACTAGAGCAGGGTTAGGCAACCTATGGCGGCACGTGAGCTGATTTTCAGTGGCACTCACACTGCCCGGGTCCTGGCCACTGATTCAGGGAGGCTCTGCATTTTAATTTAATTTTAAATGAAGCTTCTTATACATTTTTAAAACCTTAGTTTACATACAACAATAGTTTAGTTATATATTATGGACTTATAGAAAGAGTCTTTCTAAAAACATTAAAATTTATTACTGGCATGGGAAACCTTAAATCAGAGTGAATAAATGAAGACTCAGCACACCGCTTCTGAAAGGTTGCCGACCCCTGCGCTAGAGCAAAGTCCTCCATCCCCGCAGTAACTGGTCCACCAGGTGCTAAAAGGTGGCAGGTGCCCCCTTGAGGCCAAAAGGTAGGACCAAGAATGCAAAAAGCCCTATTGGGGTGGTGAAGGCAAACATCACCCGGGCCTCTGGGTCCAAAGGCACTTGCCAGTAGCCTTTGGTGAGATCCATAGTAGTGAGGTACCGGGCACCCCACAACTTATCTAGGGCCTCATCGGTCCTAGGCATGGGTTAGGCATCGGACATGGTGATGGCATTGAGCTTCCGATCCGGATCGACCCGTCCTTCTTGAGGACCAGCATCACGGGAGAGGCCCAGGGGCTGGAGGGTGGCTGAATCACCCCTAAAGCCAGCATGTCTCCGACCTCTCTCTCCAGGTCCTGGGCTGCTTTCCCAGTGACCCTGAATGGGGAACACCTGATGGGAGGGTTGGCTCCCGTCTCCACCCAGTGAACAGCCAGGTTTGTGAGCCCCAGTCGGTTGGAAAATTGCTGCTGGTAATGAATGCAGCGCCCCTCTGATCTCTGCCTGCTGGGCAGGGGTTAGCTGGTCTGAGTGGGGAATCGATTCCAGCAAGGGGTCAGCCCCAACCTCAGGGATGAGTCCCTCCCTTCTCCTCCCACTGCCCACACCCAGCCAGCACCAACTTCTCCCGGTCCCAGTACAGCTTCATCATGTTGACATGGTGCACCAGGTGGCTGTGTGCCCGGTTGGACAGTTCCACTACATAGTTCACCTCTTTTACGTGTCTGATGACCTTGAAGGGGCCGTCCCAGGCAGCTTGCAGCTTGTTCTTCCTCACGGGGATGAGAAGCATCACCTGGTCCCTGATAGCATAGGAGCGGGCACGTGCTGAGCGGTTTTACCAGACCTTCTGCTTCCTCTGGGCCCTGGCTAGGTTTCCCCTAGCCAAGCCCATGAGCTCCACGAGCTTTTCCGGGAAGATCAGTACATACTCCACCACTGATTCACTGTCGGGAGAGGCCTTCCCCTCTCACTTGTCCCTCATCAAGTCCAGGGGTCCCCTCACCTTCCTCCTGTACAGCAACTCAGACAGGGAAAACCCTGTGGATTCCTGGGGCACTTCCCTGTATGCAAACAGCAGGTGGGGTAAATACTTGTCCCAGTCCCGCGGGTGATGGTCCATAAAGGTTTTCAGCATCATCTTTAGGGTCCCATTGAACCTCTCCACCGGCCCATTGTACTGAGGGTGATATGCTAAGGCCCAGGTGTGCTGGTCCCAACACTTCTCCCACAAGCACTGGAGCAGGCCCGACATGAAGTCTGTAAGGGCCTCCTTGGGGAAACCCACTCTGCTGACAATGGGCAGCAGTGCATCTGCCACGGTGTCTGCCTAGATAGAGGACAAGGCCACCGCCTCAGGGTAGTGCGAAGCGAAATCCAACACTCACCCTGCTGAGGGGCCCCACTATGTCCATGGCCACCTTCTGAAAAGGCTCATCTATGATGGGCAAAGGTCTCAGATGTGCTGTCACGGAGTTCCCGGGTGATGCTCTGGAACTGCTCCCCACCAAGCCAGTCAGGACTTTGGGGAGCCTCCTCTTCCTTGGAGCAGACTGTCTCCAGGGCAAGAAGCTCACACAGCTTCACATCCTGGGTCTCTCCTTGGAGCATTCAGCGTCCTCTGCCCCTCCATGCGCCTCCCACAGCGAGTCCACACAGGGTCCTGCACCCCCACTTCGCAGTCAGACGTGACTCTCAGCCAGCCAGTAAAACAGAGGTTTATTAGATGACAGGAACATGGTCTAAAACAGAGCTTGTAGGTACAGAGAACCGGACCCCTCAGCCGGGTCCGTTCTGGGGCCCAGTGAGGCAGACCCCCACGTCTGCCCTCACTCCTCGTCCCCAGCCAGCCCCCAAACTGAAACCCCCTCCAGCCCCTCCTTCTCTGCTGAGTTCCTTTCCTGGGCGAGGAGGTCACCTGACCTCTTTGTTCTCCCACACCTTTAGCTATCACCTTGCAGGGGGGAAGGGCCTGGCCATTAGTTGCTAGGCGACAGAGGGCGGGCCAGAAACTGAGGCACCCACACAATATTCAGGGGAGACATTAAGAACAGTCCCACTTCGTCACAGGTGCTTTACACTTATCCCGGGCCTTTCCCACCCCCTGGCAGGAGTCACAGGACCTGCAATACTGTTGGACAGCATCAAAGACCCCAGGCCAGTAAAAGTTCTGCAGCAGCCTCTGCCTGTTGTGCCGTACTCCCTGATGCCCTGAAAGGGGAATATCAGGGTTGGAAGGGACTTCAGGAGGTCATCTAGTCCAACCCCCTGCTCAAAGCAGGACCAATTCCCAACTAAATCATCCCAGCCAGGGCTTCGTCCAAGCCTGACCTTAAAAACCTCTAAGGAATATTGTGGGCCAAGTACAACAGTCTGCGGCAGTACCTCTGGGAACCATCAACTGCCTCCTGGCTTTCCAAGGTTCAGTTTGCCCCAAACCAGCCCGTTCCCGGTACAGGAATCCCTTCTCCCACAAGAATATCTCCTGGCGGTCCTCCCTTGGGATCCTGCACTGCTGTGGTCCTCAGCTTCTCTAAAGAGAGATCCTCCTGCAGCTCCATCTGAATTCGGCTGCTGGGTTTGAGGGTACAGCCCTGGTTGATGGTGCCTCAGTTTTTCCTAATGTCCAACCTAAACCTTCCCCACTGCAACTTGAGACCATTACTCCTTGTTGAGTCATCTGCTACCACTGAGAACAGTCTAGATCCATCCTCTTTGGAACCCACTTTCAGGTTCAAATCCCCCCTCATTCTTCTCTTCTGCAGACTAAACAGTTCCCTCAGCCTCTCCTCATAAGTCATGTGCTCCAGCCCCCTAATCATTTTTGTTGCCCTCCTCTGGACTCTTTCCAATTTTTCCACATCCTTCTTGTAGTGTGGGGCCCAAAACTGGACACAGTACTCCAGATGAGACCTCACCAATGTCGAATAGAGGGGAATGATCACATCCCTCGATCTGCTGGCAATGCCCCTACTTATACAGCCCAAAATGCCATTAGCCTTCTTGGCAACAAGGGCACACTGTTGACTCATGTCCAGCTTCTCATCCACTGTAACCCCTAGGTCCTTTTCTGCAGCACTGCTTCCTAGCCATTCGGTCCCTAGTCTATAGCAGTGCATGGGATTCTTCCATCCTAAGTGCAGGACTCTGCACTTGTCCTTGTTGAACCTCATCAGATTTCTTTTGGCCCAATCCTCTAATTTGTCTAGGTCCCTCTGTATCCTATCCCTACCCTCCAGCGTATCTACCACTTCTCCCAGTTTAGTGTCATCTGGAAACTTGCTGAGGGTGCAGTCCACGCCATCCTCCAGATCATTAATGAAGATATTGAACAAAACCGGCCCCAGAACTGACTCTTGGAGCACTCCGCTTGATGCCGGCTGCCAACTAGACATGGAGCCATTGATCATAACCCATTGAGTCCAAAGATCTAGCCACCTTTCTATCCACCTTATAGTCCATTCATCCAGCCCATACTTCTTTAACTTGCCGGCAAGAATACTGTGGGAGACCATATCAAAAACTTTGCTGAAGTCAAGGAATAACACGTCCACTGCTTTCCCCTCATCCACAGACCCATAGTTCCCTGGATCCTCCTTCCCTTTTTAAACAATGGGCTCTACATTAGCCTTCTTCCAGTCATCCAGGACCTCCCCCGATCGCCGTGAGTTTTCAAAGATAATGGCCAATGGCTCTGCAATCACATCCACCAACTCCTTTAGCGCCCTCGGATGCAGTGCATCTGGCCCCATGGACTTGTGCTTGTCCAGCTTTTCTAAATAGTCCCGAACCACTTCTTTCTCCACAGAGAGCTGGTCACCTCCTCCCCATGCTGTGCTGCCCAGTGCAGCAGTCTGGGAGCTGACCTTGTTCGTGAAGACAGAGGCAAAAAAAGCATTGAGTACATTAGCTTTTTCTACATCCTCTGTCACTAGGTTGCCTCCCTCATTCAGTAAGGGGCCCACACTTTCGTTGACCTTCTTGTTGCTACCATACCTGAAGAAACCCTTCTTGTTACTCTTAACATCTCTTGTTAGCTTCAACTCCAAGTGTGATTTGGCCTTCCTGATTTCACTCCTGCATGCCTGAGCAATATTTTTATACTCCTCCCTGGTCATTTGTCCAATCTTCCACTTCTTGTAAGCTTCTTTTTTGCATTTAACATCAGCAAGGATTTCTCTGTTAAGCCAAGCTGGTCGCCTGCCATATTTACTATTCTTTCTACTCATCAGGATGGTTTGTTCCTGCAGCCTCAATAAGGAGTCTTTAAAATACAACCAGCTCTCCTGGACTCCTTTCCCCCTCATGTTATTCTCCCAGGGGATCCTGCCCATCAGTTCCCTGAGGGAGTCAAAGTCTGCTTTCCTGAAGTCCAGGGTCCGTATTCTGCTGCTCTCCTTTCTTCCTTGTGTCAGGATCCTGAACTCGACCATCTCATAGTCACTGCCTCCCAGGTTCCCATCCACTTTTGCTTTCCCTACTAATTCTTCCCAGTTTGTGAGCAGCAGGTCAAGAAGAGCTCTGCCCCAAGTCAGTTCCTCCAGCACTTGCACCAGGAAATTGTCCCCTACACTTTCCAAAAACTTCCTGGATTGTCTGTGCACTGCTGTATTGCTCTAGATATTGGGGTGATTGAAGTCCCCCATGAGAACCAGGGCCTGTGACCTAGTAACTTCTGTTAGTTGCCGGAAGAAAGCCTCGTCCACCTCATCCCCCTGGTCTGGTGGTCTATAGCAGACTCCCACCACGACATCTCTCTTGTTGCTCCCACTTCTAAACTTAATCCAGAGACTCTCAGGTTTTTCTGCAGTTTCATACTGGAGCTCTGAGCAGTCGTACTGCTCTCTTACATACAGTGCAACTCCCCCACCTTTTCTGCCCTGCCTGTCCTTCCATCCATGACAGTACTCCAGTCATGTGAGTTATCCCACCAAGTCTCTGTTATTCCAATCACATCATAATTCCTTGACTGTGCCAGGACTTCCAGTTTCCCCCTGCTTGTTTCCCAGCCTTCTTGCATTTGTGTATAGGCACTTAAGATAACTCGCTGATTGTCCTGCTTTCTCAGTATGAGACAGGAGTCCTTCCCCATTGTGCTCTCCTGCTCGTGCTTCCTCCCCGTATCCCACTTCCCCACTTACCTCAGGGCTTTGGTGTCCTTCCCCCGGTGAACCTAGTTTAAAGCCCTCCTCACTAGGTTAGCCAGCCTGCTTGCGAAGACGCTCTTCCCTCTCTTTGTTAGGTGGAGCCCGTCTCTGCCTATCTCTCCTCCTTCTTGGAACACCATCCCATGGTCAAACATCCAAAGCCTTCTGTCCGACACCACCTGCGTAGCCATTTGTTGACTTCCACAATCCAACGGTCTCTACCCGGGTCTTTTCCTTCCACAGGGAGGATGGACGAGAACACCACTTGCGCCTCAAACTCCTTTATCATTCTTCCCAGAGCCACATAGTCTGTAGTGATCCGCTCAAGGTCATTCTTGGCAGTATCATTGGTGCCCATGTGGAGAAGCAGGAAGGGGTAATGATCCGAGGGCTTGATGAGTCTCAGCAGTCTCTCCGTCACATCATGAATCCTAGCTCCTGGCAAGCAGCACACTTCTCAGTTTTCCCGGTCGGGACGGCAGATAGATAACTCAGTTCCCCTGAGGAGGGAGTCCCCGACCACCACCACCTGCCTCCTCCTCTTGGGAGCGGTGCTCGTGGAACCCCCATCCCTAGGACAGTGCATCTCATGCCTTCCAATCGGTGGAGTCTCCTTCTGCTCCCTTCCCTCAGATGTATCATCTAGTCCACTCTCTGCATTAGTACCTGTGGAAAGAACATGAAAATGGTTGCTCACCTGTATCTGCATTTCTGGTACATGGATGCTCCTCTTTCTTCTTCTGGAGGTCACATGCTGCCAAATTTCTTCACCGTCCTTCTGTCCCTGCTGTGCAGCCTGCTCTGATTCTTCAGAATGTTGTGCCCATAGAAGCATATCCTGACGTCTGTCCAGGAAATCTTCATTTTCTCTTATGCAACGCAGGGTCGATACTTGTTTCTCCAGACCTTGAACCTTCTCTTCCAATATGGAGACCAGCTTGCACGTTGTACAGACAAAGTCGCTTCTGTCCTGTGGAAGAAAGACAAACATGGCACAGGTCACAACAGCTGACCACTCACCATCCATAGCACTTTCCTTCTAAGAGCTTCCTCAGCTGCTGCAGCAACTACTCAGAGGAGCCTGCAAGTTGAATGCCTCAGTGGGCTCTCCCCAGGCGAACTCCCAGTCAAACTCCCTCTGTGAGCCTCTCCGCTGTTCGCTGCTCAGCTGGTTCACAGCTGACTGCCTTTTAGGTGATCATGCACCCCAGCCTCTTTGGGTCCCTCCTTACATCCCATCTGCTGTCCTCAAACTGCACCCGCACTGCGCAGATCTTTGGGCTTCCAGTCCACTGACCACACCTTAAGGTCTGGAGAGCAGATGTCATACAGCTGCTCCAACCCCACCAGGTTATACACATCCTCTGCGGTAGTGGCTCCTGTGCCCTTTCCCCACTTGTGGAGATGTTCCTACAGCAGGTTGGTGACCTCCTTGTAAGTGACACCTGAGATCTTGCCTACACCCTGGAATCGTTTCCTATACGCCTTGGGGCTCAGTTCAAACTTCAGCAGCAAAGCCTGTTTGAACAGGTCATAGTCCCCCATCTCAATACCATCCATTTGGCTGAATGCCTCTATGGCCTTGGGACCCAGGAGGGGGTTAGACAGCAGAGCCTGTCTGTGGGATCAATCTGGTGTAGATCCCAAGCCTTCTCAAAGGCTGTGAGGTAGGCATCAATATCCCCCCCCCCCCCCCGCCTCCTTAAACTGAGGTAGCAGTTTGGTATCTAGATTCCCCACAAAACTGGTGTCTCGGGGCCGTTTCCCACGTACCCCCAGCCGCCCCGGAAGGCCCTCTTGGCCCGTGTCACGGAGTTGGGGGAGACAAGGCCCTGCACCCCCGGCTTCCTGCGATTCACCATGACTCTCAGCCAGCCAGTAAAACAGAAGGTTTATTTAGACGATAGGAACACAGTCCAAGACAGGTATTGCAGGTACAGACAACAAGACCTCCTCAGTCAGGTCCATCTTGGGGGAGCAGGGGAGGCCAGGAGGTCTGACTGGCCTCCCCTCCATTTTCCCAACCAGCTCCAAACTGAAACTCTCCAGCCCCTCCTCTCCCTTTGTCTCTTTCCCAGTCCAGGAGGCCACCTGATTTCTTTGTTCTCCAACACCTTCAGTTGGCACCTTTGCAAGGGAGGGACCCAGGCTATCAGTTGCCAGGAGACAGGGTGTCAGCCATTCTCTGTGCAGACCTTTGCACATCCCTGCCCTCTATGCTCTGCAACAATCGCACACCCTTAGATACTTAAGAAATGCATAGGGGAAACTGAGGCACCCACACAGTATTTAGAGAAAACATTAAGAACATTCCCACTTCGTCACAGCCCGCCTCTCCTCCAACTCATGCTGCTCCTCCATCTCCAGCTCCTTCACTTTTAGCTCCAGCTCCAGGGAGTCGGGTCTGATAGACTCCCAGCTGCTACATGGACTGCCCCCATGGCTACTCCCCGGCTGCCCCTGCTGGGGTCTGGCGCCTGTTCCTCAGGCTGGTCATTCTCTACAAACTGAGCCATCAGCTGCTCCTTAGTGAGTCTCCCCACACTCAGCCCTCCCTCCCTGCACAGACATGCCAGGTCTCTCTTACGGAGCTGGTTATAGGCCATTTCCATGCTGGTTCCTTCAGTTCCCTCGTTTTATTGCTGGCAGCCACTCACTGCAAAGTGACTGTGCTCACAGCCAGCTGTCTACAGGGTGCATCCACAAACCATCCTCTGCTACTACATTGTCACAGACTCACAGGTTGTGCCCCACTCTTGGCCCCGTACGGTCCCTGGGGGGAACCCCCTTCAGTGTGACAGCCCTTCCCGGGGGTCCACTCTCTCTCGGGAGTTAAGCCCCTCAGCCTCCTGGAACCGCACCTCTCTGAGCCTTAGCACACCTGTCTCGCACCGTGAGCCCCCTCAGGGTGTCCACTCACTCTGGACCCCCGGGGCCTCCACTCCCAGAGGGAATAATGCCACCCTGATCTCTGGACCAGAGCGACTCTCAGCCAGCGTAAAACAGGAGGGTTTATGGAGCGTCTGAACCCAGCACAGGAAACTCTCAGGGCCTGGCCTCCCTCAGCACAGGACATCTAAGTCTCCCCTGCATCCAGGTGGGCTCTGCCTGCTCTCTTCTCCCAGCCCAGAGACCCTGGACTTTCCAGCTGAGAATCTGAGAGCACCTTCCCTTAGACCTACCTCTGTCCAGGTAAACAGGGTCACTTGGGCCTCCTCTCCTCTCAGCCGTCCTTTGTTCCCCTCTGGCTGGAACCAGCTGGTTAGGTCACCGGGGTCCTCTCTGCACAGCCCACTGTCCTGCCTCTGGCCAGAACTGGCTGTGACTCCTGAGCTGGGCCTCCCAATCGCCAGGTCACCAGTTGCTGGCGTATCCATTCTCCAGGCCATGGGCCGGGGTCCCTAGTTCCCTCACTGGTCCTGTGTAACAACAAACCCTCTCCTATAACCTTGTTAAACCAGCAACACCCGGGGTAACTGAGTCCCAACCCCTCTGCATGCAAACCATTGAAAAAACCATGAAAATCCCTCACTTTGTCACAGTGGTTTGTGCGCCTGTTCCCAGCTGCTCCACCCCAGAGGTGGCTGTGACCCGCCCCCAGGCAAGCTGTCCCCTTGTAATGTTATGTGCGTCTCTTCCCCGCTGCCCTGCCCCAGCGGTGGCTGCGTCCCAGCGCCAGGCAAGTTGTCCCAGTGTGGCTGTTCCCGGCTGCCCCACTCCAGAGGTGGCTGTGTCCCAGCAATGAGCGATATGTCCCCATGCAGTGTTATCTGCGGCTATAACCCGGCTGCCCCGCCCCAAAGGTGGCTTCATCCCAGTGCCGGGCGAGCTGTCTCTATGTGGCATGATATGCGGCTGTTCCCACCTGCCCTGCCCCAGAGATGGCTGTATCTCAGTACCAAGTGAGCTGTCCCCATGTGGTATTATGTGTGTCTGTTTCTGTCCGCCCTACCCCAGAGATGGCTGTGTCCCAGCGCCAGGCGAACCGTCCCCGTGTGGTGTTATGTGCGGCTGTTCACGGCTGTGCCACCCCAGAGGTGGCTGCGTACTGGAGCCAGGCGAGCTCTCCCAGTGTGGCTTTATGTGCGGCTCTTCCTGGCTGCCCCGCCCCAGACATGGCTGCTTCCCAGTGCTGCGCGAGCTCTTTCCCTGCAGTGTTATGTGCGGCTGTTCCTGGCTCTCCTGCCCCAGAGGTGTCTGTGTCCCGGCACCACGCAAGCCGTCTCCTTGTGGTGTTATGTGCAGCTGTTCCTGGCTCTCCTGCCCCAGCGGTGGCTGCGTCCCAGCGCCAGGCGAACTGTCTGTGCAGTGTTATATGTGGCTGTTCCTGGCTGCCCCACTCCAGAGGTGGCTGTGTCCCAGCAATGAGCGATATGTCCCCGTGCAGTGTTATCTGCGGCTATAACCCAGCTGCCCTGCCGCAGAGGTGGTTTCATCCCAGCGCCGGGCGAGCTGTCCCCATGTGGCATGATATGCGGCTGTTCCCACCTGCCCTGCCCCAGAGGTGGCTGTATCTCAGTACCAAGTGAGCCGTCTGTGACGCAGGAGGGAGCGGGGTGGATTGACCTGGGAATGTCATTTAGTTTTACTGGGACTGTCTGCATGGGGAATGGAGAGCAGGGGATGACTTTAGGTGAGGGACGGTACCTGAGCCTGTAACCTGAGGCGGGGGTTGGGGGAGTCGACACCTTTGCCTGGGGAACTGGACAAAGGGAGAGGGGGAGAGAAGGAGGGGGAGAGCCTGCTGGAGAGGTTTTTTCAGTTTTGGGCTGGCTGGGAAGAGGCAGGGAACCCCGAGTCTGGGGTCTAAGATCTTTGCCCCCCAGAGGGACCTGGCTGAGGGGTCCTGGTTGTACCTACAAGCCCTGCTTGGGACTGTCTTCCTGTTGTCTAATAAACCTTCTGTTTTACTGGCTGGCTCAGAGTCACGGTGAATCGTAGGAAGTGGGGGGTGCAGGGCCCTGACTCCCCCACACTCCGTGACACCGTCCCCATGTGGTGTTATGTGTGTCTGTTTCTGTCCGCCCTACCCCAGCAGTGGCTGCGTCCCAGCACTGAGCGAGCAGTCCCTGTGCGCTGTTATGTGTGGCTGTCCCGAGCTGTCCCACCCCAGAGGTGGCTGCATCCTGGCACCGCGCGAGCTGTCCCTGTGCAGTATGTGCAACTGTTCCTGGCTGCTCCACCGCATAGGTGGCTGTGTCCCAGCGTTGGGCGAGTTGTGCCAGTGTGGTGTTATGTGTGACTGTTCCCAGCTGCCCTGCCACAGAGGTGGCTTTGTCCCAGTGCCAGGCGAACCATCCCCATGAGGAGTTGTGTGTGACTGTTCCCAGCTGCCCCACCCCAGAGGTGGCTGTGTCCAAGTGCCAGGTGAGCTGACCCCGTCTTGTGTAGTGTTATGTGCGGCAGTTACTGGCTGCCACACCTCAGAGGTGGCGACGTCCAAGTGCCCGGTGAGCTGTCCCAATGCGTCGTTATATGCAGCTGTTCCCACCTGCCCTGCCCCAGAGATGGCTGTATCTCAGTACCGAGTGAGCCATCCCCATGTGGTGTTAGGGGTGGCCGTTCCTGTCCACTCCACTCCAGAGGTGGCTGTGTCCCAGTGCCAGGTGAACCGTCCCTATGAGGGATTATGTGCGGCTGTTCCCAGCTGCCCCGACTCAGAGGTGTGTGCGTCCCAGCGCCGGGCAAGTTGTCCTCATGCGGTGTTATGTGCTACTGTTCCCAGCTGCCCCGTCCCAGAGGTGGCTGTATCGTGGAGCCGGGCAAGCTCTCTCCATGTGGTTTTATGTGCAGCTCTTCCCGGCTGTCCCAGCCCAGTCACGGCTGTGTCGCAGCACCGCGCAAGCTGCAGCGTTATGTGCAGTTGTTCCCCCCTGCCCCGTCCCAGAGGTGGCTGTATCCTGGAGCCGGGCAAGCTCTCTCCATGTGGTTTTATGTGCAGCTCTTCCCGGCTGTCACGGCTGTGTCCCGGCACCGCGCAAGCTGCGGCGTTATGTGCAGTTGTTCCCCCCTGCCCTGTCCTAGAGGTGGCCGTGCTCCAGCACTGAGTGAGCCGTCCTCATGGGGAGTTGTGTGTGGCTGTTCCTCTCCACCCTGCTGCTGAAGTGGCTGCGACCCAGTGCCAGGCGAACCGGCCCCATGAGTCGTTATGTGCTACTGTTCCCAGCTGTCCCACCCCATAGGTGGCTGTTTTCCAGCACCAGGCGAGCTGTCCCTCTGTGGTGGCACGTGCTCCTGTTTCTATCTACCCCGACCCAGAGGTGGCTGCATCCCAGCGCCGGGCGAGCTGTACCCGGGCGGTGTTGTGTGGCTGTTTCTGTCCGCCCTACTCCAGAGGTGGCTGCGTCCCAGCGCCGGGCGAGCTGTACCCGGGCGGTGTTGTGTGGCTGTTTCTGTCCGCCCTACTCCAGAGGTGGCTGCGTCCCAGCGCCGGGCGAGCTGTACCCGGGCGGTGTTGTGTGGCTGTTTCTGTCCGCCCTACCCCAGAGGTGGGTGCATCCCAGCGCCAGGCGAGCTGTACCCGGGTGGTGTTGTGTGGCTGTTTCTGTCCGCCCTACTCCAGAGGTGGCTGCGTCCCAGCGCCAGGCGAGCTGTACCCGGGTGGTGTTGTGTGGCTGTTTCTGTCCGCCCTACCCCAGAGGTGGCTGCGTCCCAGCGCCGGGCGAGCTGTACCCGGGCGGTGTTGTGTGGCTGTTTCTGTCCGCCCTACCCCAGCGGTGGCTGCGTCCCAGCGCCGGGCGAGCTGTACCCGGGCGGTGTTGTGTGGCTGTTTCTGTCCGCCCTACCCCAGCGGTGGCTGCGTCCCAGCACCAGGCGAGCTGTACCCGGGCGGTGTTGTGTGGCTGTTTCTGTCCGCCCTACTCCAGAGGTGGCTGCGTCCCAGCGCCGGGCGAGCTGTACCCGGGCGGTGTTGTGTGGCTGTTTCTGTCCGCCCTACCCCAGCGGTGGCTGCGTCCCAGCGCCAGGCGTACCATCCCCATGAGGAGTTGTGTGGCTGTTCCTGGCTCTCCCGCCCCAGCGGTGGCTGCAGTGGCGTAGCCAGGTGGAGGGAACAGGGGGAGCTTTGTTAGTCTATACGGTGCCACAGAACTCTGCTGCTTTTACAAAAAAAAAGGGGGGCCACCCACTGCAGCGTTTTCACTGGAGGGGTGGTGCTTTTACTCACCCGGCAGCGCTCCGGGTCTTCGGCGGCACCGCGGCGGCGGGACCTTCACTCGCTCCACGGGTCTTCGGCGGCATTTCGGCGGCGGGTCCTTCAGTGCCGCCGAAGACCCCCAGAGCGAGTGAGGGCCCAGCACCGAAGTGCCGCCGAAGACCCCCAGAGCGAGTGAGGGCCCAGCACCGAAGTGCCGCCGAAGACCCTGAGCGCCGCCGGGTGAGTAAAAATTCAAAAGGCACCAAGGAATTGACAAGGCGCCACTTGTGCTCAGTGGGGGAGCGGCCGCTGCCCCGCTCCCCACCAGCTACGTCCCAGCGCTGGGCGAGTTGTCCCACTGTGGAGTAATATGCAGCTGTACCCAGCTGGCCTGCTCCAGAGGTGGCTGCGTCCCAGCAATGAGCAATATGTCCCTGCACAGTAGTATCTGCGGCTATAACCTCTGAGGTGGCTTCATCCCAGGGCCGGGGGAGCTGTTCCTATGTGTCATTATATGCGGTTGTTCCCACCTTCCCCGCCCCAGAGAGGCTGTATCTCAGCATGGAGCGAGCTGTCCCCATGTGGTGTTATGTGTGGCTGTTCCTGTCCGCCCTACCCCAGAGGTGGCTGTGTCCCAGTGCCGGGCGAGCTGTCCCCATGCAGTGTTATGTGTGGCTGTTCCTGTCCGCCCTACCCCAGAGGTGGCTGTGTCCCAGTGCCGGGCGAGCTGTCCCCATGCAGTGTTATGTGCGGCTGTTCCTGGGTCGTGACGGTCTCTGTCCCGCAGTGTGTAAGAAGCACGGGAAGCTCCTTGGTTTTCTTCGCACCTTCATGAAGTCACGGCCCAGCAAGCAGCGACTGAAGCAGCGCGGGATCCTGCGTGAGCGTGTCTTCGGCTGCGACCTGGGGGAGCATCTCCTGAACTCGGGGCACGACGGTGGGACCCCTGGCCTATAGGACATTGTCTCCCATCCCCATGGCCGCGCCCCTTCCCCCAGGCTTGCGCTTTGAGGCACTGCCTCCAATCCCCCCAGCCGTGCCCTGTCTCCCAGCCTGGCACTATGGGACGCTGCCTCCAATCCCCCCGGCTGTGCCCCATCCTCCAGCCTGGCGCTGTGGGGCACTGCCTCCCATCCCCCCAGCTGTGCCCCATCCTCCAGCCTGGCACTATGGGACGCTGCCTCCAATCCCCCCAGCCGTGCCCTGTCTCCCAGCCTGGCACTATGGGACGCTGCCTCCAATCCCCCCAGCTGTGCCCCATCCTCCAGCCTGGCGCTGTGGGGCACTGCCTCCCATCCCCCCAGCTGTGCCCCATCCTCCAGCCTGGCACTATGGGACGCTGCCTCCAATCCCCCCAGCCGTGCCCTGTCTCCCAGCCTGGCACTATGGGACGCTGCCTCCAATCCCCCCGGCTGTGCCCCATCCTCCAGCCTGGCGCTGTGGGGCACTGCCTCCCATCCCCCCAGCTGTGCCCCATCCTCCAGCCTGGCACTATGGGACGCTGCCTCCAATCCCCCCAGCCGTGCCCTGTCTCCCAGCCTGGCACTGTGGGACGCTGCCTCCAATCCCCCCAGCTGTGCCCCATCCTCCAGCCTGGCGCTGTGGGGCACTGCCTCCCATCCCCCTGACCAGATCTTGTCTCCCTGCCTGGCACAATAGAGCGCTGCCTCCCATCCACCCCGGCCACACCCTGTCCTCCGTCCATGCCCCATCTCCCATCCTGGCGCTATGGGGCACTGCCTCCTTTCCCCCTGGCCATGCCCCGTCCCCTGGCCTCGCCTCTGCTCCCATCCTGGCACTACGGGGCACTGCCTCCTTTCCCCCTGGCCATGCCCCGTCCCCTGGCCTCGCCTCTGCTCCCATCCTGGTGCTATGGGGCACTGCCTCCTTTCCCCCTGGCCATGCCCCGTCCCCTGGCCTCGCCTCTGCTCCCATCCTGGTGCTATGGGGCACTGCCTCCTTTCCCCCTGGCCATGCCCCGTCCCCTGGCCTCGCCTCTGCTCCCATCCTGGCACTACGGGGCACTGCCTCCTTTCCCCCTGGCCATGCCCCGTCCCCTGGCCTCGCCTCTGCTCCCATCCTGGTGCTATGGGGCACTGCCTCCTTTCCCCCTGGCCATGCCCCGTCCCCTGGCCTCGCCTCTGCTCCCATCCTGGCGCTATGGGGCACTGCCTCCTTTCCCCCTGGCCATGCCCCGTCCCCTGGCCTCGCCTCTGCTCCCATCCTGGCACTACGGGGCACTGCCTCCTTTCCCCCTGGCCATGCCCCGTCCCCTGGCCTCGCCTCTGCTCCCATCCTGGCACTACGGGGCACTGCCTTCTATCCCCCCCCAGCCGTGCCCCCTGTCCCAGCCTGGCATTATGGGGCACTGCCTCCCATTCCCCCGGCTGTGCCCCCCCTGGCCACACCTCTTCTCCCATCCTCCTCCCATACCCCATCCGCGCCCCATCCCCCGGCCTGGCGCTATGGGGCACTGCCTCCCCATCCCCCCGTCCGCGCTCCGTCCTCTGGCCGTGCCTCATCTCCCAACCCAGCGCTATAGGGCACTGCCTCCCATCCTCCCCCAGCTGCACCCCCTTCCCCCAGCCTGGCGCTATGGGTCACTGCCTGCCATCCCCCCCACCACACCCCATCTCCCATTCTAGCGCTATGGGGAACTGCCTCCCATGCCCCCGGCCATTCCCCAACCCGGCCATTCCCCAGCCCTGCCCTTGCCCCGTCCCCCCAGCCTGGCACTATGGGGCGCTGCCTCCCAAACCCCTGGCTGCACCCCGCACCCTGGCTGCATCCATCTCCCAGCCTGGCGCTATGGGGCACTGCCTCCCACCCCCACCTCCCCGGCTGCGCCCCGTCCTTCGGCCGCGCCCTATCTCCTGGCCTGGCACTATGGGACTCTGCCTCCCATCCCCCCAGCCGTGCGCCCCCCCACCCCATTGGCCTGGCTTTGGAGGTCTTGATGCTGCCACCCGTTCCCGTACCCCCTGCTTATCCCGTGCCTCGCACAGTTCCCCAGGTCCTGCGCTGCTGCTCAGAGTTCATCGAGAAGCACGGCATGGTGGATGGGATCTATCGCCTCTCAGGCGTCGCCTCCAACATCCAGAAGCTGCGGTGAGGCCCGGGGATGGGGAGTTGGGGGTGGGCACAGGAGGGGGGCACAGGGGAGTGGCAGGCAGCCAGGGGATTTGGGCACGGGAGAGGTGCAGGGCGCGGCGATAGGCAGGGGAGGGTGGGGGGTGCAGGGCACTGTGTGGGGTGGTACCAGACTGGCCCCCAGGGTTAGGGGGTAAGGTGAAGGGGCAAGGCAAGGGAAGAAGGGTGTCAGGGTTGGGTGGCAGTGTTGGGGGGCAGAGTGTAGGGCGCAGGGGGCAGGGCACAGGAGAGCAGGGTTGGGTGGCTGGGGCAGGGGGGCAGGGTTTGGGGGCAGGCACTGGCCTCGCCATACCCGCTCTCCCCTTTTCCCAGGCACGAGTTTGACAGCGAGCGGGTGCCAGAGCTGGGCCGGGCGACCTACCTGCAGGACATCCACTGCGTGAGCTCCCTGTGCAAGCTCTACTTCCGCGAGCTGCCCAACCCGTTGCTCACCTACCAGCTTTACCACAAGTTCGCGGTGAGCCCGGGATGCCCCTGCTGCCCCCCAACTCCCACGTTCCCTCCCGCCCCCGCACCCCTCGCGTTAACCCAACCCGCTGCTCACGTACCAGCTCTACCACAAGTTCGCGGTGAGCCCGGGATGCCCCCGCTGCCCCCCAACTCCCGCGTTCCCTCCCGCCCCCGCACCCCTCGCGTTAACCCAACCCGCTGCTCACGTACCAGCTCTACCACAAGTTCGCGGTGAGCCCGGGATGCCCCCGCTGCCCCCCAACTCCCGCGTTCCCTCCCGCCCCCGCACCCCTCGCGTTAACCCAACCCGCTGCTCACGTACCAGCTCTACCACAAGTTCGCGGTGAGCCCGGGATGCCCCGGCTGCCCCCCAACTCCGCTACTCCCGCCCCCGCACCCCTCGCGTTAACCCAACCCGCTGCTCACCTACCAGCTCTACCACAAGTTCGCGGTGAGTCCAGGGCTGCTCCCCAGCCTCCTGCCTCCGCATCCCCCCACCCTCATGTTAACACCCTCCCCCCCCGCCCTGATAACAGCCCCTTTGCCCTGCAGGAAGCTGTGGCAGTGCCCGGCGAGGAGGAGCGCCTGGTGCGGGTGCATGATGTCATCCAGCAGCTGCCACCGCCCCACTACAGGTACCTGCCCCACAGGGCCGCGGGGGTCTGGTGTCGCAGAGCCGTGTGTGACAGCTGGGGGGCTGGGGTGGTGGGTGATGCCCAGCGGGGTCAGAGCCCCACGGGGTCATGGGCGACGGCTGGGGGGGGAGGTCAGGGGTCTGTGGGTGACGACGGGGGGGGGTGGCTGAGGGCTAGGGGACCCCAAAGGGTGTGGATAGCAGTTGGAGGGCTCAGGGCCCTGTGGGATTGTGGGTAATTGGAGGGCAGGCTGGGGCCGGGTCCCCCTCACCAGCTGCCGCCCCCCTCAGGACCCTGGAGTTCCTGCTGCGGCACCTGGCCCGGGTGGCCACACACAGCCCAGAAACCAGCATGCACATCAGGAACCTGGCCATCGTATGGGCCCCCAACCTGCTCCGGTAAGTGCCTCCGACCCCCCTCCGGCTCCCCTCCGCCCGCCCTGCCAGGCCCCCGCACCAGCTACCATCCCCCCAACCTGCTTCGGTAAGTGCCCCCCCCAACCCCCCTCTGGCCCCCCAGCCTGCCCCTGCTACAATCCCCCCAACCTGCTCTGCTGAGCACCCCCATCCCCCTCCAGCTCCCCTCCACCCACCCTGCCAGGCCCCCGCACTGGCTACCATCACCCCAACCTGCTGCTGTAAGTGCCTCCGACCCCCCTCCGGCTCCCCTCCGCCCACCCTGCCAGGCCCCCGCACCGGCTACCATCCCCCCAACCTGCTCCACTGAATTCCTCCCACCAGCCCCCCCATGCTGGCTCCAATCCCTCCAGCCTCCTCCGGTGAGTGCACCCCTGCCAGGCCCCACGTGCCAGCTCCAATCCGCTCCCCTCTGCCCCCCAGGTCGCTGGAGCTGGAGGCCGTGGGGCTGAGCGGGGCAGAGGCCTTCCACGAGGTGCGGGTCCAGTCCGTGGTGGTTGAGTTCCTGCTCAGCCATGTCCAGGTGCTGTTCAGCGACAAGTTCACCTCCATCGGCAAGGACAGCGCAGGTGGGGCATGTGGGGGGCCCATCGGGGGCACAGGAGCCATGTGGGGCAGTGGGGGGCGGGGCATGGAGAGGCAGTGGGGGGTAGACAATGTGGAAAGGACAGCCGGGGTGGGGGGCAGCATGTGGGAGGGGACTGCACAGTACAGGCTGGAGGGGCAGTGCTGGGGACCAGCCTAGGAGAAGCTGGGGGGCAGCATGGGGTGGCCCTGGGGGTAGCACAGCACAGCCTGGAGGGGAGGTTCAGCCCAAGGGGGCAGCATGGAGGGCATGCGGGGGGGAGCAAGGTGCTCAGTGGTGGGGGGGCATACAGAGACTGGCTGGCTGCTGAGCTGTGGGGGGGAACAGACTCTGCCCTAGAGGAGGCTGGGATCTTTGTCTGCTGCCTTGTTTGTGATGCTGCGCTGCTGGGCACCCCCCCCCCACTCAGACCTGCTCCCTGGCCCCCAGCAGGGGGTTGGGGTGGGGCTGGGTGGAGGCTGCTGCTCCAAGGGTGGGGACCTGTCCCCAGTGGCATTGGGCGGGGTGCGTGAGGGGGGATGGCCAGCAGCAGGATTTGAGGGGTGGTCTCCTTGCCTCACCCCATCCCCCCAGATCCAGCTTTGTGCCCTCTCGCTGTCTTGTGTCCTTGGGGGTGTGGCAGGGAGGGGCTCGGGGGGATGGGGGCAGCAAGGGATGGAGGGAGACACCTGAGGGATTCTGAGGGGTAGATGTGGGGGGAACTGGGGAAGGTTGGCAACAGTGGGGTTTGGAGGGGTGGAGGGGCATTGGGGAGGCTGGGGACAGTGGGGTTTGGGGCGATGGGGCAGTTTGGGGGGTGGGGGGCACAGGGAGGCTGGGTGCAGTGGGGTTTAGGGGGATGGGGCAGTTTGGGGGAAGTTTGGGGGCAGTGGGTTTGGGGGGACAGTTTGGGGGCAGTGGGGTTTGAGGTCCCCACAGCGAGTCCACCTGGGGACCTTCACCCCCCAAAGGGCCCTGCACCCCCACTCCGCAGTCACAGGGACTCAGCCAGTGTGTGACACAGGAGGTTTATTAGTCGGGGGATCTTGTTAGCACAGAAATCAGGAACTTTCACCAGAGTCCATCTGGAGGGGTTGGGGGGACGTCCAGAGCCCTTGGCTCCTCCCCCTTCCCCCCAGTCCCAAACCAGGGGACTGACCCTTTCAGCTGCCCATTGCCCCCTCTCCTTCCTTTGTTTCTTTCCCGGGCCAGCAGGTCCCGGGTCTCTGGTCTGCACCAGCACTCGGGCTGGTTCTTGCAGAGGAGGGGGCCTGGCCCGGCCCTCAGTTGCCAGGATACGGCGTGTGGGCCATTCTCTGCAGCCCACCAGCAGTCACACCTGCCCTCTAGGGGTCTCTGCAACGATCACCCCCCCTTATCCCACCACATGGGGAAACTGAGACACACCAGTTTTCAGAGAAAACATTAAGAACATTCCCACTTTGTCACACTGGGGAAGGCTGGAGGCAGTGGGGTTTGGAGGGGTGGGGGGCAGTGGGGCAGTGGGAGAAGTTTGGGGGCAGTGGGCCATGGGGAGCTATTGGGGCAGCCAGTGCCACCCGCCCCCACCCTGTGCTTTGCTCTCTGTGTAGCAAGCTGATCTGTTCTCTGCAGCTACCCCCCGGTCCCTAGCCTGGGGCTGTACCCCCGCTCCCCTGCTGCATGTCAGGATCCCAGGCCCAGGGAGAGGGGGCTCTGCTCTGGGCATGGGGGTGCCCCTGGGCTCTGGCGTGATGCCCCCCCGACCACCCTCTAACCCTGTTCTCTCTCCAGCCCCCCAGCCGGCACCCCGGAAGCTGGCCTGGCCCCCCAAGACCGGCCGGCTGCTCACCCTGCCCGAAGCCCTGAGCAAGGCCCAGAGGGAGCCGGAGACGCAGCAAGATGGGGTGGGGGGTGTGCCGGAGGAACAGGGGGACTAAGGGGGCGGGGGGGATCATCCACTCCCCCTGGATCAGATTCATGGACCCATGAACCCCTCTATCCTGCCACCTCCCTGTCGCCCACGGGCCCCTCTGCCCCCCAGTATCCTGCCCCCTCCCTGCCACCCACGGGCCCCTCCACCCCCCGGTATCCTGACCCCTCCCTGCCACCCACCGGCCCCTCTACATGGGCTGTGGGGTACCATGGCTCCGTGACCCCACCCCCCGCTCTGGTGCAGTCAGCTGCACCCCCAGATAAGCGCTGATCCCAGACACTGCGGTGGGGAGGTGCCCATAGCAGGGGGTTCTGGCGGCCCAGGTCGCTGGCTGTGGGGCAGGAGCAGGGTGGCACAGCTCTCCCTGCGTGGGGCCCCATGGGCTCTCAGGGCTGGGGCAGGGCAGGACAGGGTCAGTGCCCACCCAGGCAGGGAGGCTCAGGCCCTGGATTTAACCAGCTCCTGTTGAGAACAAGAGAACATTAAATGTCCAGCTGGTAATGCCCCGCATTGGTGATTCATGGTGCCCGGCACCCAGCGGCTCGCCCTGGGGAGACAACTGGCTGGGGGTGGGGATGGGGGGCTGACATTGACTGGGCCTGGTGGTGGGAGGACACTGAGCCTGGTGGGGATGGGGGGTTGCTGAAGTGGGGGGCTGCCAAGGCAGACTGGGGAGGCAGGTGCTAGGGGGGCAACGAGACAGGCTGGGGAGGGGGTTGCTGAGCTGGGGGGCTGCTGGAGGTGCTGAGGCAGGCTGGGGAGGGGGGTGCTGGGGGGGGGTGCCCAGACAGGCTGGGGAGGAGGGTGCTGAGGCAGGTGGGGGCCTGAGGTGGGGGGTGCTAGGGGGGCACCACGGAAGGCTAGGGGGTGCCAAGGCAGGCTAGGAAAGGGGGTGCTGAGGTGGGGAGGTGCTAAGACAGGCTGGGGAGGGGGTGCTGGGGGCACCGAGGCAGGCTGGGGAGGGGCGTTCTGGGGATGCCCAGGTAGGCTGGGAGGTGCCGAGACAGGCTAGCCCTGTGGTGGGAGGGAGGGGTGGACAATCCTGCGACCAAATGCAGTGGGGTGTGGAACTTGGGGGGGCCCATAGAGTGCTGGGCCTGGATGCTGGGGGGCTGAGGCCGAGGCCAACGTGAGCTGCAGTGGGGGGGGGCAACCTCCCCCACACACACACACACCGGGGAAGCTGCCTTCTGTGCTGACCAGCTGGGACCTGCGGAGCCCTGAGCCCAGCGCCCGGCCATGCTGAGGGGGCTGGGCCCTGCATTGGCACCTGGCTCCCCGCCCCTCACCCAGGTAACAACTCCCAGTGCCCAGCTGCGCTGCTGCGTCTCTGCGGAGTCGAGCCTCCCCCTGGCCCGCCTCTCCCCATGGGCTCACAGTGCCATCGCTGGTTTCCACAGTGAGATCCCTGCAGCCTGCCAGGGCGTTAAATCCTGTCCTGCTGCTGGCACTAGGGGGCACCATAGTGCTTGGGGCTGAGTAGGGGGTGCCGTATTGCAGGGAGAGGAGCAGGGGGCGCTGTGCTGCAGGGAGCGGAGTGGGGGCTCAGCAGGGGGCGCTGTGCTGCAGGGAGCGGAGTGGGGGCTCAGCAGGGGGCGCTGGGTTCCGGGGAGCAGGGCAGGGGGCTCAGCAGGGGGCGCTGTGCTGCGGGGAGCGGGGCGGGGGCTCAGCAGGGGGCGCTGGGCTGCGGGGAGCAGGGAGGGGGCTCAGCAGGGGGCGCTGTGCTGCGGGGAGCGGGGCGGGGGCTCAGCAGGGGGCGCTGGCTGCGGGGAGCGGGGCGGGGGCTCAGCAGGGGGCGCTGGGCTGCAGGGAGCGGAGTGGGGGCTCAGCAGGGGGCGCTGGGTTCCGGGGAGCAGGGCAGGGGGCTCAGCAGGGGGCGCTGTGCTGCGGGGAGCGGGGCGGGGGCTCAGCAGGGGGCGCTGGGCTGCGGGGAGCAGGGAGGGGGCTCAGCAGGGGGCGCTGGCTGCGGGGAGCGGGGCGGGGGCTCAGCAGGGGGCGCTGGGGAGCGGGGCGGGGGCACCGCAGGGGGTGCTGGGCTGCGGGGAGCGGGGCGGGGGCTCAGCAGGGGGCGCTGGCTGTGGGGAGCGGGGCAGGGGGCTCAGCAGGGGGCGCTGGGCTGCGGGGAGCGGGGCGGGGGCTCAGCAGGGGGCGCTGGGGAGCGGGGAGGGGGCTCAGCAGGGGGTGCTGGGCTGCGGGGAGCGGGGCGGGGGCTCAGCAGGGGGCGCTGGCTGTGGGGAGCGGGGCGGGGGCTCAGCAGGGGGCGCTGGGGAGCGGGGCGGGGGCTCAGCAGGGGGCGCTGGGGAGCGGGGTGGGGGCTCAGCAGGGGGTGCTGGGCTGCGGGGAGCGGGGTGGGGGCTCAGCAGGGGGTGCTGGGCTGCGGGGAGCGGGGCGGGGGAGCTGCAGAGAGGGGCTCAGTAGGGGGCTCTGTGCTCCAGCGAGGGACTGAGATTCTTGTGGGGCAGGCCCAGCTGACCTCCCCCCCGTCTGTGTCCCTGTCCCCCAGGGCGCTCCTGCCTCCCACGCCCCAAGTCCCTGCTGGGCAGCTGCCCCTCAACCCGCCTGCTCTCGCTGGAGGAGGCCCAGGCCCGGACGCAGGCCCAGGCCCAGGCCCAAGCCCAAGCCCAAGCCCAAGCCCAGCACACGGCCCCTGGCCAGGCCAAGAGACCTGAGGCCGAGACCGGACGGGGGCCCCCGGGGAGGCTGCCCCTCGCGCTGGACTCTCCCCATGACAGGTAATGGGGCCTTCCCCCACTGGGGTTGCTGGCTCTGGGGTGGGGGCTGGTGAACTCAGGGGGGATGGGGCATGGGGGCCTTTCCCTCCCTAGGGGGTGCTGGCCCCCATCTGGCCCCAGAAGGTGGTGGGCTCAGGGGTGTGTGGAATGGGGCTGGCAGGGCCATGGGTTGGGCTGATGCTGACTCTCCACAGGCGCCAGGCGCGGGGCGGGAGCTGGAAAACCTTCTTTGCCTTGGGCAGGGCACCTGCCATCAGCCACAAGAGAGTGCAGCTTCCGGGCGGGCAGACGGGTGAGTGAGCCCTGCCCCATGCAGCCCCCCAGCCCCACGCAACCCCCCTGATTCCTGCCCCATGCAGCCCCCACAGCTTCCCTCAGCCCCACACAGCCTCCCAGCTTCCCCCTGACCCACGTACCCCCCATTTCCAGCCCTGCCCCACAAACCTCCCCCCAGCTCCACACCGACCTCCCAGCCCCACATCGCTCTTCCTCCTGTTCTCTGTCTCTCCCCCTGCCCCATGGAGTGGGGATGGGGGGTGTATGTTTGAGTGCTTGCTTATGTCCATTCCATGCTAGATGTGCACGCGCCCACGGGCCCAGCTGCCGGAGATTTTTCCCTTAGCAGTATCCGTAGGGCCGCCTCTGGCACCCCATGTAGCCCTGCACCCACACGCCGGTATATGGGGCACTGCTGGCCCCGCACCCCTCAGTTCCTCGTCTCCCTTTGCAATTCCAAAGTGCTCCAAGCAGTGTAACTTTATAGGTGTTGGATATAGTTGGATCTAGATCATGAAGTAGTTAGTTAGGTGAGTAATTAGGTTAGATAGTTATGTAAGTGGGGGAATGGTCCCGCTATTATGGGGAACTTTCCTGGCTTATGCACTACCCCGGTGAAATGGGCTAGCGAAAGGATCTGAGTCCTCGCTCCCACTCCTCAGGGGCTCCCCTTCCATCTCCTGTGTGGCAGAGTCCTCGTAACCCCAACAAGGCTGGGCCCAGGATTCCTGGGGGGCTCGACCCCCAACCTTGTCATGGTCACTTAGGGCAGGGGCTAGGGTGTCCCCACTCCGTGGTGCTCTCTCTGCACTGGATGCTTCCCTGACTCACTGACCATTACATACAGTTCAAAGCAAATACAATTTATTAAAGTGCACCCCATTTTAAAAAATAAGGAAGAAACAGGAAAGGTTAAAGGAAAACCTTTCACCCTGCTCTGTGGCACAGGGACATTGCAACCAGCATCTCAGGGAAGTTCAGTCCGTTCCTCACACATCCCAGGCCATGCTGCAGGTTGGACACTTGCTCAGGCTTGAGGTGGCAGGACCCTTCTTCCCAGTGTCACTCCCACCCTGTTAGGGTTACGATCCCCCTCCAAGTCTGGCCTGCCAGGCCTCTTGGCTAGAGGCATCTCCCTGTGCTGGGCCCACTGCCCAGGGTCCCCCTCGCTCTCCCCAGCTGCTGCAGCTCTGCTCCCAGCACAGCATGAGCCCCTGCTCTCTCCTTAGAATATCAGGGTTGGAAGGGACCTCAGGAGGTATCTAGTCCAACCCCCTGCTCAAAGCAGGGCTAATCCCCAGACAGCTTTTTGCCCCAGATCCCTAAATGGCCCCTCAAGGACTGAACTCACAACCCTGCATTTAGCTGGCCAGTGCTCAAACCACTGAGCTATTCCTCCCCGCTGAGGGTAGTTTTTCACCCCAGCTGGGACGTGAACCCACAAGCTCTGAAGCCAGTGCCTTATCCATTAGGCCCCATTCTGTCTGACCCAGGCAATTCCAGCTCACAGGAGGACAGGACCGCCCTGGCCTCCTGAGTCCCTGATTAGCCTGCCCACCCTGTCAATCAGGCTGACCTGTAGCATTGGCCTCTCCCCATTGCTCCTGGGGACTGTCAATCTCAGGGTCCTGATTTTCCATTGCCCCTTCCCCTTTCTTTTGGTACTGGGAGGTAGCCAACCAAAAATCCCACTAAGTTTTAGTAAGGGGACAGTTAGTCCCCTTAGGGACTTTGTCCCCAGCATGGGGCTTGCCCCATTCTCCGGGATCCCAGCCGTCTGCCATAGACCTATGCAGGTCAGTGAGCCCCGCACCAGCTGTCTGAGGTGTCTGGGGGAATCCCACACCAAAGGGAAGTGCCAGATCTGTCAGGGCTTCACAACACACTCGGAAGAACAGGGCCGTTCATCTCCAAGCCCTTCTCCCGGAGGCGACTCTCAGACAGGCCTCAGAACCCTCCCACTCCGACACAGCGCTGAGTCCCTCTGCCTACGGCGAGCCCCACCGGCACCAGGTTCCTCCTGGCAGTGGCGTACCGAGGTGGAGGGAACAGGGGGAGTAATCAAAAAAAAAAGGCATCACCTGCTGTGGCGCTTTTACTCAGCTGGCGGTGCTCCGGGTCCTTGGCAGTGGGCCCTTCACTCGCTCCGGGTGTCTTCGGCGGCACTGAAGGTCCCGCCGCCGAAGTGCCGCCGAAGACCCGGAGCGCTGCCGGGTGAGCAAAATAAAAGCGCCACAGTGGGTGGCACCTTTTTTTGTTTTTTATCACTACCAGGTGAGTACAAAGGCGCCAGGAAATTGACAAGGCGCCACTTGTGGTCAGTGGGGGAGCTTCCCCCCAGCTACACTACTGCCTCCCGGCACTGCTCACCATTGCCGGGGCCACCACAGCGATAAAACCTGGGACTCTGGTCAGCAGGCGTTGCTGGGGAGACACAGTGCTAACACCTCGGACTCCGGCTGGCGGGCGTTGCTGGGGAGACACGGTGCTAACACCTGGGACTCCGGCCGGCAGGCGTTGCTGGGGAGAGATGGTGCTAACGCTGGGACTCCGGCCGGCAGGCGTTGCTGGGGAGAGACGGTGCTAACACCTGGGATTCCGGCTGGCAGGCGTTGCTGGGGAGAGACGGTGCTAATACCTGGGACTCCGGCCGGCAGGCGTTGCTGGGGAGAGACGGTGCTAACTCCTGGGACTCCGGCCGGCAGGCGTTGCTGGGGAGAGATGGTGCTAATGCTGGGACTCCGGCCGACAGGCGTTGCTGGGGAGAGACGGTGCTAACGCCTGGGACTCCGGCCGGCAGGCGTTGCTGGGGAGAGACGGTGCTAATACCTGGGACTCCAGCCAGCAGGCGTTGCTGGGGAGAGACGGTGCTAATACCTGGGACTCCAGCTGGCAGGCGTTGCTGGGGAGAGACGGTGCTAACACCTGGGACTCCGGCCGGCAGGCGTTGCAGGGGAGAGACGGTGCTAATACCTGGGACTCCGGCTGGCAGGCGTTGCTGGGGAGAGACGGTGCTAACTCCTGGGACTCTGGCCAGCAGGCGTTGCAGGGGAGAGACGGTGCTAACGTCTGGGACTCCGGCCGGCAGGCGTTGCTGGGGAGAGACGGTGTTAACGCCTGGGACTCCGGCCACATAGATTCTCCATCCCTCAGTGGTAGAGCCAGGGGCTTTAAATGCTGCCGCCCCTCCCCAGCGCCCGCGGCTGCCCAGCCAGGCCCTGCACATTGCTCAGGCGGCCGTCGGCAGGTATTCTGAGGGCGTGCCTGAGGCCGGAGTTACAGTCTCATCTCAGGATCTGTCCCCCTGTTTTTTCCGGGACCGCCTGTCTCCCTTTCTCCTGCATGGGCCAAGGTCGCCTCGGACTGCTGGGTGCGCAACACCATAGCAGTTGGCTACACCCTGGAGTTTTCCTCCATCTCCCCCTCACACCTCTCTTCTCTGTCCCTCTTCAGAGACCCTTCTCACAGGAGGGGAATTCCTGCCTACGTCTGGGGGCCAGGGAGGAGGTTCCCCTAGACATTAGGGGGAAAGGGTTTTATGCCCGGTATTTCCTAATCCCAAAGGCCAAGGGGGGCCTCAGACCCATCCTAGGCCTGTGTCGCCTCAACAGTTATCTGAAGATGTCAAAGTTCTGCCTGGTCTCCCTGGCCTCCATCATCCCCTCTCTGGACCCAGGAGGCTGGTATGCTGCTCTTGACTTAACGTCCGCCTGCCTCCATATTTCCATCTTCCATGGCCCCAGGAGATTCCCCCATTTGGTGGTGGTGCAGCGCCTCTACTAGTTCACGGCACTGCCATTCAGCCTCTCTTCTGCTCCAAGGGTCTTCACAAAGTGCCTGGTGGTGCTGGCCTAAGGTGTCGCGGCATTCAAATCTACCCATCCCTTGAGGACTGGCTGGTCAAAGGCAGGTCCCAGGCTCACGTGCAGCACATGCCGGGATCTAGGCCTGCATCTCAATGACCAGAAGTCGACTCTGTCCCCCATTCAGAGAATAGAGTTTATAGGAGCAGTGTTTGACTCCACCCATGCCAGAGCCCACCTGCCGGAGTCCCAATTCTGGGCATGTCAGAGCCCAGTCGCTCACAGCCACCCAGGTATGCCACCAGCAGCTGGGTCACATGGCGGCATGTACCAACGTGGTGCAACGTGCACAGCTGCGGCTCAGTCTCCAGATGTGGCTGGAGTCGGTCTTCTCACGACTTGGAGCTAATGGTTACAGTTCTGTCGAACGTCCTGTCATCTCTGGCTCGGTGCCCAGCCCTGCGAGCTCTTCTGGATGGGGTCCCCTTCGTAGCTTCACTCCCATCAGTAACATTGGTCTCTGATGTGTCAGATCAGGGGTGGGGAGCCCAGCCTGGCAGCTGCAGTACCCAAGGTCTCTGGTTCTCTTCACAGAAAGGCCAGGGAGCTCAGGGCGATACGCTCGGCTGGCCATGCATTCCTCCCTATCTAAGGGGCAGAGTGGTGCAGATCTTGATGGACAATACAGCAGCAATGTTCTTCAACAAGTAAGACGGGGCCCACTCGTCTGCCCTGTGTCGGGAGGCTCTTCGCCTGTGGGACTTGTGTGTGCAGCAGACTGCTCATCTCAAGGCTTCGCACCTCCCGGGCGCCCAGAACGCGCGGGTGGATCCCCTCAGCAGGTACTTCTCCTCTCGCCACGAGTGGTCACTCCACCCAAAGGGCGTCAGCACGATCTCCCCCAAGTGGGAGACTCCCCAGGTGCACCTATTCGTGGCCACTCAGACGTGTCAGCAGTTGTGCTCATTTTACGGGCTAGCCAGCGGCTCCCTGCCTTCCCGGCTTGCCTGCGCCCTTGGATGGGGCCCTGCTGTTCACCTTCCCATTGATACTCCCAGTTCACAAGGTCCTAGGAACAAAGCGAAGGGCATCCTGGTAGCTCCTGCTTGGCCATGGTAGTTTTGGTTCGGCAGCTTTCGGATCTCTCAATGGCAACCCCACTAGAGGTCCCGCTTCGCCCAGACTTGCTCTCACAGCACCAAGGCTGTCTGCTCCATCCGAACCTAGCGTCGCTGCGTCTGATGGCATGGCTGAACACAGGCCTGCTTGGAGCTACTGTTGAGTAGCAGGAAGCCCTCCACCAGGACGACCTACCTGGTCAAGTGGAAGCGCTTCATCTACTAAGGGCCACGGATCGAGGTCTTTCTCCCTCCCGGTCATTGCTACAATCCATCTTGGAATACCTGCTCCACCTCAAGCACCAGGGCCTGGCAATCAGGGTTCACTTGTCGCCCATCTCAGCCTTTCACTCTCTGATCCAGGGCCGGTCAATCTTGGTTCATGACATGACGATCAGGTTCCTGAAGGATCTGGAGAAGCCATATCCACAGGTTTGGGATCCCATCCCTCCTTGGGACCTAAACCTGGTGCTAGCGAGGCTCATGGGTCCCCCTTTCGAGCTGCTGACTTCGTGTTCTCTGCTGCTCCTCTTATGGGAGGTCTCCTTCCTGGCGGTGATCACGTCGGCCCACAGGGTCTCCATGACGTCAGCACCCCCTTACATGGTGTTTTACAAGGACGAGGTCCAGCTGAGCCCCCACCCAGCCTTCTTACCTAAGGTGGTGTCACAGTTCACAATAATCAGGACCTCTTCCTCCCAGGTTTCTTCCCGAAGGCGAACAAGGAGCATCGGTTACACTGTATGGATGTTAGGCAGGCCTTAGCCTTCTGCACTGAGGGGACCAAACCCTTCCGTAAATCAACACAGCTCCTCGTCGCAGGGCGGGCAGGATGAAAGGTTTGCCTGTGTCTGCTCCTTGTGGATAACCGCCTGTATCAGGCTCTGCTGTGAGCCAGCAGAGTGTCACTGCTGGCCATCCAGCCTGCCCATTCCACAGAGCGCACACTTTGTCAGCAGCCTTCCTCGCACAGGTATCCGGGGTATCTGCAGAGCCGCCTCTGGTCCTCGGTCCGTATGCCATCAGCCAGCAGGCCCAGGATGAGGCCAGCTTCGCAGAGCAGTGTTGCAAGCAGCACGTCCATGAAATCAGAGCCCACCTCCAGGGATACCGCTTGGGAGTCACCTAACTTGGAATCGACACAAGCAAGCACTTGAAGAGGAGGAAACGGTACCTCCCTCTCAGAACTGCTGTTCTTCAGGTTGCGTTGCTCACGTCCATTCCACGACCTGCCCTCCTGACCCTCTGTCAGAGTTGTTGGCAAGAAGGAACTGAGGGGGTGCGGGACCGGCGGTGCCCCATATACCGGTGCATGGGCGCGGGACTCCAGGGGGCGCCAGAGCCGGCCCTACGGATACTGCTAACGGAAAAATCTCCGGCAGCCGGGCCCGTGGGCGCGTGCACACCTACCATGGAATGGACACGAGCAACACATCTCAAGGAGCAACAGTTACAGAAGAACCGTTTTTTCTGGGGGAAGGAAGGAGTGTTGGGGGGCCAGTCTGGGGTGGGGACAGGGCAGTGCTGGGGGCAGGAGAGGTGGGAGTAGAGGATGTCAGTGGGGTCCAGGCAGGGGATCGATACGGAGGTGGAGGGCTGCGGGAGGGCTAGGGGGCCTGATATTCTCACCCCTCCCCTCTCCCTGCAGGGCTCCGGGCCGACACTGTCACACTGCGATCCGCCAAGAGTGAGGAGTCACTCACGTCCCAGTCCAGCACTGCGGGTATGAGGGGCAGCGCCGGGGCGGGAGGGGATGTTCAGGGGGAAGCCAAACCCAGAGGTGGCTGCATCTCTGTGCCGGGCGAGCTGTCTCCATGCAGCGTTATGTACAGCTGTTCCCCAGCTGCCCCACCCCAGAGGTGACTGTGTCCCAGTGCTGGACGAGCAGTCCCTGTATGGTGTTGTGTGTGGCTGTTCCCCAGCTGCCCCGCCCCAGAGATGGCTGCATCTCAGTGCCAGGTGAGCTGTTCCCATGCGGCATTATGTGTGGCTGTTCCCCAGCTGCCTGTCATGTCAGGGTTGTTTACGCTGCTGTTTGTCCATCTGTCCCCAAGGCCTGCACAAACTGAACCGCCTGCGGCGCCCACGCTCCAGCAGCGACGCCTTCCCAGCCCTGCCTGGAGCCATCCCCGGGTCCCCGCAAGCCCCCCTCAAGCCCTGTCGCTCCTGCGAGTCGCTGAGCTCCTCGGCCTCTGGCGGCTGCAGCGAGAACCTGGCACCCCATCACCGCGCCTCCCTCTGGCTGGACGATGAGGGCGAGCTGGACTCGGAACCAGAGCTCAGCCCCCCTGGCTTCCTGGACTTGGACCTGCTCCCCTTCCGGCGCAGCCCCCCCTGGCACCCCTCGCTCTCTGAGGCCTCTGACTCTGCCTCCAGCCCTGCCCGCCTTCCCTTCGCCTGCAAGGTGGCCCGGGCGCTGTCACCCCGCGGCCCGGAGCCCCTCACAGCTGCCCTGGAGATCTCGGAGCCCGTGGCCATCTCGCTGCCCGCCAAGGTGCTGGAGATGCTGGGGGGGGGCGAGGCTGGGGGTGTGTTGAGGCCCGGACAGCACCGGGGGACGCGCAGCCCCCCCCACATGATCTCCCGGCTCCTGCAGGCTGGCGACGGGATGCTGACTGACAGCTGCCAGCGTGAGGTGCAGCGCAAACTGACCCGAGCCGAGAGCGGAAGCCTGGCCCAGAGTGAGTGCACCAAAACCTCCCAGCCCCCTCCAGAACTCCCCCCTCTCCAGAACTCCCCCCTGCCAAAACCTCCCAGCCCCCTCCAGAACTCCCCCTTCTCCAGAACTCCCCCCCCTGCCAAAACCTCCCAGCCCCCTCCAGAACTCCCTCCCCGACCAAAACCTCCCAGCCCCCTCCAGAACTCCCTCCCCCACCAAAACCTCCCAGCCCCCTCCAGAACTCCCCCCTCTCCAGAACTCCCCCCTGTCAAAACCTCCCAGCCCCCTCCAGAACTCCCACCCCCCGCCCACACCTCCCAGCCCCCTCCAGAACTCCCCCCCCTGCCAAAACCTCCCAGCCCCCTCCAGAACTCCCTCCCCCACCAAAACCTCCCAGCCCCCTCCAGAACTCCCCCCTCTCCAGAACTCCCCCCTGTCAAAACCTACCAGCCCCCTCCAGAACTCCCTCCCCCCGCCCAAACCTCCCAGCCCCCTCCAGAACTCCCCCCCCTGCCAAAACCTCCCAGCCCCCTCCAGAACTCCCCCCCCTGCCAAAACCTCCCAGCCCCCTCCAGAACTCCCTCCCCCACCAAAACCTCCCAGCCCCCTCCAGAAATCCCTCCCCCACCAAAACCTCCCAGCCCCTGCCAAAACCTCCCAGCCCCCTCCAGAACTCCCTCCCCCGCCCAAACCTCCGAGCCCCCGCCAGCACTCCCCCCCCTGCCAAAACCTCCCAGCCCCCTCCAGAACTCCCTCCCCCTGCCAAAACCTCCCAGCCCCCTCCAGAACTCCCCCCTCTCCAGAACTCCCCCCTGCCAAAACCTCCCAGCCCCCTCCAGAACTCCCTCCCCCGCCCAAACCTCCCAGCCCCCTCCAGAACTCCCTCCCCCACCAAAACCTCCCAGCCCCCTCCAGAACTCCCTCCCCGACCAAAACCTCCCAGCCCCCTCCAGAACTCCCTCCCCCGCCCAAACCTCCCAGCCCCCTCCAGAACTCCCTCCCCCGCCAAAACCTCCCAGCCCCCACCAGAACTCCCCCCCCTGCCAAAACCTCCCAGCCCCCTCCAGAACTCCCCCCTCTCCAGAACTCCCCCCTGCCAAAACCTCCCAGCCGCCTCCAGAACTCCCTCCCCCGCCCAAACCTCCCAGCCCCCTCCAGAACTCCTCCCCCACCAAAACCACCCAGCCCCCTCCAGAACTCCCTCCCCGCCCAAACCTCCCAGCCCCTCCAGAACTCCCTCCCCCTCCAAAACCTCCCAGCCCCCTACAGCACACCCCCCCCTTCCTAACCCTCCCAGCCCCACCCAGAACTCCCCCCTCTCCAGAACTCCCCCCTGCCAAAACCTCCCAGCCCCCTCCAGAACTCCCTCCCCCCGCCCAAACCTCCCAGCCCCCTCCAGAACTCCCTCCCCCACCAAAACCTGCCAGCCCCCTCCAGAACTCCCTCCCCCGCCCAAACCTCCCAGCCCCCTCCAGAACTCCCCCCCCGCCAAAACCTCCCAGCCCCCTCCAGAACTCCCCCCCCCGCCAAAACCTCCCAGCCCCCTCCAGAACTCCCCCCGCGCCAAAACCTCCCCCCCTCCAGAAATCCCCCCACCGCCAAAACCTCCCAGCCCCCTCCAGAACTCCCTCCCCCGCCAAAACCTCCCAGCCCCCTCCAGAACTCCCTCCCCCGCCAAAACCTCCCAGCCCCCTCCAGAACTCCCTCCCCCGCCAAAACTTCCCAACCCCCTCCAGAACTCCCTCCCCCGCCAAAACCTCCCAGCCCCCTCCAGAACTCCCTCCCCCGCCAAAACCTCCCAGCCCCCTCCAGAACTCCCTCCCCCGCCAAAACCTCCCAGCCCCCTCCAGAACTCCCCCTTCTCCAGAACTCCCCCCCCTGCCAAAACCTCCCAGCCCCCTCCAGAACTCCCCCCCTGCCAAAACCTCCCAGCCCCCTCCAGAACTCCCCCCCCTGCCAAAACCTCCCAGCCCCCTCCAGAACTCCCTCCCCCGCCAAAACCTCCCAGCCCCCTCCAGAACTCCCTCCCCCTGCCAAAACCTCCCAGCCCCCTCCAGAACTCCCTCCCCCGCCAACACCTCCCAGCCCCCTCCAGAACTCCCCCCGTGCCAAAACCTCCCAGCCCCCTCCAGAACTCCCTCCCCCGCCAAAACCTCCCAGCCCTCCACAGTACTCCCTCCCCCTGCCAAAACCTCCCAGCCCCCTCCAGAACTCCCCCCCCCGTGCCAAAACCTCCCAGCCCTCTCCAGAACTCCCTCCCCCGCCAAAACCTCCCAGCCCTCTCCAGAACTCCCTCCCCCGCCAAAACCTCCCAGCCCTCTCCACAACTCCCCCCCTTGCCATAAGCTGCCTGCACCCGCCATAACCCTCCCCCCCGCCAAAACATCCCAGCCCCCTCCAGAACTCCCTCCCCCTGCCAAAACCTCCCAGCCCCCTCCAGAACTCCCTCCCCCGCCAACACCTCCCAGCCCCCTCCAGAACTCCCCCCCCCGCCAAAACCTCCCAGCCCCCTCCAGAACTCCCTCCCCCGCCAAAACCTCCCAGCCCCCTCCAGAACTCCCTCCCCCGCCAAAACCTCCCAGCCCCCTCCAGAACTCCCCCCCCGCCAAAACCTCCCAGCCCCCTCCAGAACTCCCTCCCCCGCCAAAACCTCCCAGCCCCCTCCAGAACTCCCCCCCCCGCCAAAACCTCCCAGCCCCCTCCAGAACTCCCTCCCCCTGCCAAAACCTCCCAGCCCCCTCCAGAACTCCCTCCCCCGCCAACACCTCCCAGCCCCCTCCAGAACTCCCCCCCGTGCCAAAACCTCCCAGCCCCCTCCAGAACTCCCCCCCCCGCCAAAACCTCCCAGCCACCTCCAGAACCCCCCACCAGCCGCAACCCCCCTGCCAGAACTTACTCAGCCAGAAGGCCCCAGCCGGACCCCCGCCATCCAGAATCCCATGGCCGCCCCCCTAGCCAGAACCCCTCCAGCCGGATTCGCCAGCCAGAACCCCCACAGCTGGAACCCCTAGTCAGAACTGCCCAGAACCCCCAAACAGAACCCCCCATGTCCCCTGCTGGGGGAGTTGGGGAGCACGCAACAACACCCCAGCCTCCTACAGCACCTCCTGCTGGGCGAGGCCAGGGCTGGCGTAGCCGGGAGCTCCCCACACAGCCAGCAGCCAGCCCCACCCCCCTACAGCGCCCCCTGTTGGTGCGGCTGGCACTGACCACCCTCTTTTCTCCTCTCCCCCTTCAGGTCCTGAGTCGGAGGCTTCCCCCCCACTGCCCGGGGCGCTGTGCCTGTTTCGGCACGTTCCGCCCCCGCCGCCCCCAAAGAACCCAGCTCGGCTGATGGCACTGGCACTGGCGGAGAGCGCACACCGGGCCGCCCGGCAGCAGCAGGGGGTGCCACACAGGGAGCAGCGGGCCCAGTTCCGGCGCTCCCTGTCCCTGGAAGGTGGCGGGGAGGGGGCAGCGATGGGACCGGGCACCCTGTACTCTGTGGTGCGCCCTGGCCCTGCTGCCCAGCTCCCTGGCCCCTCTCTGCAGCGCCAGCAGAGTGAGGGGGAACCCCGGAGCCAGCGTCAGGAGCGGGCAGGGGGCCCCCAGGTGAGTGAGGGGGAGGGGGAGGGATTGCTGGTAGGGGGGTTGGGCGGGAGGGAGTTAGGGGCATTGGACCCTTAGGGTGTGTGGGGGGGAATTGGTGGCTGGGTTGGGGCAGGGGGGTTTGCCAGTTTGAACAAGGGGGATTTGGGGGCCCTGGGAGGAGGGCAGGTAGGTGGTGAGGTTTGGGGGGTTGTGGAGACAGTGCGGGGCAGTGGGTTGGGCTGGGGGCAGTAATGGTTGGGGGCAGACAGGCAGTCAGGTTGGGGTGAGGTTTGGTGTCTGTGGAGATTCAGTGGGGTTGCGGCTGGTTGGGGGAATAGGGGGTGCAGTGGGTGGGCTACAGTGAGGGAATTTAGGCGATTGTTGATGGCTGGGGAGATTGGGGGGGCTGCAGCAGGGGCAGTTTGAAGGGTTGTGGTTGGGTGAGGGGACTGGGGGATTGGGGTGCAGTGCAGGGTTTGGGGGTACAGTGGGCTGCTGAGGTTGGGGCTGTGATGGAAGGCTGGGGGGTCAACTGGAGGCGGGACTTGTGTGTGTGTGAACCCCCACTCACTAACCCTCCTTCTCGCTCCCTACAGGTCACATTGGCCAAGGCCTCTGCCCCGGGTGGGGAGGGGGGCAGGGCCAGCTTGGCAGCCCCTCCCCATTACAGCAAAGTCCCCCCCAGCACCCACCACTGGGGCCCCGAACCCCACCCGCCCTGCCAGACCCAGCCACTGCCCTTCCCCCGAGCGCTGGACCCTGCCCCCCGACACCCGCAGGCCCCACCCAAGCCCCAGGCCCCCCTGCACTTCCACCCCCCACCTGCAGCCTGTCTCAACGCCATCCCCCTGGGGCTGGGCCCCCCCTGCGCTGCCACTCCAGAGCCACAGCTGCACCAGCGCCACCACTTCCTAGCTCCCCGCCCCCCCGGCGCTGCCACCCCTCCCCGGCGCCCGCTGCTGGAGCCCGCAGCCGAGAACCTGTACTACGAGATCGTCCCAGAGCCGCCCGTGTACCGGCCCTGGCCCCTGGGCCCCCCGCACCCTCCGGCACCCCCCGAGTACCTGGCCGCCCTCAACGCCTCCTACGGTGTCTTCCAGCAGCCCAGGCCCAGCCCCTCAGTCCCAACACCCCCCCTCTGGGCCATCTTCGAGGATGGGCGCGTCCGCTACGAGCCACCGGAGCCCGTCTACGTCAATGTCCCCTTTGCTGGTCCTGCGGTAGGGCCAGAGGCCGGGGGGCACCGCCGCGGCAGGGCCAGCCCCTCGTCCTCCACCTCGTCCTCCCCTCCACTGGAGGGCGGGCACCTGCGCAGCCGCTCTGACCCTGGCGCTGCCCGCACCGCCCTGCGCCGCCCCCCAGTGCCAGCCCTGCCGCAGAAACAGAGGCAGGGCCTGCGGGCAGCACCAGGCTGGGCCTACAGACCGCCAGCGGTGCCGGGACTTTACCGCCAGCTACTAGATGTGCTGCCCTGTGGGAGCACCATGCTGCGGTTCTACCGCCCAGCACCACCTGGCTGGGAGCCGGCCGCCGCCTGCACCCCCCGCTTCACCACCTACGCTGAGCCCTCGCCCCGGCCTCCTGCCCTCCTCAGCCCTGGCCTGGTGGACGGTTACCGGCTGGGGCCCTACTCCCCCTACGCTGAGCACCTGCCCCCCCAGTATGGCAATGTGGAGAGGAAGGAGGGGCCTCCCCCACCGCCCGCATGCCTGGCTCCCAACTGGACAGTGCGCTCTGAGGGGCAGACTCGGAGCTACTGCTGAGGGGGGGCCCGGGCTGGACCACGAGGGACCCTGGCTGGGGGGCTGGAGGACCTGTGTTGAGCTCCCCAAGTGCTGACACCCCCTCCCCCCCAGGTGCAGGATCTGAGCATTGACTGGGGACCATTGCTGAGACAGTCGGGCTGTGACATCACGGGAGGCCCCAATGATGTCACCCAAAGTCTGTATGACATGCCTGAGCTGCTGCAGGGCTGGAGTGATATCACACTGGGATCATCAATGGCAGGAGGATGGGCACTGTGACATCACAATGAGGCCACCAATGGCAACAGGACTGGTACAGTGACATCGCTACAGGGCCATCAATGGTGGGATGAACACCTGATGTGACGGCAGCCCAACTGCATTGCTGCTCCCCAATGATGTAACAGCTGCTCTCCAATGACCTCAGGGCCCCTCAGTGACATCACCACATCCCATACGACACCACTGGGCTACAGTTTCCATCACAACCAGTATGCATCATTGCCCACCTTGGCTAGGCCCTCACCTACTAATAGCAACCGCCTCAGTGTGACATAGGGAGGGGGCACTGGTGACATCAGCAGAACCATGAATGACATCACTACCCTGACTGCCCCCTGGGGCCAGTGTGGGGCATAAAACTCTTGGGGTCTTACCCTGCTGCCAGCCCTGGTAATAGGGGGACCCTCCCTGACCCCCTGTGGGCGGGATGGGGGGGGCTGTTCTATAAAGTTTTTAAAGCTGAGCAAGATTTCTAACGTTTTAACCCTTCATTAACCCAATTAAAACACCCCCACCCTGAGATGGGACCCCGGGGGCGGTACCAAGGGGAGGGGAGGGAGGCTAAAGGAAAAAAATCTCTCCCCAGCCTGCCTGTCTGACCTCCCTGGTCAGCATGACCCATGGGCTGGGGTGGGGGGTGTACGTCTCTGGCTAGATTAGGGGTGTGCCTGCTGCCCCCTGCTGGAGGAGCTGAGCCCTGCTTGGGGGGTGTGATGGTTGGTGCTTGGTTGTGTTGTGTGGCTGTGGCTGTAGTTGTCTGGTTGTGGCAGTACCGCAGTGTATGTGTGGGGGTATGTTATGGGGTAGCTGAAGGTGTCGGGGGGCACTCCCTGTTGATCCTCCCAGTGGCTGAGAGCGGTGATTGCTGGGGGTGGGTGGCAGCTGTCTGATTTTATTGCACTAACTCCCATTGTGACTTTGGGGGGGGGGTCCCCTGGGAGTTATGACCTTTGACCCCCCCATACCCTGTACCCCCCACCCACATGATAAAGGGGCAGTGCTGTGACCAGCTGGGCGCAGTGTGGGTGGGTTTGCCCTGGGAGTGCTGACCTCTCCCAATACCCTAATCCTATAACCCACCGCCCAGCCAAAATCCCACAGATTGGGGGAGGGGCTAATCCTGGTTCACCTAATTCAGCCCCATCCCCACTGGGGTGCTGCTGTGACTGTTCCCCTGGTGAGTGTATTTGTTGAAGATCCTGCCCTCCCCCGATTCTGTACTAAATGGTTTAAACCAACCCCATTAACTAATAAAGACAAAAAAAACAAAAACCCAAGCTGCCTATGTAGTTCCTCCTCTTCACAACACAAGAACTCGGGGTCACTCAATGCAATTCATAGGCAGCAGGTTTTAAACAAACCAAAGGAAGGACGACTTCACACAGTGCCTAGTCAACCTGTGGAACTCCTTGCCAGAGGATGTTGTGAAGGCCAGGACCACAACAGGGTTCAGAAAAGGTCCATCAAGGGCTATTAGGATGGGCAGGGATGGTGTCCCTAGTCTCTTTGCCAGAAGCTGGGAATGGGCAACAGGGAATGGATCACTTGATGGTTACCTGTTCTGTTCACTCTCTCTGGGGCACCTGGCACTGGGCACTGGTGGAAGGCAGGATACTGGGCTAGATGGACCTTGGGTCTGACCCAGTCTGGCCGTTCTTATGTTCTTCAATTTGGGGGTGGGGGCTGTAAGCCAGGACTCCTGAGTTCTATCCCCAGCTCTGGGAGTGGGAGAGGACTGGGGTTGAGTGATTGGTTTGGGGGGGGGGCTGGTAGCCAGGATTCCTGGGTTCTATCCCCAACTCCGGGAGAGGAGTGGGGTCTAGAGGGTTAGCGTGGGGCTGAGTGTGCTGGAGTGGGCATTCAGTTCCCCCATATGCTGCATTGCTAACTAGGTGATGGGACAAGGTGGGTGCTTTGCTGCTTAGCCCCAGTGTGATGGATGCTTGGCTGGGTGGGGCTGGGCCCCCTCTGGGGGTACACGTCTCCCTTGTGGTCCCACAGGAGGAGTCGCTGGAGGGAGCCCCCAGTGAGGAGCAGGCGGCTGGAGGCCCCAAGGGTCAGTCCCAGGGGACGGAGAAGCCAAGTGGCTTCCCCTGGTGGCAGAGAGAGACCATAAGGGGGGCTGGCCCACAGCTGCCCACCCCCAAGGCACCAGGCCTGCAGAGCTGTGACAGGCAGCAGTGGCTGGATGGATGCTGAAGGGACTGGCAGCCGGAAATGGCCTGTAGCCAGCCCAGCTGGACTGGGAGTAAGGGGCTGGCCCGGGGAGGCTCAGTAAGATGCAGCCGATTGCACAAGAAGGGTGAGTGCTCTGAGAAGCAGGTTCCAGGCCCAAGTGGGCGGTCACAAGGCTCCAGGAGCAGCAGAGGCAGCAGCTGGGCATCCCCCAAACCCAGTTCCCCGTCCAGCAGGGGAGTTTCACACCTTGTCTGTCCTGTGCTGGAGCTGAGCGTGAAGGAGCTGGAAGCGTGGGAGAAGCAGTGGCAGCATAAACTGGAACTGGAGACACGGAGAGGCAGAGGGACCCACCGAGGGGAGAGTTGGGAAAGGCCCCCGGATGCCACTTCCGTAGGGAACCTAGATACTGGGAGCGGGGGGAGGACTATAGACACCTAGTTCTTTGCTGTGGGGCAGGCCTGTGATATGACCCAGGCTGCAAATGGGGCAAGGGTGCAGGTCTTGCTAGGCTGGGGGGAGGGGTGCACCTGGCTGGGTTGGCGCAGCTGGGTGAGCTCTGGCCTCAGGCCCTGACAATGGGGTTAGGGAGCCTGAAGTCCAAGGATCTGCACAGGGCAGGTGGGCAGCTGCGTTTGCAGACAGTAGGGCTGGGTGTGAAAAGCGACCCAAAGGGGACTGGCCTAGGACGGGGGGGGGTCACTCGGGCACCCCAGAAGTGGGAGTCAGGCAAAGCCAAATCAGGAGTGATGGCCACTGGGGAAGACCACCAAGACCTGAGCTGTAATTACTATGGGCAAACAGGGCCCAAGTGGGCACGGGGCCCAAAGGGTAAAGAACTAGTGGCCAAGCAGAAGGGTTAACTGGGGAGGGCGCCCAGGCAGAGAGGGGGCACCAGCTTCCCAGGCGGGTGTGGATGGCTGCGCACTGGGGGCGGGCCAGGTGCAGTCAATTTACAGGGTGGGCACAGGGCAGTTCCAGGGAGCAATCACTACACCCCCCCCCCCGCCCCTTGAGTTGGAAGGGAGGAGAGTCCTGGGGTACCAGGCCATGGGCGCTGAGGGGATGCTGGCCTGGCCCCAGGTGGTGGACTCAGCCCAGTTAGTGGCAATGATCCCTCACTCTGGGGGCGGGGGGAGGGGGCTTAGCCCCTGGTTATGGTGCCTGTAGCGAGGGTCTGAGATGGTGGGGCCAAAGAGGGGCCCAAAGAGGTTGGGGTGCAGGCGGGGCTGATGGGGAATGAGCTGATGGCCTGGCTGGGTGATGCCCAGAGCGCCCTGGTCTGTCCTGGAGCTAAAGCCAGGGACGGCCACCCCGCCTTGGTGCCAGAGGAAGGGATCCACCGGGCTTAACAAGGCTCAAGGCTTTGTCCTAAGGTGGGGAAACCAAGACACAGCCAGTGAGGGCCCTGACCCCAGGCCAGCGAGGAGGGACTCCCACCCTCTACCCCAGCAGCCAAATTTCAGCCAGAGCTGCAGAAGGATCCCTGCTTGGAAGAGCTGAGGGCCCTGGCTGGCTGCAGTGCGGCAGGACCCCGGGGAAAGGCCAGCAGGGCCGGATTCCTGGGGGACATGGGATTCCTGGAGCAGGTTCCCTGGGGAAAACTGAACTGTGGGCGATCAGGAGGCAGGCGGGGGTCTCCCAGAAGTGCCACCACTGGCTATTTTACAGGGCCTCTGACAGGACATCCGGAATCCAGCACACCAGGCAGAGGCTGCTGCAGAACGTGACACAGTCAGGCAGCACTGCAGGTCCTATGACCCCTGCCAAAGGGTGGGGAAGGCCCAGGATAAGGTAAAGCAGCCTGGAGACCCCTGCCCCTCACAGAGGGACCTGTTCAGAAGGTGGCTGTGGCCATAGTGGGGCCCCTCAGCATGCCAACTTGGGCCAGGAAGAAATACATTCTGGTGGCAGTAGATTGTACCACCCATCGGCGGTGGCTCTGTCCTCCAGCGAGGCAGACATGTGACAGATGCGCTGCTGACCATGTTCAGCAGAGTGGGGTTCCCCCAGGAGGTCCTTACAGATTAGGGGTCCAATGTCATGCCAGCCCTGCTCTGGGGCTGTGAGGGAAATGTGGGATCCGGCACATCCCCCCCAGTCCAATGGGCTGGTGGAGAGGTTTAATGGGACCCTGAAGCTGATGCTGAGGACTTTTATAGCCCAGCATCTGCAGGACTGGGACAGGTATCTACCCCGCCTGCTGTTTGCACACCAGGAAGTTCCCGAGGAATCCACAGGGTTCCTGTTGCATTGCTGTACTGGGGGAGAGGAAGGGGACACCTGGACTTGGTGAGGAACAAATGGGAGGGGAAGGTCTCGCCCGATGGAGAATCAGTGGTGGAGTATGTGCTGTCCTTTCAGGAAAGGCTCACTGAGGTCATGGGCTGGGCCAGGGAGAAGCTATTCCGGGCCCAAGGGAGGCAGCCCACCTGGTATGACCACACAGCATGTGTTCGCGCCTATGGCACCAGGGGATGGTTCTCAGCCCAGTGCAGCAGAACAAGCTACAAGCTGCCTGGGATGGGCCCTTTAAGGGCATCACAGAACTGAATGAGGTGAACTACATGGTGGCGCTGTCCAAACGGGCCCACAGCCACCGAGTGCGCCATGTCCACCTGCTGAAGCCGTACGTGAACAGGGAGCGGTTGGTGCTGGTTGTGTGTGGGCAGTGGGAGAAGGGGGGAGACACCCTGGTGGGTCTCAGGGCTGTGCCAGGAGCCAGCCGCCCAATGGAATCAATTCCCCTCTCTGCCCAGCTAACCCCTGCCCAGCAGGCAGAGATCAGAGAGCTGCTGCGTTCCTACCGGCCACTGTTCTCCAACTGGCCTGGGCTCACTAACCTGGCAGTCCACCGGGTGGACACAGGAGCCAACCCTCCCATCAGGTGTTCCCCATTCAGAGTCACTGGGAACACAGCCCAGGCCCTGGAGAGAGAGGTCAGGGACATGCTGGCCCTAGGGGTGATCCAGTGTCTACTAGTCCCTGGGCCTCCTCCCATGGTGCTGGTCCCCAAAGAAGGGTCAGTCAGATCCGGTGTCTGACACCTGCCATGGGCCTGGGACGGACGAGATTCCAGACAAGCTGGGAGCCCTGTTTCCTTACCAACATGGACCTCACCATGGGCCACTGGCTGGTGCCCTTGGCTCCAGTCGCCTAGCTGAAATCTGCCTTCACCACCCCAGTTGGGCTCAGTGAGTTCCTGGCTCTCCCTTTTGGCCTTCTGGGGGCACCTGCCAGTGCCAGGCGGGCTGGTCACTGAGGGGGAGGGAGGACTTGGCCTGGGCATACACTGACCCTAGCTGTACCTTAGCCAGCCTGGGAGGAACTGTCCTGGCTGATGGGTAGAGATGTGTAACGTGGGATGGCCGAGGTGTCAGACCCGGATCACAAGATGGGCAGCGGCTACAGCTGGTGGAGATGCTCAGAGACTGGCCTCTATTGAGCGCAACCTTAGCAGAGGTCGCTTCAGCCAGCAGCAGGGCGATAATCAACTGCCCCCCACCCCCCCGCGGGTGACAAGGCAGCTGCTATAATTGTCCCATGCCCATTAAGGTAACTCAGTTTCGTATCCCGGTAGGGTGGGCTGGCAGGTTCATAGAATCATAGAATCTCAGGGTTGGAAGGGACCTCAGGAGGTATCTAGTCCAATCCCCTGCTCAAAGCAGGACCAATTCCCACCTAAATCATCCCAGCCAGGGCTTTGTCAAGCCTGACCTTAAAAACCTCTAAGGAAGGAGAGTCCACCACCTCCCTAGGGAACCCATTTCAGTGCCTCATCACCCTCCTAGTGAAATGGTGTTTCCTAATATCCACCCTAAACCTCCCCCACTGCAACTTGAGACCATTACTCCTTGTTCTGTCATCTGCTACCACTGAGAACAGTCTAGATCCATCCTCTTTGGAACCCCCTTTCAGGTAGCTGAAAGCAGCTATCAAATCCCCCCTCATTCTTCTCTTCTGCAGACTAAACAATCCCAGTTCCCTCAGCCTCTCCTCATAAGTCATGTGCTCCAGCCCCCTAATCATTTTTGTTGCCCTCCGCTGGACTCTTTCCAATTTTTCCACATCCTTCTTGTAGTGTGGGGCCCAAAACTGGACACGGTACTCCAGCTGAGGCCTCATCAATGTTGAACAGAGGAGAATGATCATGTCCCTCGATCTGCTGGCAATGCCCCTACTTATACAGCCCAAAATGCCATTAGCCTTCTTGGCAACAAGGGTACACTGTTGACTCATATCCAGCCTCTCATCCACTGTAACTCCTAGGTCCTTTTCTGCAGCACTGCTGCCTAACCATTCGGTTCTTAGTCTGTAACAGTGCATGGGATTCTTCTGTCCTAAGGGGAGGACTCTGCACTTGTCCTTGTTGAATCTCATCAGATTTCTTTTGGCCCAGTCCTCTAATTTGTCCAGGTCCCTCTGTATCCTATCCCTACCCTCCAGCATATCAACCACTCCTCCCAGTTTAGTGTCATCTGCGAACTTGCTGAGGGTGCAGTCCATGCCATCTTCCAGATCGTTAATGAAGATGTTGAACAAAACCGGCCCCAGGACCGACCCCTGGGACACTCGGCTTGATACCGGCTGCCAACTAGACATGGAGCCATTGATCACTACCCGTTGAGCCCGACCATCTAGCCAGCTTTCTATCCACCTTATAGTCCGTTCATCCAGCCCAGACTTCTTTGTTCCCCTCTGGCCTCGCTCTCAATAAAAGACCCAGCACCTGGGTGGGGTTCAGGGGACCCTCCCAGCCCCGGGACCAATGGAGCTGCCCCATTCAGCCAAGCTGGTTGAGCCAGGTTCATTCCCTGCCCCGCTGGGGCCCTGCCAGGGACCCTGCAATGGAGATGGGGGCAGTACTGGGGGTGGAAGGGCTGGGCCTCACAGCAGCTCTTACCACATTGCCCTCTAGTGGTGAGAGCTGTTCTTGACCCCTGAGGGGATTGTGTGGCCTCAGGCTCGGCCCCGCCAGGGCACTGGGCTCATATCCAGCCTTTGCTGCATCCTCGCTGTGACAGGCTGGATCACAGAAACCCTCTTGGGAACTGCCAACTGATGTGCCAAGAGTACTTCTGCCCCTGCCTTCCCTGCCAGCCTGGGACTCCAGAGCCCTGCCTGGTTGTGCCAGACACGCTTGCCGGCCACAGACACAGACCCAGGTCTGAACCACGTCCCACAAACTCTAGGCTTAACTGAAAGCAGCTTAAGAAGTGTTCCTGTCTCTAACACTCAGATGCCCAACTCCCAGTGGGGTCCAAACTCCGAATAAATCTGTTTCACCCTGTCTAAAGCTTATGCAGGGTAAACTCATAAATTGTTCGCCCTCTGTAACACTGATAGAGAGATATGCACGGCTGTTTGCCCCCCCTCCCCCAGGTATTAATACATACTCTGGGTTAATTAATAAGCAAAAAGTGATTTTATTAAATACAGAAAGTAGGACTGAAGTGATTCCAAGTAGTAACAGACAGAACAAAGTGAATGACCAAGCAAAATCAAATAAAACACGCAAGCCTATGCCTAATACAGTAATAAAACTGAATACAGATAAACCTCACCCTCAGAGGTGTTCCAGTAAACTTCCTTTTACAGACTAATCTCCTTCTAGTCTGGGTCCAGCAGTCACTCACACCCCCTGTAGTTACTGTCCTTTGTTCCAGTCTCTGTCAGGCATCCTTTGGGGTGGAGAGGCTATCTCTGGAGCCAGCTGAAGACCAAATGGAGGGGTCTCCCAGGGGTTTAAATAGACTTTCTCTTGTGGGTGGACACTCCTCCCTCCCCTTGTAGCTGTGTAGAATCCCAGCTACAAAATGGAGTTTTGTACTTTCATGGGCAAGTCACATGTCCATGCATGACTCAGAACATACCGGTAGCAGCCATGGTTCTCATGCTACTTTGAACGTACTCAAGTAGACTTATGTGGATTGGAGCCTTCCAAGATCCATTGTTCGTTAAGTGTTTCTTGACTGGGCACTTAATTTGCGCATTCCTGTCTCAAGAAGCTGCCCAAATGCTTTACTAAGGCTACTTAGAAATCAAGCAAGTACCCAGCCAATATTCATAACCTCGGACACAAAAATGCTACATGCATATGAATAGGAGGAATAGATTCAGTAGATCATAACCTTTGCAGAGATATGTCACATGGCATACGTAGCATGAACATATTCCAGTTATGCCATATATACATTCAGAAGCATAGTTCCATAAAGCCTCGTAGGGTGCAAGTCACACTCGCTCTCACCCAGCAATGGGCGCAGGCTCTCAACAGCCTCCGGCAGCATTGCTGAGACTGATCCCAAGCAGCTGTTTGTGGCACGGTGGCCCTGAGGCCTGGAAACATTCATTTTACAGGGAGCTTAGCTAGTGACTGTCCTGGAGCCCTTGTACACACGGCCCCCTTGGCCATGGCTGCGCTAGCCCCCTCCTGTGATGGATGTGTGACCCCCATGCTGCAACTTGGGAAACCAAGGCACAGGGGCAGTCAGGGCCACAGGGCTCCATTGGGGGCCACCACATCCCGCAGAGCCTCAGCATTCACAGGCTGCAAAAGCTCCTGGCCTTAGCGTTTGGGCCTGAGGTTGCCGCGAGCCTGTGTCCACGCTGGGCAAGGGTGCAGCATATGCCAGGTATGAGCCCAGCACCCTTGGCGGGGCCGAGGCTGCAGGGCCACACAATCCCCTCAGTGGGCTGGGGGGGGGAGGAACAGCTCTCACCACTAGAGGGCAGCGTGACAAGAGCTGCTGTGAGCCCCAGCTCCCCCCCACCCCTGTCATCCACATTGCAGGGTCCCTGGGGCGGAGGCCCTGGCTGCAGCCGGCTCTGGCAGGGCAGGGAGTGAAGCAGGTTGGACCAGCTTGTCTGGATGGGCAGCTCCATGGGTCCCAGGGCAGGGAGGGGCCCCTGCACCACACCCAGGTGCTGGGTCTTTTATTGAGAGCAAGGCCAGAGGGGAACCTGGCCAGGTCAGACACCCACTGTCAGGGGACATTCTTTACAGACCCCAGGAGTCCTGGCTTCCTACCTCCCCACCCCCTGCTCTAACCACCAGACTCCACTCCCCTCCCTGAGCCAGGGACAGAACCCAGGAGTCCTGGTTCCCAGCACCTTCCCCAACCCCGCTCTAACCACTAGACCCCACTCCCCTGCCAAGGCTGGGCTGGAGTCAGGCGGGTGAGAGCTGTGACTCCTGTTTGACAAGTAGGGTACCAGGCAGAGCCCTGCCTTGCCTGGGGTTCAGAGCTTTGGGGCTGGATGTCACGCCACTCCCGCTGCTGAGGCATGGGGCCTGCACACACACACACCCCCGCTGCACAGGGTGTGGGGGCTGGCCCATACCCCCCAGCCACCATCGCCTCCCTCGAGGGACATGATCATTCCCCTCTATTCGACATTGGTGAGGCCTCATCTGGAGTACTGTGTCCAGTTTTGGGCCCCACACTACAAGAAGGATGTGGAAAAATTGGAAAGAGTCCAGCGGAGGGCAACAAAAATGATTAGGGGGGCTGGAGCACATGACTTATGAGGAGAGGCTGAGGGAACTGGGATTGTTTAGTCTGCAGACGAGAAGAATGAGGGGGGATTTGATAGCTGCTTTCAACTACCTGAAAGGGGGTTCCAAAGAGGATGGATCTAGACTGTTCTCAGTGGTGGCAGATGACAGAACAAGGAGTAATGGTCTCAAGTTCCAGTGGGGGAGGTTTAGATTGGATGTTAGGAAACACTATTTCCCTAGGAGGGTGGTGAAGCACTGGAATGGGTTCCCTAGGGAGGTGGTGGAATCTCCAGCCTTAGAGGTTTTTAAGGCCCGGCTTGACAAGGCCCTGGCTGGGATGGTTTAGTTGGGGATTGGTCCTGCTTTGAGCAAGAGGTTGGACTAGATACCTCCTGAGGTCCCTTCCAACCCTGGTATTCTATGTGTGACAGTGCCACCCATAAGGCTTTATGGAAATATGCTTATAAATGTGTATATATATAACATAACTAGAATGTGTTTTATGCTACATATACCAGGTAACATCTCTATAAAGGTCATAATCTACTACATCTATTAATCCTATTTGTAGGCATGTATCATCTTTGTATTTGAAGTTATGAATATTGGCTGCATACTTGTTTGATGCTAAGTCGGCTGTAGTGAAGCAGTTGGTTGGCTTCCTGAGAAAAAACTATTCTCAGTAAGTGCCCCATCAAGAAATACTGAAGCCAAGAATGAACTTGGAGACACCAGTCCACATCTGAGCTTTCCCAGGAATGTGGCTTGGCTGGTAAGGAACTCAGTCCTGCATGGACATGGGACTTGCCCAGGTGACTCCAAAACTCCATTTTGTAGCTGGACTTTGCATAAGAGAGAGGAGGGGGTCTCCACCCACATGAGACAGTCTATTTAAGCCCCTGGGAGACCCCTCCATTTTGTGTTCAGCTGGCTAAAGAGAGAGCCTCCCCACCCCCAAAGATACCTGAAAGAAACTGGAACAAAGGGCAGTGACTGCAAGGGGTGTGAGTGATTGCTGGACCCAGGCTAGAAGGAGACTAGTCTGTAAAAGGAGCATTCTGGAACTGGGGAGGATCTTATCTGTATTCAGTTTCTTACTGTATTAGACATAGATTTGCATTTTTTGTTTTATTTTATTTTACTTAGTAATTCACTTTGTTCTGTCTGTCACTACTTGGAACCACTTCAATCCTACTTTCTGGGGGGAGGGATAGCTCAGTGGTTTGAGCATTGGCCTCCTAAACCCAGGATTGTGAGTTCTATCCTTGAGGGGGCCACTTAGGGATCTGGGGCAAAAATTGGTCCTGCTAGTGAAGGCAGGGGGCTGGACTCAATGACCTTTCAAGGTCCCTTCCAGTTCTAGAAGATTGGTATATCTCCAATTATTACCTTCTGTATTTAATAAAAATCACTTTTTACTTATTAATTAACCCAGAGTATGTGTTAATACCAGGGGGGGCAAACAGCTGTGCATCTCTCTCTATCAGTGTTATAGAGGGCAAACAATTTATGAGTTTACCCTGTATAAGCTTTAAACAGATTTATTTGGGTTTAGGCCCCATTGGGAGTTGGGTATCTGAGTGCTAAAGACAAGAACACTTCTGAGAGCTGCTTTCAGTCAAGCCTACAGCTGTTAGGGGACGTGGTTCAGACCTGGGTCTGGGTTTGCAGCAGGCCAGCGGGTCTGGCTCAAACCAGGCAGGGCACTGAAGTCCTAAGCTGATGGGGCAGGAAAGCAGGGGCAGAAGTAGTCTTGGCACATCAGGGGAGGGGTTCTGTGATCCAACCCATCACACTATGATTCTAGGAAAACCAGGGCTCCAGGGACTGATACTGAGCACTTCCCTCATACTGCCCCAGCCAGCATCCCAAACTGCACCAAGGTCCCCCTAACAGAGCAGGCTGGGAGTCTGTCCCTGGCTCCCGGAGGGGAGTGGGGGCTAGTGAGTTAGAGCAGGGGTGGGGCAGGCTGAGAGCCAGGACTCCTGGGGTCTAGCTCTGACTTTTCCACAGTCTCACAACAGAATATTTCCCGTTACCGGACTGGGGGCAGGAGGTCAGCTGCTGGCACCTCAAACTGCACCCAGAAGTAGTAGAGGACAGTGGAGACAGAGAAAAGGGTCTCTGGAACCCTCAGATGCAGCCACCTCTGGGGCAGGACAGCTGGGGAACAGCCCCACACACCACCACATGGTGACAGCTCTCCCACTGCTGAGATGCAGCCACCTCTGGGGCAGGGCAACTAGCAACCAGGTGGACACAGTGGTTCTGTAGCTTATGTCAGTTCCTTCTCCCTGTGGCACCACACACCCTCACCCTGCACTGCTCTCTGGGGTCATCGCTGAGTATCAGGGGAGGTGCCCCCCAAACTGTAGCCTGGGGCTGCAGCCTTATGGTGATTCCCAGCTCTGGCTGGCTCTGCCCTGCAAGCCAGGTGTCTGCCTCTAGGGCAAGGGGTGGTGACCCCCTCCCCCCCAATCTTTGGGGCAGGAATTAGGTAATATCTATTTAAGCACAGTCGCAGGGGAGATCCTGAGCTCCCTATGCCCTCTTCCAGGGTGCACACAGGGAGAGGGGAGTGTATTCCAACCCCCTGGCAACTGATCCCCTGCAGCCTGACAGGGAACAAACCAGGGCCCCAGCTCACCCCTGGGGGTCACACAGCATCACAGGGTGTTCAAAGAACTTGGCTGAGAAGAGGGAGGCTGTAGCTATCACCCCCTAACTAGCAGCCACCTCTGTTAGGGGGCCTCACCCTGCTTGACCCCCCTTTCCCTTCCCTGCAGCTAGAAGAAACCCTGGGCCCCTGCCCTTCGTGTAGCTAAAGTGCCCCGACATCCTTTATTCCAACGGCAACCAGACCCCATGGGGCTGGGGCGGCACCGTAGGCAGGGGACGATCCCGGCTGGCTGAACAGTTCAGATGCTTCCCAAAGGGCCCTGGCAGAGGGTGGGCTCCCATCCCACCTTCAAGAGGGGTCAAGGCCCTGCTGGCTCACACCCAGCAGCACATGGGGCAAATAGGCAGCAGTAGTGGGGCAGAAAAGGGAGCCGGGGGGACTTGAGCTTCCAGGCCAGCCCTCTCCTGCAACGGCAAAGGCACACACCTGGCCAAGGCAGGCAAGGGGCAGCAGCCCTGACATCTTGCTGCCCACAACGCTGCTGTCTCTGCCCAGCCTGCCCCTGGGGGGGTGGGGTGCAAATACCCCAGCCCTAAGGGTGGGGGGCAGGCAAAGGGGATAGAGGCCACCCCAGCAGCAAAGGAGGCCCCAGGTGTTGCTGAAAAATTCACAGCCCAGCTGAGGGCAGCCAAGCAGGAAGGAGATGTAAAGCCCCCTGCCCCACAGCAGAGCAAGCAGCTGTTCCCATCCAAAGGGGAAGGGGCCCTGTGCTGCTGGAGGAGGGGACTTCCCCTCCCCGTGAACCAAACACCAGCCCCCAGCTGTTAGAGGCCAGGGGACATTTACAACCCTACCCCCATCACACAGACCAAGAGGGGTTTTTCAGGGTATTTAATAGAGATTTTAGAAGGTCAGAGGTCACAGGGGGTGTTTCACAGTGATCAGCCACCCAGGTGCTGTCACCCCACAGCCAGCACACTGGTGGCAGGAGCAGGGCTGAGGTGGTCGCAGGTGGTCACCAGGCTGGTCTGCCCAGCTCTGAGACATAGGCTGGGGGTGGGACTGGCTGGCTTCCTCCCCTCACTGATGCTGCAGGTGTGTCAAAGGAGCCCTGCCCCACAGCAGTGCAGGGTGTGTGTGGTTGGGGGGGCGGGGGGGTCACAGCGTGGTGTAGTGGTACATGGCTAAGAGCATCACTGGGCACTGCAGGGAAGAAAAAAAAAGAAAGAGACCCTGAGATCATATCCACCAGCCCACCTAGCATCCCACCTGCCAACCCCTCGCCCCTGTGCCCATCTAGCCTGGCGTCCTGCCTGCTGAAGAGGAACGAACACCCCCCCTCCCCCCAGGGTAGGAGCCCTCAGTCTCACTCCCTGCCCACCCCAGCCCAAGTTGGGGCCCAGACCCACCGTGAACATGAGGATGGCGAATCCGAACCAGGAGATGCCCCAGGTGTAGCTGTTGACGGCATTTTCAATGTGCTCAAAGCAGCCCTAGGGAGACAGACGCTGTGACCCCTGCACAGACAGGGGCTGGGAGCCAGGACTAAGGCAGAGCTAAGTAGTTGGGTGCCAAGGAACAGGAGGGGCTGCAGGTCGAGAGTGAGGGGCACTGGCAGAGCTGGGGGAGCCCAGGGTTGTGGGTCAGGGCTGAGGAGCACTGGCAGAGCAGGGGCGGGGGGGGGGAGCCCAGGGCTGTGGGTCGGGAGTGCAGGGCACTGTGGGTCAGGCTGAGGAGCACTGGCAGAGCAGGGGCGGGGGGGGGAGCCCAGGGCTGTGGGTCGGGAGTGCAGGGCACTGTGGGTCAGGCTGAGGAGCACTGGCAGAGCAGGGGCGGGGGGGGAGCCCAGGGCTGTGGGTCGGGAGTGCAGGGCACTGTGGGTCAGGCTGAGGAGCACTCCTTACCTTGGTGTTGATATAATCCACGTGCCCCACACGGCAGCCCTCTGGGCTGAGGATAACGAAGTTGGCGTCGCGCTTGCAGCAGAGGAAGGGCCATGGCGCCAGCCCCTCAGGGTAGAAGGAGCGGAAGGTGGACGTATGGTTCACCCAGTCCAGGGGGCCCGTCGCGCCGCAGCACTGTTGCTGGGGGGGGAGAAGAGGAGAGACGACAACATGGCTATTAGCGCTGCCCCCTTCCCACAGCCCCCCTCCTGCCCAGTGTGCCTGGTCCCCTCCCAGATCCTTCTCTGGGAGGCTCCAATCCACCCCACCAGACAGCCCTGACCCTCAGAGCCCACCATGAATATAAGGGGGCAAAGCTGAGCACAGACCCCCCCCCCAGCCCAGGATCAGGCCCCCTCCCCCATCTGCTGCAAAGGGACAAGAAAGGGTTAATCTAGCCCTCCTACTAGCCAAGGTTTACATCCCTGGGGTGGGCAACACCCCCCCCCCCCCACCGGGTTGCCAACTTTCTACTCCCACAAATCCGAACATCCTGACCCACTCCTCCCCCGAGGCCCCACCTCTCCCCACCCTCACCGGGCTGGCTCAGGGATGAGGGGTTTGGGGGTGCAGCCAACAGGTTTGGAGTATGTGAGGGAGCTCTAGGCTGAGGCAGGGGTGCAGGAGGGGGTGAGGGCTCTTGGCTGGGGGTGCAGGTTCTGGGGTGGGGCCAGAAATGAGGGGGATCAGGGCTGGGGCAGGGGCACAGGAAGGCATCAGGGATGCAGGCTCCAGGCAACGCTTACCTCAGGCAACTCCCGGAAGCAGCAGCACATCCCCTCCCTGGCTCCTATGTGGAGGCGTGGCCAGGTGGTGCTGTGCACTTCCCTCAGCCACAGGCACTGCCCCCGCAGCTCCCATTGGCCGTGGTTCCTGGCCAATGGGAGTTGCAGAGCCAGGGCAGTGTGCAGAGCCCCAGGCTGCCCCTATGCAGAGGAGCTGAATGGGGACATGCCACTGCTTCTGGGAGCCATGCAGACCCAGGGAGCCTGCCTTAGCCCCACTGCACCACCAACTGGACTTTTAATGGCTCAGTCAGTGGTGCTGACTGGAGCCACCAGGATCCCTTTTCAACTGGGCCTTCCGATGGTTGAGAACTGGACGCCTGGCAACCTGTAGCACCCCCTGGCTGGTGCATGCCTGCTCCGGGGGGGGGGGGGGGGAGGAGAAGAGAAGAGGGGACCTGGAGCAAATGAGCCCAGCCAGGCAGCAGCCCTGGGCATCCAGCAAGGGGTCAAGTCCTTTCAGTAGGTGCCCACTGCAGGGGAGGGGTCACCATGGAAATGGGCTCACAGCAGCCACAGGGAGGCTGCAGGGGGCTGGCTGCCTGCCAGGGGTGGGGTCCCAAGGCGGGGAAGACTCACCTCCATCATGATCCGGTCCCACATGCGGGTCAGCTCCCGGCCTTGGGCTGTGGGGGCTGCGTAGAATGTCAGCATCTGCTTGGTGACCATCCTGTGATTGGAGACCACCTGGGGGGGGCAAGAGGGACCCATGGGGGCAGGGCCAGGCTGAAACCCTCATGGGCCCATCCCCCAGCCTGTCCCCCCTGCCCCCAGCCTAAGCATCCTGACTCCCAGTCCCCACCCCGCCCCCCAGCACCTCTGCCCTCCCAGAGCCAGGATAGAAGTCAGACATCCTGATCCCTAGTCCCCCCAGCTCTACCCACTAGTCCCCCCGCTCCCCCTCCAGGAGGGAACCCCGGCATCCAGATGCCACACTCACAAAGTCACGGTGGGTGTAGGAGGTGATGCAGGAGGCACATTCGAAGATGTAAACGATCAGCATCAATACCAGGTACTGGGCAGGGGGGGAGAGGAAGAGGGAGAGAAGAGAAGAGAGCTTGTGAGACCCTGCTGTGGGGGCCCACATGGCGCATGAACCCCTGAGCTGCCCCCCCCATGGGGCAGGGTGCCTCATTGATTTCCCCCCCTCCCTGTCCCCAGGACCCTCCTCTCCCAACCCCCCCCACCCCCCCCAGTCAGGGATACCGCCCCACATCAGCCACTTGCACCACAGCACAACCCTCCTACCCTCCAGTGTCCCCCCCCGCAAGCAGCCACCTCCTGCCCCACAATGCCCCCCAAACAGCTTTCCCTGCCCCACATAGGGTGACCAGATGTCCCCATTTTATAGGGACAGTCCCAATTTTGGGTCTCTCTCGTATAGGCTCCTATTACCCCCAACCCCCGTCCCGATTTTTCACATTTGCTGTCTGGTCACCCTAGCCCCACAGCACCCTTCTGTACAGCAACCCCCCCCCCACCCCCCACCACACACACACACACACACACAACCCCAGGCACCAGCATGAGCTGCAGGCGGCTGCCCCGGGCCAGGGCCACGATGCCGAAGACGCCGAGGCAGAAGAAGGCGAAGCCGCAGAAGATGGCGATCCAGGCACCCGCGTAGACATCATCCTTGCCCGACACTCCCAGGATGGGGTAAACCTTGTACTGGTCGGCCGTGACCCAAACCGTCTCCGCGTAGAGCGCGATGCCACACATCTGGGGGCAGGGTTCAGGTTGAGCCCTGGGACCCCAACCCCCATCCCTATGCCACACATCTGAGGTGTGTGTATGTGGGGGGGGGGTGAGCCCCAGGACCCTAAACCCCAGCCCCCCACCCCCACTGCATCCATATGCTGCACATCTGGGGGCAGGGTGAGCCCAGGACCCCAAACCCCACCCCCATGCAGCCACCTCCCAGCACTCAAGCCACACATCTATGGGGTAGGGGTTTCTGGGAGGGGGGTGTGAGCTCCCTGGGACCCCAAGTCTGGCCCAGCCCTAGCCCCCTGAATCCCCCATGGCATACAGCACCAGCTCAGCCAGCTGTGTGGGGGTCCCCTAGAAATTCAAATCCCCAGGTCCCCCCCAAATAGCCTTGCCTCCTTCCCAGAGCAGCCAACACCCCAACCTCCAGACATACCCACTCCCCTCAGCCTAGCAGCCCCGCAAACCCCCTCACCAGGATGATGATGTTCCCCAGAATCAGCACCCCCACAATGAAGGGGTTTCCTTTTTCCACCATGTTCTGCCTTTGGGGGGGGACTCTGCCAGCTCAGACCCTGCAACAGACAAGGGGGTTTAGAGACCAGAGGCCCCCCTGCAGGATTGGGGGGGCACTTGGATTGGCATGCTAATATATGTTGATAATTTATGCAAATGCAAGGCCCCCACCTCAAAGCAAGCCTGGAGTTCTGTTCCTCTTCAGCCCCCGCAACAGGCCCAGAAGCCCCCCCGAACCAAGGCTGTCCTGCACAGAGTCCAGCACCAGCCAGACCAAGCATGGCCAGACTCAGTGGGATGGGAGGGTCAGAGGCATCAAGGCCTGTCTGGGACAGCACCCCCCACCCCAGCACTGGCCTGGGAGTCACAGCCCCTCAAGTGGCCAGAGAGGTCTGGATCCTCCCCCAGCCTCACTGTCCTGGGCTTACAGCCCCACCCCAGGGACTCACCCAGCCAGATTCCTCTGGCCCCAGAGCAGCCCAGCAGGTTTTTCCAGCTACCCCACATTTCTCCCCCCCCAAAGCATTTTGCAGATTCCCTTCCCAGGCACACCCAGCCCCCGCAAAGCCAGAGCCCCTCCCCACTCTAAGCAGCCCCCACTCCCCTCTCAGAGCCAGGGAGGGAACCCAGGAGTCCTGGCTCACAGCTGAGGGCTTCCAGAGCTTAGAAGTGAGAGGTCTGCACTCTCCCAGCCCCACATGCCTGTTAACACCTGTTATATGCCCCACCATCCCCCACACCCAGTCCATCCCCCTGCTATCAACTCATCAGCACCACCTGTTCCCCACACACCTGTCAGCCCCAGCCCCCCCAGCTCACCCATTACCCTAGCTCATCCCCACACCCTCTCCTCATCCCCCCCACTCACCCCAATCAGCCCCACCCCAGCCCCCCACATTACTCTGCTCCCAGCCCTGCTCATCCCCCCCCATCACCCAGCCCCCCACCTCACTCATTGCTCTGCCCCCAGCAGCCAAGCCAATCCACCCATGGCTCTAGCCCCACTCACCAGCTCCTCACTCCTCCTGCAATAAGTGGCTCCAGCCCCAGCAGCCCCTTTATACCCACCTGCCTGGGTGGAGCCAGCACGGGAAGCCCCATGCTGGGCTGAGCAGCAGTCAGGGGGGAGAGGTCCAGAGTCCTGCCCACCCCAGCCAGGCTTCGCCCCCAGCCCTGCAGCCCCCAAAGGGTTAATGGGTCCCTCCTGCAGTGGGTGGGCTGGGGAGGGAGCTTGTGTTTGGGAGCTGGGCTGGTGGGGGGTGGGGTGGCACCACTGTGGGGAGCCTCCCCCTGCACACCACAATGGTTCTCATGCCCCAGTCTGTTGTTAGCATCTCCAGTCGCACTGGGAACACCCCATTGCTCCTCCCCAACCCCTCTGAGCCAGCCATTGCCCCGCTGTGGGGACAGATCAGGGCCAGCTGCCCCTAGAGGGGAAGGGCCCTGGCTCCACCCTTTCCCCTGGCACAGAACATGCCACTGATCAGGTACAGGCCTGTTTGCAGCTAGCTGAGGAGGAGAGGTCTTGGATCCCCACCCCAAAACCCAGGGTGCTGTGCGAATGGGGATGTGTTGAAGTCTGGTAAACTCATCACACATCAGAGTAGAGGGTGGTGACCATGGGAGGCTAGAGGCAGGATAAGTACCAAGATTCATGACTGCTGAATTCAGGATTCTTGGGTTATATCCTCTGCTCTGGGAGGGGAGTGGGGTCTAGTGCAGTGGTGGGCAAACTACGGCCCGGGGACCGCATCCAGCCCTCCAGATGTTTTAATCCGGCCCTTGAGCTTCCACCAGGGACCAGGGTCAGGGGCTTGCCCTGCTCCACAGGTCTCACGGAAGCAGCAGGATGTCCCCCCACCGGCTCCTATGTATAGGGGCAGCCACAGGGCTCCGCATGCTACCCCCACCCCAACTGCTGCCCCCACAGCTCCCATTGGCCTGGAACCATGGCCAATGGGAGCTGAAGGGGTGGCACCTGCAGACAGGACAGCGCACAGAGCCACCGGCTGCACCTCCGCATAGGAGCCGGAGAGACATGCTGCTGCTTCTGGGAGCTGCTTCAGGAAAGCACCCCCCAGAGCCTGCACCCTTGTCCCCCTCCTGTGCCCCAATCCCCTGTCCCACCCTGATCGTCCTCCTGCCCTCCAAACACCTCAATCCCAGCCCAGAGCACCCTCCTGCACCCCCAGCCCCTTATCCCTCATCCCCACCCCAGAGCCCTCACCCCCTCCTGCACCCCAACCCCCAATTTCATGAGCATTCATGGCCTGCTGTACAATTTCCATCCCCAGATGTGGCCCTTGGCCAAAAAGTTTGCCCACCCCTGGTCTAGTGGGTTGGAGCTGGGAGCCAAGACTCCTCAGTTCTATCCTGGCTCTGGCAGGGGAGTGGGATCTAGTGGTTAGGCCGGCTCCCTGAGAGCGCTGCATTGTAATCGTTTGAGGAAGGGGCCCAAAGCTCCTAGTCAGAGCACGTCCCATCGGAAAGGTGGCACCGAGTCCGTCCTGGGCAGCAGCCTCTGCGAGGCCAGCACTAGGCCATGGCTGCCCTAACCAGCAGGGGCAGGGCCTTGGCAGTGACTGGGGCGTTGGTGCTCCTGGACAGAAGACCTGCTGGCCTGAGGCTAAGCCCAGGACTCCAGGCTCCCAGCTGAAAGCGCCTTCCCCTAGATCCAACCCAATAGCTTGAGCAGCACAGCGCCCCTAGTGCTGTACTGGGCCAGCAAGAGGTGAGCGAACCTACTGAGCCCCCCGGTGCACCCTGCCGAGCTAGGCACCCTGCAGCACCGAGCCCCTTGCAGCATGGCACCCCCTGCTGAGCCCCCACCCTGCTCCCTGCACCACAGCGCCCCCTACCTTGCTCCCTGCAGCATGGCGTCCCCTACTGAGCCCTCCTCCTTACACCACAGCACCCCCTGCTGAGACCAGGCCTCACTCCCTGCAGCACGATGCTCCCTATTGAGCCCCACCCCGCCATACAACACAGCGGCCCCTAGTTTTAACACCCCACGTGGCAGCATCTCTCCTTGCCCAGCCTCCCCCAACTTCAAGCAGCACAGAAAGTCCAGGCACATGGTGGGTTTCAGGAAGTGACAATATTTTATTAGTAGGGGTGGTGGCCGGGGGGGACAACACCCCCCACCCCCCGCTAGCAGCGGGTGACGTTCTCCATCTTGCCATTCCCAACTGTGTGAGCCCGGAGGAGGGTGTGAAGCAGAGCGAGCAGCCTGGGAAATAGAAAACACCTGGTGCTCTGCAGTCAGGGCACAGAAGCACAGGGGGGTGGAGAAAGAGACCTGGGGGGTAGGTGTGTTTGGAGGGCAATCAACACCCCCGCCCCCCGCTCATCCCTCCTTTCTCTAAACAGACATGCAAAATAGGGGCACGCCAACAACTGGGGGGCCTATATTGGGGGGTGGAATTATCAAGGGGATCCCTCCCTCTGGGGTGTCACTGGGGGTTAGAGGACTAAGTCCCCATAGTCCTTGATTTGGCCCCCCCACCTAAGGAGTGCAGGTGGGAGGTGCCAGCGACACTGCAATTTCCCCCCTCCCAGCGATGAAGATGGTAAATCCCCAAGGCAACCCCCCGCTCCAGGGGGTAAGATGGTATATTCCAAAGGCACCCTTCTGGGCGGGGAGAAAACATTGCTCCTGCAGATTCAAAATGGTAGCTCCCGACTGTACCAATCTGTGCCCCTCTACCGGTGGCACTATGGTATATCCCGAATACCCCAAACGCGGCAGGTGGTACATCCTGTAAGACTCCTCCCAGCTGAACCTCTCGCCCCTCCTCCCCGCAATAAAATCCCGCCCCAGAGCAAAGAATTCCCTTGATCGCAGGACCGTGAACGCTCCCTTAGCGACACTAAACGCAGATGGAACAAAGGAGAAACCCAGCGTGCACGAAGCTTTACAGAGGAAATAAATTACCCTCATTTTTTATTTTGTTAACCCCCACCCCATCTTCCCCCCCACACACAGGGAGTAAGGTGGTATGTTCCAAATACACCCCCCCAACAGCCAGGGACAAGATGGTGTACACCCCCCCTCCTGCAGCAGGCATGATATATCCCTACTCTGCCCCCCTTCATTTCAGGGGGGCAGATAGTATATCCCCAATGCCCCCCTCACTGCAGGAGTTAAGATGGTATAGCTCATTTCAGCCATTCTACTGGGGTGGGGAGTTTGTGGAGTCCTCTGTGTATGGCATTAAATTGGACACACATTTTAATACAGACTGGCGGGGCAGGGGGCAAGTGTAGGCTCTGGAGAGACCCAGGATGATGCTACCTAGTCCTGCCTGCTCCAGCCACTGAGCTCTCCAGTCATAGGAAGTGGATTTACCCTCTCCCATCCCCCAGTGTGACCCCATCCCCCTACTCCCCCCCCAACACCCCTCCCCAAATCGAGCTTTAAAATAAATTAAGTACAGCTAAAACAACAAGGAGTGCGGGGGCACCTTAAAGACTAACAGATTTAGTGGGTCATAAGCTTTCATGGGTAAAAAAACCACTTCTTCAGATGCGTGGAGTGAAAGTTACAGATACAGGCATTTCACTCCATGCCTCTGAAGAAGTAGTTTTTTACCCACAAAAGCTTATGCCCAAATAAATATGTTAGTCTTTAAGGTGTCACTGGACTGCTCGTTGCTTTTGTTGATACAGACTAACATGGCTGCCCCCCTGATACTAAGTACAGCTAGCGAGGGGCATGTGCAAGTGTGCACCTAACAGCACGTGGATTTGGACACAAGTGTTGCTGTGTGTAGGGTTGGGTGTAGGTTATGGTGCCATGTCTGCGTTGTGTGGACATAGGTCACAGCGTTGCACATACAAGAGGGTGCACATTGGCGGGTTGCTGGGTGTAGTTACGGCGTTGTGTGCATGTGCACACATTCAAAACACCTAGAAAAAACACCTCCCTGAATCCTCCACAGCCCAGCTGATGGGATTGACCCCCCCTACCCCACTACTACAGCACACCCAAAGCCCCCCTCATTGTAGGGACATGATTCCATGGGGGCAGTGGGGGCTGTTTAGAAACCAGGGTGGGAAAGGGGCTGGGGGAGCACTAGGGACAGGGTTGTGGGGGCTGGGGAACATTGGAGGGGGACACATTGGGGGGCTGGGTAGCATTGTGGGGTGACAGGGGGTGAAAGGGAGATGGGACAGGAAGTCATGAGGGGGAAGCAGGTTTAATCCTCTCCCAGTGTTGGGGGAGGGGTAGCAGTTTGTGAATGCTTCACTCTGTGTCCCCCCCACTGCCCCTCCCACCCATGGTGCGGCTGGCCTCTCAGTGCATCTCCTCAAAGAATTTGTAGGTGGGGTTCTCGTAGCCGTGGTTCTGCATCTTGCTGAGCTGCCGCTCCTCGGGGCTCACCATGGGGTCCACCTGCCCCAGGGATGGACAGACAGACACAGGGGTTAGGGGCATAGGCACCAACTTTCTCTGGCGCCAGTGGGGGCTCATGCCCCCCCGGCACTGGCCCCGCCCCGACTCTACCCTTTCCCTGCCCCCTTCCCCAAAGTCCCCGCCCCAACTCCACCCCCTCACTGCCCTATTGGATCCCTTCCCCAAATCCCCACCCCGGCTCCGCCTCATTCCCCCTCTTCCCCCATCCCTCCCTGCCCCGCAAAACAGCTGTTTTGCGGCGCAAGCGCTGGGAGGGAAGGAGGAGAAGCAGGACGCAGCAGCACGCTCACGGAGGAGGTGGAGGTGAGCTGGAGCGGGGGTGCGGGGCGGTGAGCTGTCAGGGGTGCTCACCAGCCTCGGAGCACCCATGGAGTCGCTACCTATGGTTAGGGGTGCTGGGGCTGGAGGCTCCGCCCCTTTTCCCAAACCCCATCGCTAGGAGGCAGTACAGTGGGGCTGGGAGCTGGGACCCCTGGGTCCATCCTGAACTCTGGGAGGAAAATGGGGTCCAGTAGGTCAGAGCCAGGCAAGGGGCTGGGAGCCAGAACCCCTGGGTCTGTCCCGAGCTCTGGGAGGAAAGTGGGGTCCAGTGGGTCAGAGCAAGGCAGGGGGCTGGGAGCCAGGACATCTGGGCTCCACCTCTGGCTCTGCCTGGCTGTGCCACCCCACCCAGTGTCCTATGAGGCCAGCGGTCCCTGTGAGGGGTTGAAGGGGTTGTCACCTCGACAATGCCGTGGCTGATGGTCCCGTAGGGCTTCCGGCGAACCATCAGGAGACTGATGATGATCACCATGGCAACCGCCACTGCTACCACCAGCAGGCCAATCAGGGCACCCCTGTTAATGGTTACCAGGGTGTCTGGCTCCTGTGGGGGACAGAGAGTGTCATGTGCTCCTTCCCCCTTCCTGATAGATTCACTAGGGGAGGCTGGGGGGCTTAGCAAGGAGGGGGCAGGTCCCACAGCCCTAGAAGGAAGAGCCCCAGTTTAGGGTTCAGGTTAGTTTTACCCCCCATCCCCCAGGAGTGGGGTGCAGGTTGTCAGGGACTTTCTAGGGCTCACAATGGGGCAAGGGCGAGGTTGCAGCATCTGGGGGTGCACAGCAGAAGGACTGGGACTGCAGATGGGGGATGCACTCAGCCCTGCGTATGGGAGGAGGTGCTACTGGACGGAGACTGCGTCCAGTAGTGGTGGAGGGGGCAAGTGAGCAGGAGGCACCATCACGGTGGTGGGGGGGGGGCAAGTTGAAAGGTGCACGCAGCTGTGGGGGCACCAGTGCAAAGGGGAACATGGTGGTAGAGTGCCCCTAGCTGTGTGCACGCGCAGGCGTGGAGGGGCTTAAGGAAGAACCACAGGGGAACTGCGATGCGGAGCGCACATGGCAGGGCCATGAGAAGGCAGAACTACAGGGGGATACAGTTTCAAAATGCACATGGTGGAGCGGGGCTGGAGGGCGGAAGCGCTGCAGGGGTACACAGTTCCAGGTCCCACACAGCAGAGCCAGGGGGAGTCAGCACTGCAGGGGGACACAGTTCCAGGTCCCACACAGCAGCGCCAGGGGGAGTCAGCACTGCAGGGGGACACAGTTGCAGGGCACACAGCAGAGGGAAGGAAGCACTACAGGGGGATATAGATGTGGGGGGCACGTGGCAGAGCAGGGGGGAAGGCAGCACTGCAGGACGACAGTTTCAAGGCACATGCAGCAGAGTTGGGTTGGGGCAAGCAGCACTGCAGTGGGACACAGTTGCGGGGTGCACATGGCAGGGGGATGCAGCGCCGCAGGGGGACACGGATGCAGGGTGTACATGGTGGGGTGGGGCAGGCAGCGCTGCAAGGGGACACAGAGACGGGGTGTACATGGCGGGGTGGGGGGAGGCAGCGCTGCAGGGGGACATGGATGCAGGGTGTACATGGCGGGGTGGGGGGAGGCAGCGCTGCAGGGGGACACGGATGCAGGGTGTACATGGCGGGGTGGGGGGAGGCAGCGCTGCAGGGGGACACGGATACCGGGTGTACATGGCGGGGTGGGGGGAGGCAGCGCTGCAGGGGGACACGGATGCGGGGGGTACATGGCGGGGTGGGGGGTGGCCGCGCTGCAGGGGGACACGGATGCGGGGTGTACATGGCGGGGTGGGGCAGGCAGCGCTGCAGGGGGAAACGGATGCAGGGTGTACATGGCGGGGTGGGGGGAGGCAGCGCTGCAGGGGGACACGGATACGGGGTGTACATGGCGGAGTGGGGGGAGGCAGCGCTGCAGGGGGACACGGATACGGGGTGAACAGGGCGGAGTGGGAGGAGGCAGCGCTGCAGGGGGACACGGATACGGGGTGTACATGGCCAGGTGGGGGGAGGCAGCGCTGCAGGGGGACACGGATACGGGGTGTACATGGCGGAGTGGGGGGAGGCAGCGCTGCAGGGGGACACGGATGCGGGGTGTACATGGCCAGGGGGGGGGAGGCAGCGCTGCAGGCAGACACGGATGCGGGGTGTACATGGCGGAGGGGGGGGGGGCAGCGCTGCAGGGGGACACGGATACGGGGTGTACATGGCGGAGTGGGGGGAGGCAGCGCTGCAGGGGGACACGGATACGGGGTGTACATGGCGGGGTGGGGGGAGGCAGCGCTGCAGGGGGACACGGATACGGGGTGTACATGGCAGGGTGGGGGGAGGCAGCGCTGCAGGGGGACACGGATGCGGGGTGTACATGGCGGGGTGGGGGAGGCAGCGCTGCAGGGGGACACGGATGCGGGGTGTACATGGCGGGGTGGGGGGAGGCAGCGCTGCAGGGGGACACGGATGCGGGGTGTACAGGGCGGGGGGGGGGAGCCAGCGCTGCAGGGGGACACGGATGCGGGGTGTACATGGCGGGGTGGGGGAGGCAGCGCTGCAGGGGGACACGGATGCGGGGTGTCCATGGCTGGGTGGGGGAGGCCGCGCACCAGGGGTACACGGGTGAGGGGTGTACATGGCGGGGTGTGGGAGCCAGCGCTGCAGAGGGACACGGATGCGGGGTGGCCATGGCGGGGTGGGGGAGGCAGCGCTGCAGGGGGACACGGATGCAGGGTGTACATGGCGGGGTGGGGGGAGGCAGCGCTGCAGGGGGACACGGATACGGGGTGTACATGGCGGGGTGGGGGGAGGCAGCGCTGCAGGGGGACACGGATGCGGGGTGTACATGGCCAGGTGGGGGGAGGCAGCGCTGCAGGGGGACACGGATGCGGGGTGTACATGGCGGGGTGGGGGGAGGCAGCGCTGCAGGGGGACACGGATACGGGGTGTACATGGCGGGGTGGGGGGAGGCAGCGCTGCAGGGGGACACGGATGCGGGGTGTACATGGCGGGGTGGGGGAGGCAGCGCTCCAGGGGTACACGGATGCGGGGTGTACATGGCGGGGTGGGGGGAGGCAGCGCTGCAGGGGGACACGGATACCGGGTGTACATGGCGGGGTGGGGGGAGGCAGCGCTGCAGGGGGACACGGATACGGGGTGTACATGGCGGGGTGGGGGGAGGCAGCGCTGCAGGGGGACACGGATGCGGGGTGTACATGGCGGGGTGGGGGGAGGCAGCGCTGCCGTTGTGGATGTTGCAATTACTTACCAGCTCGTCACGCTGAATCTCCGGGGACTTGTACACCACTTCTTTGATGTCCCCCATGGAGATGTTTACCTGGGGGTGGGGTGGGGTGTGGGGGACACATTAGAGCTGAGAGGGGGCACCTATCCCTCCATGGCAACAGGGTGCAAAGTATTGTGGGAAAATGGTGCTTAGCCGCATTCCCCTTACACACTGTCATCATACAGGTCTGCCGCAACTTATGCGCATTTAACATGTGCGATTTCATCTGTACGCTGAACGGCCGGAGTCCTGAGGGGGCGTGGCCTCAAGATGTAAAGGCCCTGGGGCACCAGCTGTGGCTGGGAGTCCCAGGGCCTTTAAATCACCCAGGGGGCTCCTAGCTGCAGAGGTGGCTGGTAGCCCCTGGGGCAAATTAAAGGGCCTGAGGCTTCAGACACCGTGGAGCTCCGAGCCCTTTAAATGCCAGCCCCAGCCCGGCTGCCAAAGCTGCGGGCTGGGATTTAAAGGGCTCCTCCAGGCTCCCCACTGCGGCGGGAAGCCTGGTGGAGCCCTTTAAATGCTGCCCCACCCCAGCCGCGTGAGCTGTGGGTGGGATTTAAAGGGCTCCTCCGGGCTCCTGGTGGAGCCCTTTAAATCTTGCCCGCAGCTCCGGCGGCCGGGCCAGGGCCGGCATTTAAAGGGCTCCACCAGGCTTCCAGCCGCAGTGGAGCCCTTTAAATCCCAGCCCTCAGCTTTGGCAGCCGGGCTGGGGCCGGGCTGGAGCTGCGGGCTGGGATTTAAAGGGCTTGGGGATGTAATTTTGAGTATATGCGGTTTTCGCTTTACGCGCTAACCTTGGAACGGAACCCCCGCGTAACATAAGACTTGCCTGTACAGTCTTGGAGGAGACCGTGTCTTCCATAATGCACTGTGCCCTCATTCCATTCATGGGAAGTCACATCAAGCTGCTCTCCCATCATGCATTGCACCCACATCCCCAGCTGAGGCGGGTCATGTCAAGCTGTGCCCTCATTCCATCCAGGGGAAGGTCTTGTGCACCCCAGAGCAGCTGTTCCCCTCCCACCCCTACTCACTAATGTGGGGTGGCCCCCGAGTCCCCAGATCTGCTCACCCTCTGCTCATCCTCGCCCAATGGGATCTTCTCGCTGGTGAGGTAGTCATACTCCGCCGCCATCCCCGTGGCTGTGGGGAAGAAAAGAGTCACATAGGCAGTGGGGGAAGTAGTCCTGGCGAGTAAAAGTCAAGCAGGCTGATCGCTGCGAGGGGATGGGGTGCAGTCGGCCACCCCCAGGCACTCACCTTTCTTCGTGGCTGGCTGGGAGTCTGACGAGGAGGGGTCCCCGCGGAAGAAGACAGCCCGTGGGGTGGGGGAGCGACAGGAAGAGACACAGAGCAGAGACAACAGACATGTTGAGGTGGGGGCTGGGGGGCCCATGCTGACTCCCCCCCATGGAAAATAAACTGCCCTGTCCCCCCACACACAGCCTGGCACAGGCACATGGGGGGTATCCCCTTCAAATCCCCCTCCCTGCCCCACAGCACTTCTCCCACCAGTTTTAGCCCCTTCCCTGCCCTTGGCCTGATGCTTTGGGTTCTGGCCTCACCCTTCACCCTCAAAGCTTCTGGCCCTGTCCCTTTCACCTTCTCTACAGTCCCAGCCCTGTAGGTTCTAGTCCTGTCCCAGCAGGTTGTGGATTCCTCATCAGTTCCTGCCCCACAGGCTCTGGCTCTGCCCTTGCAGGTTCTGACCCTGCCCCCGTCCCCATAGGATCCATCCCCCCAGGTTCTGGCCCCACCCCCTCACCTTCCCCCTGGAAGAAGTTCCTGGCCCCCAGGTGATCAGGATGGTCCTCGGGGCTTAGGTCCTCACTACTGTCCAGCGGCAGGAACTCCTCGGTGGTGCGTGTCTCAGAGATGGACGTGGTGAGCAGGCTGCTGGTCCCTGCCCGCTCTGCCTGCAGCAGCTCCTCTAAAGAGACCAGGGGATACGGGTCACAGCAGGGAGAGACCTTCCCCAGCAAGAAGCATCCCTACCACCCTCTTGGGAACCTGGCCTCCTGCTCTAACCACTAGACCCCACTACACTCCCTGAGCTGGGAATAAAACCCAGGAATCCTGGCTCCCAGCCTCCCCCACCCTTCCCTCTAACCACTAAACCCCATGGGACATTGCACTCCATATGTTTTATGGAAATATGCTAACGAGTGTGAATATAATGTAACTGGAATATGCTTCATATAAAAGGTCTCTCGTAAGGTATCATTACAAAGCTTATAATCTACTGAGTGTGTTCATCCTATTTGTATGTATGCATCTTTCTTGTATCTGAAAGCTAGAAATATGAAGTATTACTCTGAAGTCCTATTGTAACTATGCAAAGTGTGGGCCATTAATGGTGGCTTGGAATCTTGATGGCTCCCATTAACTAGGATAATTGGTTGTAAATAGCTCTGTTTACTTGTAAGCCTTCCTGGGTGCCAGCCAGTGATTAATGAAGTCTCACAGGACATGTGAACATGTCACATGATATTGGAATCCATCTTAAACCTGGTGCTTTTCCATTTAGAAGGAGGGGTGGGAACCCAGAGAGAGACAAAGGATTCCCCCCTTGTGCCAAAGATATAAAAGGGCATGGACAGAACAAAAGGAGCTGCCAGTCATGAGAAATCCCCTAGTTACCACCTGAGCTGGAACTAACAGGGACTGTACCAGGGGAAAAGATTGGGCCCAGACTAGAAAGGAGTCTAGTCTATGAGAAAAGCTTATTGGAACATCTCTGAGGGTGAGATTTACCTGTATTCAGTTTCTTAAATGTATTAGGCTTAGACTTGAGTGTTTTGTTTGGTAACTTATGTTGTTCTGTCTGTTATTACTTGAAACCACTTAAATCCTACTCTATATACTTAATAAAATCACTTTTGTTTATTAATTAACCCAGAGTAAGCGATTAATCCCTGGGGGAGCAAACAGCTGTGCATCTCTATCAGTATTAGAGAGGGCAGACAATTTATGAGTTTACCCTGTATAAGCTTTATACAGAGTAAAACACATTTATTTGAAGTTTGGATCCCATTGGGAACTAGGTGTCTGGGTGCTGGAGATAGGTCACTTGAGCAGTTTTTGGTTAAAGTCTGCAGCTTTAGGGGCATGGACCAGACCTGGGTCTGTGTTGCAGCAGACTAGCGTGTCTGGCTCAACAAGCCAGGGTTCTGGAGTCCCAAACTGGCAGGGAAAACGGGCTCAGAAGTAGTTTAAATACATCAGGTAACAGTCCTGAGAGGGTCTCTGTGACTGAAGCCGTCTCACCCCACTCCCCTCCCAGAGTCAGGGATAGAACCAAGGAGTCCTGGCTCCCAGCTTCCCTGCTCTAACCCAATAGACCTCACTCCCCTCCCAGAGCTGAGCACGAGGGTGTCAGGGCAGGGTGAGGTGTAGGAGGCATCCCAGATGGGTGTGGGCAGGGGCGACAGGTTTATATAATTTTTGGTGGTGCCCAGAACGGGTCCAAGTCCCCCCCCGCCCACACACACACACGCACCCCTGCCTAAAGCTCTAGGCAGAATCTTGGGTGTAGGTCAGGCTCTGGGAGGAAGTTTGGGTGGTGCGGGCTGGGGGTTGGGGTGCAGGAGTGGGTGTGGGCTCTGGGAGGGAGTTTGGATGCAGGCTCTGGGCTGGGGCAGGCAGTTGGGGTGCAGAAGGGGGTGCAGGCTCAGAGAGAGTTTGGGGGCGGAGTCTGGGCTGGGGCAGGGGGTTGGGGTGCATGAAGGGATGCAGGGGGCAGGCTCTAGGAGCGAGTTTGGGTGCAGGGTCTGGGCTGGGACAGGGGGTTGGCGTGTGGGAGAGGGTGAGGGGTGCAGCGCTTACCTCGGGTGGCTCCCAAAAGTGACCTGCATCCCCCTCTAGCAGCAGCTCCTAGGTGGGGGGCCTGAGAGGTCTCCACGCACCGCTGCCTGCAAGCACCACCCCCCACAGCTCCCATTGGCCACTGTTGGCAGAGTTGGCGCTCGGGGTTGGGGCAGCACGCAGAGCCCCCCCCATCCCCCTGGGGCCACAGGGACATGCCAGCCGCTTCTGGAAGTGGAGTGTCCTTAGCCCCATTGCACTGCCAGTGGTGGCGGCGGGGACCCCAGGCCCTTTTAAATTGCCCAGGGATGGCAGGTGGGGCCGGGGAAAGAGACCCGGCCCCGAACTTTGGTGGAGCCGGGCCCCTGTGCTCTCGTATTGGTAAAACGAGGGCACCACGGGCCCATACAATTCGCTGCCCCTGGGTGTGGGGTATGTATATGCCAGCTCCCACAGCCCCTCTGAGAGCCGGGCAAGGGCAGCACACACACCTAGTTGGTGGGGTGGGTGTCACGGGGGAGGGGTGGGGAGGGAGTATTGGGGGCGGAGTTGGCAGGGGGTACACACAGGTCCCACCACCCAGGGGTGGGTGAGGGGGATGTTGAGGGAGGTCATTGGGGGAAGGCAATGTAAGGGGAAGGGGGCATCGGTGGGGCTGGGCCAGCAGGGACACTGGCCATTGGGGGCTGGGACACTGCGGGGAGGGGTGTCAGGTGGCCACCGGGGGCAAAGACCTTTAGGAAGCTGGGTACATTGCGGGAGGGGGAGCATCGGGAGAAGAGATGTTGGGGGGCCAGGCCACCAGGGTTTGTATGTATCTTGTCCCTCAGCCCCACGGAGAGCCAGGGGGCTGTCAGGGGGGAGGGATGTCAGGGCCCTGGGCCATCAGGGGGCTGTTGGGGTATGTATGTATGTATCTGGTCCTGCAGCCCTGATGGCTGTTGGGGGAAGGGCCATTTAGGGGCTATCGGGGTATGGATGGACCTGGTCCCACAGAGAGCCAGGCGAGGGGGCTGTCAGGTGAGGGTCTGTCAGGGGAGGGGCTGCTGGGGTACATATCTATCTGGTCCTGCAGCCCTGTGGAGAGCTGGGGGCGGGAGGGGCTGCTGGGGTACATACGCATCTGGCCCGACAGCCCAGTGAAGAGCCGGGGGTGCCGTCAGGGTACATGCATATCTGGTCCCGCAGAGATCCGGGGGAGGGGCCGTCGGGGTATGAATGTATTGGTCCTGCAGCGAGCCGGGGGAGGGGCCATCGGGGTACATACGTATCTGGTCCCACAGCCCCGCGGAGAGGCAGGGGAGGAGGCCGTCGGGGGAGGGGACCATTGGGGCACATACATATCTGGCCCTGCAGCGAGCAGGGGGAGGAGGCTGTCGGGGGAGGGGCCATTGGGGTACGTACATATCAGGTCCTGCAGCCCCATGGAGAGCCGGGGGAGGGGGCCGTCGGGGTACATACGTATCTGGTCCCACAGCCCCACGGAGAGCCGGGGGAGGCCGTTGGGGGAGGGGTCATTGGGTTACCTACGTACCTGGTCCCACAGCCCCGTGGAGAGCCAGGGGAGGGGCCATTGGGGTACGTACATATCAGGTCCTGCAGCCCCATGGAGAGCCGGGGGAGGGGGCCGCAGGATACATATGTATCTGGTCCCGCAGCGAGCCGGGGGAGGGGGCCATCGGGGTACATACGTATCTGGTCCCACAGCCCCACGGAGAGCCGGGGGAGGCCGTTGGGGGAGGGGTCATTGGGTTACCTACGTACCTGGTCCCACAGTCCCGTGGAGAGCCAGGGGAGGAGGCCGTCGGGGGAGGGGCCATTGGGGTACGTACATATCAGGTCCTGCAGCCCCATGGAGAGCCGGGGGAGGGGGCCGTCGGGGTATATACATATCTGGTCCCACAGCCCCGCGGAGAGCCAGGCGAAGGCCTGTCAGGGGAGGGGCCGTCAGGATACGTACGTATCTGGTCCCGCAACCCCACAGAGAGCTGAGGGTTCTTGTACAGCAGGGTCAGGCTCTGGTTCATGCGCTCCTCAATGACATGCAGGTGGGTGTACACCTGGGGACAGATGGAGGAGGAGACAGACAGACGGGGGGCTGTTAGGACAGGTGCTCCTCTCCCCTGACCACCGGGGGTAGGGGATGGTTGAGGGCATGGGGGGATCCCCACCTGGAACTTCATCTGCTCGGCCTTCTCAGGGTCGACAGCACGAACATGCTGGTAGTGCCGCAGCGTGTGCCGCTGGTCCTTCTGCTCCGCCCGAATGTACCGCCTCAGCGCCGGCAGCACCCGCTCTGGCTGGGCAGCCAATTGCAGGGGAGAAGTGGAGTCAGAGCTGGCCAATCAGCACCCCTACTCTACAATACATTCTAGACTGGCCCACCCCTGCCAATACATTCAGCACTTGCTCTGGCTGGGCAGTCAGTTGCAGGGGAGAGGCAGAGTCAATAGAAATCTCAACTTCAGAACCTGTTCTAGACTGACCCACTCCCACTAATCCACACAGCACTGGCGAATCAGTGTTCCTACCCTAGAACCCCTTCTAGAACCTGTTCTAGACTGGCCCATCCCACCAACCTATGCAGCACTTGCTCCAGCTGGGGCAGCCAATCCAGGGCAAACATGGCATCTGAGCCAACCAATTGGCACCCCGTTCTAGAACCCATTCTAGGCTGACCTACCCCCTCTCCCCCCAGGATCCAGTGCCCCCGGATCAAGGCCGCCTTGCCCACCTGCAGGCTGTCGCTCTGCACGGCGCTCAGGTAGCTCTCCAGTGCCATGCGCCGATTGTCATTGAGCAGGGCCACCACCCGGGCCAGGTGTGTCTCCACCAGCTGCTGCCGCTCGCCCGCCACCTGTTCCTCCAGTGTCTGCAGGATAGACTGGAAATGCTGTGTGGGGAGGGGCCGGGGGTCAGCGGGGGCCAGGCCAGGAGCCCTCAAGGGAGCGGAGCTGAGAATCCAGGGGGGAAGGTTATTGGAGGTGGGGCGGGAACCCTCCCGGGGGGGGGTGCAGGGAGGCAGGGAGTGGGGCCATGGTCAAGAACTCAAATGGGTGAGGCCAGGGAGGTCAGAGGAGGCGGGGCTAGTCAGTGGGGCGGGGCCAGGAACCCATAGGGGAAAAGTGAGGGGCGCCAGTGGGGCAGGGGCAAATGAGTGGGGTCCCCCAACCCCTCAGGCAGACTTGGTGCCACCGTAGGGTGGCTGTGGGACAGCCCTCAGTGTCAGGAGGGAGTGGGCGGGGAGGGGGCGGGGTCATGAACCTGTGGGGGCAGCCCCACCCTGCTCTCCCAGCGGACATGGGCCTCACCTCGTTCAGCGCTTGCCGGTCAGCCTTGGGTAGCTCCTTGGCCTGGTTGTCTGCCTCGGCCCACTCCTTCATCACCTGGGGGGGGGACCGGGGATGAATGGGGGGCCTGGCCCTACATCCAGCACCCTGCCTATTGTCAGCCTGCATCCCCCAGGCTTGCAAGCTCCACAGTCCCGCTCCATGCTCGCCGGTGCACAGGCCACCAACACGGGCCACATACAGACATGGTAACATGCTCCCATGGCAGCAAGGGGGTCAGAACCTGACAGGACCTTCTGACAGGTGAGTTGGGGGCAGCCCTGGCCATGTGGAACTGGCCACAGAGAGACCCCTGCAGACATGGAGGACGTGGGGGCGGAGCCCATGTGTGGGCTACCGCACCGGGGAAAACCGGGGGGGGGGGGGCAGGATGGTGGATGGGGGGGGGTTGAATCCCTCCCCCCAAGCACCTTGTTAATCTGTTTCATCCTGCGCTCCTCCAGGTCCATCTTGGCTCGCAGGAAGTTGGCGTGTTCACTCCCATCACCTGGCATCTCGAAGTAGATGTCCACGCCATCTGTGGGGTGCGGGGTAGGGCTGGCTGTGGGGGAGAGGGGCTGTCAGCTTGGTACCCCCTAATGAGCCCCCATCGGGCCATGCCCCACAGCCCCGCCGAGCCCGGCTGCCCCCGCAGCACGGTGTCCCCCCTCACTCCCCACAGCACGGCGCACCCCGCCAAACCCCCGCCCCACTCCCCGCAGCACAGCGCACCCCACCGAGCCCCCGCCCCATTCCCTGCAGCACAGCATCCTCCACTGAGCCCCCGTCCCACAGCACAGCGCCCCCTGCTGAGCCCCTGCCCCACTCCCCACAGCACAGCGCCCCCTGCTGAGCCCCTGCCCCACTCCCCACAGCACAGCGCCCCCTGCTGAGCCCCTGCCCCACTCCCCACAGCACAGCGCCCCCTGCTGAGCCCCTGCCCCACTCCCCACAGCACAGCGCCCCCTGCTGAGCCCCTGCCCCACAGCACAGCGCCCCCTGCTAAGCCCCCACCCCTGCAGCTGAGCGCCCCCTAGCACTGCACTGGGGTATTGGGCTGCAGTTTCTCCTCAGCCCAGGCGGGGTGGAGGGTCTCCGGTGGCTGCCTCTGAGCCTGGCACAGCTGGGCACAGTGCCACGCAGAACAGGAGCCACATTGTGATGTGGGGAGGAGATGAAAACAGCCCAGGCAGCTGAGCATCCCATCTCCCGCCCCCCAATCCGCAGGTGCATCAGCTCCGTGCCAGGCTGTGCCATCCCCCTTCGCCTGGGAACTCCCACCCCGCCTGAAAGGGTCAGCACAGCAGCGCCTGCCCCAGGGGACGGGAAACTGCCAGCTCTCCCCACAGCAGCACCCTGCCCCAGGGGATTCTGGGAAACTGCCAGCCCTCCCCTGCCACCCAGCAGCGCCTGCCTCAGGGGATCCTGGGAAACCGCCAGCTCCCACCCCCTCCAGCAGCGCCTGCCCCAGGAGATGGGAAACTGCCAGCTCTGCCTCCCAGCAGCACCCTGCCCCAGAGGATTCTGGGAAACTGACAGCTCTCTCCCCCTCCCCCCCGCAGCAATGCCCTGCCCCTGGGAATTGTGGGAAACTTCCAGCTCTGTCCCTGCAGTCATCTGCCCTGGAGGATTGTGGACAGCCACCCCCTCCGCTCCACGCAGCTGCCCCCTGCCCAGGGACTGGATCTCACCTTTGCCCTCCTCCTCGGTGGTCCGCGTGGTGGTGGTGATGGTGGTCTGGGTGACGCTGTCGTCGTAGTAACCGGGCTCCACAAAATAGTCATCCCAGGTGGCAGGGAAGGGGTCAGTGTCGTCTGCACTGTCCCTGGGGCCTTCGTTCTCTTCCTCCTCCTCAACATCCTCCTCCCCATCCCCATCTGCCTCCAGTGTCTCCTCTTCCATGGGGGCCCAGCCTGTTGGGAGCCTCTCACTACAGCAGGGTTGAAGGGAAAGAATCAGGGATGGGCTGTGAGCTTCCCTCGCAGCAGTGCCCCGAGTCGCAAAGGATTGGGGGGGCTGTGAGCTTCCCTTGCAGCAATGCCCCGAGCAAAGGAGACAGGGTGCAAGCTCCCCCATAACAGTGCCCTATATGTCCTCTCACCTGCTCTTGGGCTCTTCCTTCAGGTGGGCCATGTTGCGGGGGACCGGGGTGGGTTCCTCCAGCCGGACAGGGAGGGGGAGTGAGGGGCAGCACACGTACTCCACGCCCCGGAAGCGGTCAGCCCCACAGGGCAGCAGCATCCCATAGCTGTGCAGCTCCAGCCCCTCATTGCTGCAGGCCTGGGGGAGCAGCATCAGACACTCTTACACAATCCAGCATTGGTATATCAACAAGCACCCCGCCCCCCCCGCCTACCTCCAAGGCAGTGGTATCTCCCAATAACTCCTCCTCAATAGCAAGGGTATCTCCTGAGAGCTCCCCCCCAATGGCAGTGGTATCTCTTAACACCCCCTAATAGCAACAATATTTTCCAAAAAATTCCCCTCAACAATGGTATGTCCTGAAAACTGCCTACTCCCCCGTGGCAATGGTATGTCCTCAGACTTACCCTCCCCCACCAACCCTCCCTTATGGCCATGGTATCCCACTAGACCAGTGGTTCTCAAACCTTTGTACTGGTGACCCCTTTCACATAGCAAGCGACCCACCTTATAAATATATAAAAAGGTGTTTTTAATTTAATATCATTATAAATGCTGGATGCAAAGCGGGATTTGGGGTGGAGGCTGACAGCTCACGACCCCCCATGTAATAACCCTGTGACCCCCGAGGGGTCCCGATCCCCAGTTTAAGAACCCCTGCATTAGACCTTTCCCAGATGGCAATGATATCCCTCTTAATAGCAGTGGTATCTTCCACAAACTGCCCCCCTGATATCTCCCCAAAACTCCCTGCTCCCAAATGGCAATGGTATCTCCCAAGAATTCCCTCCCCAGATGGCAGTGGTATCTCTCAAGCCCCCCTCCCCTCAATTGTCTGTCCTGAACCTCGCCTACCCCACATGAGAGTGGTATCTCCCGAGAAGCCCCACCCCAACTCTCCCAGAAGGTAGTGGTACACGCTGGTGCCTGTAAGGGGCAGTCTCCCCAAGGGGGTGCACTGGCAGCCCAGGGATGACATTGGGGTCCTCCAGCACCCCTGCCCACACTCACCTCCTTGGCCACGCCATGCCAGTAGACGTAGCTCTCACATGAATCCATCTTCTCCTGATGCAGGAACTTGCAGGTGTCAGGCACAAGAAGCGCTTCACTGACAAACTCACCCACTGGTGGGGGTGGGGGGTGAGAGGGGATGACACACACACAGGGTCAGCATGGCCCCCACACACCCTGTTTGCACCCCCAGACCCTCCTCCCCTCTCAGAGCTGGGGAGAGAACCCAGCATTCCTGGCTCTCAGCCCCCCAACTCTACCTACTAAACCTCAGTCCCCTCCCAGAGTCAGGAATGGAACCCAGGCGTCCTGCCTCCAACCCCACTCACCCAGGCACCTGTAGGGCACCACGATGTGCCGATGCCCCTTGCACTGGGGACGTCCTTTCTTGCACCAGTTGTCGATGGTGACTGGCTGGGTGCCTTCCACTGCATTGGTGATCTGCAGCTCGGGGTACACCTGTGGGGCAGATGGGGGGCAGGCAGTTATCACCGATGGGGTCAATAGGGGCATAAAATCCTGCCCCTCCCCCCAAAGATGGAGGCAGACAGCAGGGGCCGTGGGGAAGAACCATGGGGCAGCAGGGATTCAATAGGGGTCTCTGCCCCTTTTTCCTCACCCCTGGGTCTCCCCTGGGGACAGATCAGCCCCCCACCTCCAAATATCTTTCAGCCCTTTGCACTGTTGTGTGAAGAGCGCCGCACGAGGAGACCCCATCACTGGTGGGGAACAGACCATGGAAAAGGAGCTGTTGGGAGGGGGCCCGTGTGAGGCTGCATAGGGGAGGGAGGTGGCAGGGAGTGTGGGAGAGAGGGGGTCGGTACGGTCTGGCAGTAGGCGAGGATCGCCTGGCAGGGTGCAAGTGCGGAGGGTACAGGGGGAGACCATGGGTTGTGGGGGAGCCGTGGGGCAGGAGGAGCTGTGGGGCAGGTACCTCCTGGCAGTAGGTGAGGATCTCCTGGCGGTTGCGGAAGCAGCTGCGGGCGCCGGCAGCGTCAGGGTCCCACCCGCCTGTCTGCAGGTTTCGATGCATGGTCAGCTTCCCACAGAACACAGCCACCTGGGGCTCGGACACAGGGGCCCCTGCCACACCCAGCACCTGCCACAGGGCAAGGGGTTAGTGCCCATCCAGCCTCACCCCTGCCATGCCCAGCCCCGGCCATGGGGGGAGGGGTTAGCGCCTGGCCAGCCCCACACCTGCCGTACGGGGAGGGGTTAGTCCTTGGCCAGCCCCACTCGCACCATGCCCACACCTGCCATGGGGGAAGGAGGGGTTAGCACCTGGCCCACCCACCCCTGCCACGCCCAGTGCCAGCCACAGGGGGAGGGGTTAGTGCCTGGACTGCTCCACTCTCGCCACACTCAGCGCCTGCCATGGGGGGAGAGATAAGTGCCCAGCCTGCCCTGCCCTGCCACACTCAACCCCACTGCACCCGCCAGACATGCCATTCCTGCCCGTCTTGCTGGGATGAGAGCAGGAGGTGCCAGCACCCTGTGGCCAGGTGGGGGAGCCCGATCCTGGAGCCAGATTGGGCTCCCAGCTGATCCCGCCCCACCTCCCCTTCAGTGTGCACAGGGCCTTTCCCCTCGAGCTGCGATCTGTGCAGGGCAGGGACTGGCTGGCTCAGGGGGGCAGGGAATGGGACACGGAGGCTTCTCCCTCTAGGTCAGCAGCTGGAGGGCTGTGGGTCAGGTTTGGGGGCTCTGTCAGAGCTGGAGGACCCCTAGGGGTGGCTCAGTGACACATTCATCTCCCTCCCCCCCCATCCATCTCTCTCTCTCTCCCAAGCAACCACAGGGATGTTGTTGCTGCGGTAATTGCTCCCCATGGAGTTGCCCGATCTTCCTGGTCGCCATGGAGACTGTCTCCCAGAAGGAATTTTAAATAACCCTCCCCCTATCATCTGCTCCCTCTCCCACACATAACCCCCTTCAGGATCACCCTCCCCCATCCCAGCCCCCCTCCACTCACCCTTCCTTCCCCTCCATCCCAGCCCCTCTCCCCACCTCTCGTCCCCCAGGATCACCCTCCCCGATCCCAGCCCTCCCTCCACTTACCCTCCCTTCCCCTATCCCAGCCCCTCCCCCTCTCATTCCCCCATATCCCACCATTACCTCTCATCACTGCTGAGGAAATGGGATCTCTGCCCCCCATTTGCTCCCCTCCCCCACGGAGCCCTCGGACCGAGGAACCAGGTGCCATCCCTGCCCCCGCCCGGCACAGTGCCAGCCTTGGCCCTTTAACAAACCGCCTTTCACAGCCTCACCCAACCCAACCAAAACAACAACAAAGGGCTCATTCTCGACCCTGCCAGGGTAGCCAGGGGGCTGCGGGTCGGGAGGGAGGGAGGGGCACCAGCAGGGCTGGGCTAGCGGGGCCTGTGGGTCGGGAGTGAGGGGCACTGGCAGAGCAGTCGGGGGCAGGGCTGGACTAGCAGGGGCTGCAGGTTGGGATTCTCTGCCCTGTTTTGTGGCACTGGGCCATAATCCCAGGGGCCTCACCCTTGCCCCGAGCTCAGATGCCCCAGTGAAGGTCAGAGACCCCAGGATCCCCCCATATGTGTCAGGAGGGCTCTTCCTTTCTCAGCCCCCACTTGGGTACCCATTTGGGGGAGTATCAGGTTTCAGGGGAGGGGTGCAGAGTGTTTCCCTTCTCCTTCCCAGTAGGGTGACCCTCATCTCTCTGTGTGGTTCATGGAAGATGGGGAGCCCTTAGATGGGTGAGGGAAGTGGGGGGCAGGGAGATGTGCCTCTGTGGAGGAGGGGAACTGGCTGGGCAGGAATGGTGGGGCAGGGGTCTGTGTCGATGCACTGGGGGAAGAGCATTGAGGTGGGGGGCCGTGTGGCTGTGTCCTGGGAGGGGCTCTGGCTGGGCAGGGACATGGGGGCAGCGGCACTGAGGGGGGGGTAGGGAGCTGTGGAGGGGCAATGGCGGGGCAGGAACCGTGGAGGGGCAGGGGCTGCGTCTCTATGGGGGAGGGGTACTGGCTGGGCGGGGGGCTGTCTCTGTGCTGTGGGGGGGCAGGGCTGGTGCTGGTGGGGGATGCCAGAGGGAGCTGGCCCCAGTTCAGCCCGGATTACCCCAGCTCTCCCTGGCTAAGCTGCTCACTCTCGGCTTTTCAGCAGCTGCCACGATTTAGCCTGGGCTGACTTCAACCTCCCCCCAGCCCAGCGTCTTGGGGAGGGTGAGAAGGGGGTTAGATGCTGCATGGGGCAGCTAATGGGATGGCAGCTAATGCGGCAGAAGGGGGACCAGTGGGGGAGGGGGACAACAGAAGGAACGGAGGCTGCCAGGGTGAAAATTACGAGCTGTGCCCCCTACCCATCCCCTTCCCACCCCATCCACCCTTCCCTCTACTTTCTGTCCCTCCCTCCCTCCCCCACCCATCCCTGCTCCTTGTCTCCCCTTCCAGCCCATGAATTATCCATGCTACATCCATCAGTAAATTAAGGCACCAGATGGCAAGCTGGGGGGGGGGGAGGTTGGTAACTGGCAACAACATAGGATCGAGGGGAGATGGAGGGATCTCCCCAGATTCATGGGGGGAGCAAAGGTAGCCATGGGGGGAGCAGCATCCCCCACTACAGAAGAACCCCCTCCCCACACACATCATCTAGAACAGAAGTTATGGCACTCTACCTCACTCCCCTACCAGAGCTGGGATAGAACCTTGGAGTCCTGTCCTGGAGCCCTCCTGCTCTAACCCCTAGACCCCCTCCTCTCCCAGAGCCAGGGAAAGAACCCAGGAGTCCTGGCTCCCCACCCAGCCCTCCTCACTTCTATCCAGTTTGGCTTTCTGGTATCAAGGGGCCCAGAGCCAAGAGTCAGGACTCCTAGGTTCGATTCCAGCTCTGTGAGGGGAGGGAGGTCTAGGGGTTGGCGGGGGGGCTGGGCACCAGAACCAACCCCTCCAAAGACCAGGCCCCAACCATCAACCCAAGAGCAGCAGGGCACTGAACATGGTGGCGGGGGACGGGGGGGTTAAAGCTCCCAGAGACAGGGCACAGCAGGGCAGAGGGACCTTGCACCAGCAGGGGGTTCCCTACCCTTCCCCTCCTGCAACGCTGATGGGGCACTGCCCCCACCCCCAATCTGTCCCTTGGCGCTGCCTTGCATGATGGGGCATATGTGGGGGGGGGAAATCTAGGTTCTCAGGCCCCGACTGCTCCCATTGCTCCCCTTCCGCCCAGCTTGACCCAGAGCAGCTGGCATGGGATAGAGCTGGGTGCCCCGGATGATGGGGGGGAGGTTCCCCCCATGGCTCCATAGCCCAGCAGGCACGAGGCCCACATACCACTGGCAGCAGAACAAGCATGGCCATTGTGGCACTGCCCCATGTGCCATGCCAGCCAGTGGCACCAGGGACATGAATGCTAACCAGGCCTGCTTGGGGTCAGCCAGGGGCATTGCCAGAGACTGGGGGCTGCTGGGGGGAGCTCAGCATTAGCTGATGTCCAGGGGGGCTCCCATATGCAGGGCTGGAACCCCACAGGTCGGGGGGGGGGCACAGCTCAGTGGTGATCATGCCATCCAAGGAAGTAGGCTCCCTTCCCCCAAACACTAGGCTGCCCCATTGGCATGGGGCACAGTGACCCTCCCCAGGAAACTCTCATGGGGGGCGAGAGGGCAGCTCCAGGTCAGGCCCATCCTAATCTGTGGGGCTTCCAGGCCCAACCACAGGGTCCCAGAATGGAGCCATGGGGAATGCCTGGGGAAAGGGGGTACTGCAGAGACACCCCCCCACGAGACCTGGAGTCTGGGGTCCAGGGCATCGCCCACCGCTGCTGCTACCCCTTACCACATAGCATGGGGCATCAGGGCCCTGAGAGAAGGGGCCAGGACTCCTGTGTTTTCTCCTGGCTCTGGGAGCGGAGCAGGGTCTGGTGAGAGGCAGGACTCCTGGGTTCTCTCCAGGCTCAGGGAGGGGACTGGGGTCTGGTGGGTTAGAGCAGGGGGCTGGGAGCCAGGACTCTTGGGTTCTATCTCTTGCTCATGGGGTGACCTTGGTAAGTCCCTCTGTGCCTCACTTCCCTCCACCCCAAACAGTCACATCTGGAGAGCTCCCGCTAAGAACCCACCCCCCCAACTACACACAGGGGCGGGGGGGGGGCTTGGCCTACGTCGTGGCCTGCCCCAGGTGAGGGAACAGGGAAGTGGGGTGATTTACACCCCTCTTTGCCTCCCCCGCCTCCAGGCCACCCATGGCTACCCAGGAACAACGCCCCCCTCCAGCAAACCCTCCACAGGGCGCTGCCTGGGCGCCCCTCACCGCCCCCAAACAGGCATGCCCCACGCCCACACATCCGCCCTGCCCCCCCAGCCCCCTCACCTGGCTGGTGGCTCCGGCGCTCAGCACCAGCTGGATCCAGGCTGCCCAGAGCCCCGCGGGCAGAGCCATGACCGCGGCTCCCGGCGGGCTCCGAGCCGAACCGCACCGCCGAACCTGAGCTCCCCGCACTGGGTGCCCCGGGCTCGCCTGCGCTCGCTTCCCCCCGCCCCAAGCTCGTCTTCCCGGGCTCGGCTCGGCGCTCTCCCCAAGCTCGCTGCGGCTCCCTTCCGGCTGGGTTGTGACAGGAGGAGCCTGGCCCGCCAGCTGCAGCCCCGGCAGGCCCCGCCCCCAGCCCGGACACCCCCCCCCCGCGACAGACGCAGACACCCCCCCCCCCATACACACACAGAGCCAGGGAGCCGGGACAGCCACCCCCCCCGCCAGACCCACAGCCAGGGAGCAGGGAGAGCCCCCCCCAGACCCACAGCCAGGGAGCAGGGAGAGCCCCCACCCCAGACCCACAGCCAGGGAGCAGGGAGAGCCCCCCCAACAGCCAGGGAGCAGGAACAGACCCCCCCCCAGACCCACAGCCAGGGAGCAGGGTTAGACCCCCCCACACCAGACCCACAGCCAGGGAGCAGGGAGAGCCCCCCCAACAGCCAGGGAGCAGGAACAGACCCCCCGCCAGACCCACAGCCAGGGAGCTGGTTGAGCCCCCCCCCCGCTACAGCCATGGAGGTGTGTCAGTCCCCCCCAAGAGCGCCCGCCAGGGAGCAGGGAGAGACCCCCCCAACAGCCAGGGAGCAGGAACAGACACCCCCCCCCCAGACCCACAGCCAGGGAGCAGGGTTAGACCCCCCCACCCCAGACCCACAGCCAGGGAGCAGGGAGAGCCCCCCCGCAACAGCCAGGGAGCAGGAACAGACCCCACCCCCGCCAGACCCCCAGCCAGGGAGCAGGGACAGACCCCTCCCCCGCCAGACCCACAGCCAGGGAGCAGGGACAGACCCCACCCCTGCCAGACCCACAGCCAGGGAGCAGGGACAGACCCCACCCCTGCCAGACCCACAGCCAGGGAGCAGGGTTAGACCCCCCGCACCAGACCCACAGCCAGGGAGCAGGGAGAGCCCCCCCCCCAACAGCCAGGGAGCAGGAACAGACCCCACCCTGCCAGACCCCCAGCCAGGGAGCAGGGACAGACCCCACCACCGCCAGACCCCCAGCCAGGGAGCAGGGACAGACCCCACCCCTGCCAGACCCACAGCCAGGGAGCAGGGTTAGACCCCCCCCCCAGACCCACAGCCAGGGAGCAGGGAGAGCCCCCCACAACAGCCAGGGAGCAGGAACAGACCCCACCCCCGCCAGACCCACAGCCAGGGAGCAGGGAGAGACACACCCCCCTCCGCCCGCCAGACCCCCAGCCAGGGAGCAGGGCAGACAGAGGGGATAAGCCCCACTCCTGGGGATGTGGCAGCCCAGGTCCGGAGGGACAGGCCCACGCTGGCACAGGATGGACAGACACCCCTGCCCTCTCCTTCCCTTCCCAGGGTGGTGCAGCCCAACCCCCCTCCCCCAAGCCAGGGACACAGGGACCAAGCCGGACCTGGTCCGGGAAGGAGTGTGTGTGGGGAGACCATGCAGCCCCAAGGGAGGGAGAGACACCCAGATGGGGACAGCTCCCCCCCCCCAAGCAAGGGAGTCTGGACACAGGCCCCAGACACTGCAATGTGGGGCCTGCACAGAGCGGCCCACACACCCTGTAGCGCACACAGGTCAGTGTGGCTCTGCGCTCTTCCCAGGACACTGAGCAAGGCCTGGCAGATGATTGGCACCATTGCCTTATAGTCTCTAACCCAGCAGTCCTGAGTCCCACCCCACCCCACTACACCACCACTCCCCTCCCAGAGCCGGGATTCCCACTGTAACCCACGGGACTCCCCTCCCATCCCAGAGCTGGAGATAGACCCCAGGTGTCCTGACTCCAAGTCCCAGCAGAGGGGCACCGCCTAACAAGGCAACCTGGCCCTACCCCACCAACCCGTTAGAAGCCAGTATTCCTCACATGGCGGTTTGAGCTCATGCCAGAACCCAGCCTGGAAGCCAATGGACCAGTAGCCCTGGTCCGAGACAAAAGCCACCAGGGCTACATTCCCAGAGGGGATGATGGCCAGGGGGCTGGAGGCTGGCTGCTGCCCACGGTGCCCAGGGAAACAGGGGGGGGCTTAGATCAGCTACCGAGCAACACGCTGTGGGGACGGCTCACCTGGTGCTGAGATTCAGCCACCTCTGGGGAGGGTGGCTGGTTATACAGGGATTCCTTGCCTGGTGCTGAGATGCAGTCACCTCTGGGGCGGTGCAGATGGGTTAGAGCTGTGGAAGCTCGGGACAGGAAGCGAAGGAGACCCGAAGGGCGATTTTATGGAGGAAGCAGGACACCTGAGTTCACACCAGGGCACTTGGGGAGAAAGTCTTGAAATTCCAGGCATCCAGAGTTTGCTTTTATAGCTTATTAAAACACACACACACACATGGAGGCCCTAACGAGCTCCCACCGCGGTGCACCCCCCAAGGGGTGCCCCTCACTGAGCCCTCCCGCGGTGCCTCCCCCACACCCCAGCAGTATCCTCTGAGCCTCCCCTGCCCCCTCACTGGACAAGGAAGTGCCAGAGGCTGGGGCTCAGGGCATCGTACACCCCCACAAATGCAGCCCCACAGTCCTGGGTGGAGAACGTGACCTGGGGCCACCCACAGGTGGTGGAGGTAGTGCAAGGAGGGATGGGGGAATGGAGCCACCTGGCACAGAGATGCAGTCATTTCGGGGGTGGAGCAGCTGGGAACCAGCCACACATAACACCACATGGGGATGGCTGGTCCGGCGCTGAAATGCAGCCAGCTTTTTGCGGGGGGGGTTGCCCCAATCAGAAGCAGAAGGAGCCATTGGGGGGGTCACTGCACAGCTGTATCTAAGGGGCTTCCTTCTGCCTGGGGTCCTGCAGTTTCAGACCCCCCAGAAGTCTCTGTCCCTACTGTTCAGCCTCGTGGAAGGGTCCCCAGGACTCTGGGGTAGAATTACGCCTATGTCCCTGCGTTTCGGGAGCACTCAGGTTTCACAGTGCAGGGGTCAGCAGCTGAGGAGAGGAAAGGGGGCAAGTCCAGCTGGGGGAACCTCCAATCCCTGATGCATCCTCCCCCCATGCACAGGCTGGGAAAATCAGATCCCCAGCCCCAAAGAGCCCCCCATCCCAGAGAGGCCCCCCACCTCACAATCTCAGCACCCCCCTTTCTCAGTACCCCTCCCTTGCAGTCTAAGCACCCCTCTCCCCTCCCCCATGTCCCTCCTTTTTGGGAACCCCAACACTGTGCTGGCCCCCCATCAAACCCCATCCTGGTGCAGTGATTAACCCCTCACAGCACCCCCATGCCCTAGCTCCAGCTGGCAGAATCTGGGCAATTCCCCCCCCCCCCATGCCAGCCCACTCCCCTCCCGGGCATCTCACCCACCAGAGAGCTGGACACCTGCAATGAATGTGCAGGGTCTGCAGCAGGCTGGCATGGTCCTGAGCAACGTCCGGCAGGGCCCCCGTGGCTGGGGGCAGGAGGTTGGCAGCAGGTGCTGGCACCTTGAATTGCAGCGAGACGTAGCAGATGATGCTGCCATTGCTGCAGAGAGAGAAAGAGATGGGTCGATGAATCCCTGAAGTGGCCCACTTGGGGACAGGGTCCACTTCCTGTCCTAAATGTGTGGGAGGCTGTTCCCCAGCTGTCCCACTCCAGAGGTGGCTGCATCCCAGCTCCAGGTGAGCCATTGTTATCCTTATAAGAAGCACACAGGATCTTTTTCAGGGGAAAAGGCAATACGCTGCATTTACTGAAGATACAACAATTAGCACGCACGCGCGCACGCACGCACACACACACACACACCCTGCCAGTTGATGTTATAGTTACCAGTCCGGATCAATCTAGTGGCCAGCTAGGTTGATCACAGGTAGGAAGGAGCCAGGTTCTGCTCCAGGGAAGTCTTGACAGGATGAACCCAAAGTTTCATAGCAAGGCCCCCTGTTTATACAGTGGTTCTCCTTCACTGGGACCAATGAGTTTTGCACCATCATGCTGTAATCAACTGTTTGACTGTTTGTTTGACGAGAGCTTGTTTTCTTAAATTGTCCCTCTCATCCTTTATCTTGTTCTTTCATCAAGTCTCTCAGGGAGTTACCCCATGCTGGTTATGATCACAGCTATCTTGTCCCCATTGATAGGTGCCTGTCTCATCTTTAGAGTCGTAAATCTGACCTCTTTTGACATTTCAACAGGGCGTGTTGCAATCTTCTGGAGCCCTTGCGTCGGTCCTCGATTCGGTGATGGCCTTCACACTTATCGTCTAACACACACATTCCTCATTCACACACAAAACAGAATTGATTTACACAGAACATTTGAACAGGAACATCAAGTTGCAATGCAAAAGAAAAACAATCATGGCATTCTTTTACTTATTTTAAAATGCTAAGCCTACAACAAAGTGGTGACCCTAAAAGGTCTGTTACTGCCTTGAAATCAGCTCAGACACAGAATCTGGCTGATGCATCTCTACCAATGGCCCATTAGACCATTCCTTTCTGCTATTCCAAAAGAGTGGCTGGCAGGATATGGTTAAATCATACGCCAATACATTTAATACATGCTACATTATTATTCTTTATCCTTCATTCTAAATTATACAAAATACAAACATAAAATCCTACTACTACACCATCCCTGTGAAGTGTTGTGTGGCGCTGAGAATGTGGTAGGGTGTTGGTGATGTCAGGACTCCTGGGTTCTCTCTCTGGAGCTGGGAGGGGAGTGGGGTCTAGTGGTTAGGGAACGGGGGCTGGGAGCAAGGATTCCTGGGTTCTAGTCCTGGCTCTGGGAGGGTAGTGGGGTTCAGCACTTGTGGGTACTATTCAGCTCTAGAAGGAACAGAAGCCAGGAGTCCTGCCCCGCCCCCTTTAAGCCTTCTCTCTCGCCCTGCCCCCAGCTTTCTGTTGTTCAGACCCCACAGGCCTGCATCAACATCTTAACACCCTTGTCTTGGCTCCACAGGCCCGGTGCCCCCCTTAGGGTTTCGCACTGTGACCAGGGGAAGCCACTCGGCTTCTCCGCCCCCTGGGACCAAACCTTGACCCCTCCAGCCCTCTGCTCCCCGCTGGGTGCTCCCTCCAGGTTCACCTGTGGGACCCTGAGGGAGATGCAGGGGCGGCTCTAGGTTTTTGGCCGCCCCAAGCAGTCATGCCCGGGAGGCGCCCCCGAGCCGCGGGAGCAGCGGACCTCCCGCGGGCATGACTGCAGAGGGTCCACTGGTCGCGCGGCTCGGCTGGACCTCCCGCAGCTGCGGGCGGTTCGCTGGTCCCGCGGCTCCAGTGGAGCTGCCGCAGGCATGCCTGCGGGAGGTCCAGCCGAGCCGCGGGACCAGCGAACCGTCCGCAGTCATGCCTGCGGGAGGTCCACTGGAGCCGCCGGCCGAGCGTCCCCTCCGCAGTCATGCCTGCGGCAGGTCCGCTGCTCCCGGGGCTCCGGTGGACCTCCCGCAGGCATGACTGCGGCAGGTCCGCCGGCCCAGCCTGCCGCCCCCCGGGAAAGGGCCGCCCCAGGCGGGTGCTTGCCCCGCTGGGCTCTGGAGCCGGCCCTGGGGAGATGTGTACCTCCAGAGGGGGCCTTGCCCCTCCAGCATCTGCCGGGGCTCCCAGCCGATGGGGGAAGGGCAGGCGGGTTTTTTAGGTGGCCGGACCCAGCATGGCCAGGCCTTGGGCAACCCGGAGAGCAGGAAGCTGCAGCCGTCGGGTTCCCAACTCTCAGGATTTCGTCAGCAGTCTTGTGACAGTTATTGTTTTCCTTAAAGCCCCAGCAACAGGAGTCCCGGGCTGGTACAGGCTTGCCAAGAACAAGGGAGTTTCTAGTCTTCCCCACAGCACCTCAGACAGCAGGTGGCCAATATGCAGCTCATATCTCTACAGACTCATGAGTCTGGAACATGTGGGGCTGGACACTGCAGCCTGGAGAGCCCATGAAGGATGCATGTGACACAACCCCCAACGGAGGATGCGGCTCTGGATGGTCCCAGGGGTCTGATCCAGGAGGCAAAAAGGAGGGCGATAATGGGCTGGCTGGGTTGGATCCAGGAGGCAGGGAGGGGGTGGGACCATGGGTACCAGGTGTCACGGACTCACAGGTCATGCCCACTCCTGGCCCCGTACGGTCCCTTTGGGAAACCCCCTTCAATGTGAAAGCCCTTCTCAAGGATTCACTTTTGGGAGTTAAGCCCCTACGCCTCCAGGAACCGCATCTCTCTGAGCTTTAGCTTGCCTCTGGGCCACCAGGGCCTCCACTCCCAGAGGGAATAATGCCACCCTGATCTCTAGACCGGAGCGACTCTCAGCCAGCGTAAAACAGGAGGGTTTATTGAGCATCTGAACACAACACAGGAAACTCTCAGGGCCTCAGGCCTGGCCTCCCTCAGCACAGCACATCCCAGTCTCCCCTGCAGCCAGGTAGGCTCTGCCTGCTCTCTCGCTCCAGTCCAGAGACCCCGCGTTTTCCAGCTGGGCATCTGATATCCCCTCCCACAACAGCTCCTCCCCGTCCTTTGTCTTTCGTCACAGGTAAACAGGTTGTTGGGGCCCTCTTTCTTCAGTCCTTTGTTCCCTTCTGGCTGGAACTAGTTGGTCAGGTCACCGGGGTCCTCTCTCCTCAGTCCACTGTCCTCCCACTTGCCAGAACCAGCTGACTGCCAAGCTGGGGTGGGCCTCTTAGTCACCAGGTCACCAGTTGTTAGGGTTCCCCATCTCCAGGCCACTGTCTGGGGGGTCCCGGCTGCTGAGCGAGGTCACCCCTGGTCCTCTGCAACAACAAACTCTCTCCCACCACGTTGTTAAACATGCATTACAAAGGGAAACGGGTAGAGACCGAAGTCAATGAATGGCTATGCAAGTGGTGTCTGACAGAAGGCTTTGGATTCTTTGACCATGGGATGGTGTTCCAAGAAGAGGGATTGCTAGGCAGAGACGGGCTCCACTTAACGAAGAGAGGGAAGCACATCTTCACAAGCAGGCTGGCTAACCTACTGAGGAGGGCTTTAAACTAGGTTCACTGGGGGAAGGAGACCAAAGCCCTGAGGTAAGTGGGGAAATGGGGATATTGGGAGTAAGCACGAGCAGGAGAGCGCAAGAGGGGAGGACTCCTGCCTCATACTGAGAAAGCAAGATGATCAGTGAGTTATCTTAAGTGCCTATGCACAAATGCAAGAAGCCTGGGAAACAAGCAGAGAGAACTGGAAGTCCTGGCACAGTCAAGGAATTATGATGTGACTGGAATAACAGAGACTTGGTGGGATAACTCACATGACAGGAGTACTGTCATGGATGGATATAAACTGTTCAGGAAGGACAGGCAGGGCAGAAAAGGTGGGGGAGTTGCATTGTATGTAAGAGAGCAGTATGACTGCTCAGAGCTCTGGTATGAAACTGCAGAAAAACCTGAGAGTCTCTGGATTAAGTTTAGAAGTGTGAGCAACAAGAGTGATGTCGTGGTGGGAGTCTGCTATAGACCACCAGACCAGGGGGATGAGGTGGATGAGGCTTTCTTCCGGGAACTAACAGAAGTTACTAGATCACAGGCCCTGGTTCTCATGGGAGACTTCAATCACCCTGATATCTGCTGGGAGAGCAATACAGCAGTGCACAGACAATCCAGGAAGTTTTTGGAAAGTGTAGGGGACAATTTCCTGGTGCAAGTGCTGGAGGAACTGACTTAGGGGCAGAGCTCTTCTTGACCTGCTGCTCACAAACTGGGAAGAATTAGTAGGGAAAGCAAAAGTGGATGGGAACCTGGGAGGCAGTGACCATGAGATGGTCGAGTTCAGGATCCTGACACAAGGAAGAAAGGAGAGCAGCAGAATACGGACCCTGGACTTCAGGAAAGCAGACTTTGACTCCCTCAGGGAACTGATGGGCAGGATCCCCTGGGAGAATAACATGAGGGGGAAAGGAGTCCAGGAGAGCTGGTTGTATTTTAAAGACTCCTTATTGAGGTTGCAGGAACAAACCATCCTGATGAGTAGAAAGAATAGTAAATATGGCAGGCGACCAGCTTGGCTTAACAGAGAAATCCTTGCTGATGTTAAATGCAAAAAAGAAGCTTACAAGAAGTGGAAGATTGGACAAATGACCAGGGAGGAGTATAAAAATATTGCTCAGGCATGCAGACGTGAAATCAGGAAGGCCAAATCACACTTGGAGTTGGAGCTAACAAGAGATGTTAAGAGTAACAAGAAGGGTTTCTTCAGGTATGGTAGCAACAAGAAGGACAAGGAAAGTGTGGGCCCCTTGCTGAATGAGGGAGGCAACCTAGTGACAGAGGATGTAGAAAAAGCTAATGTACTCAATGCTTTTTTTGCCTCTGTCTTCACGAACAAGGTCAGCTCCCAGACTGCTGCACTGGGCAGCACGGTATGGGGAGGAGGTGACCAGCTCTCTGTGGAGAAAGAAGTGGTTCGGGACTATTTAGAAAAGCTGGACGAGCACAAGTCCATGGGGCTGGATGCGCTGCATCCGAGGGCGCTAAAGGAGTTGGCGGATGTGATTGCAGAGCCATTGGCCATTATCCTTGAAAACTCATGGTGATCGGGGGAGGTCCTGGATGACTGGAAGAAGGCTAATGTAGAGCCCATCTTTTAAAAAGGGAAGAAGGAGGATCCAGGGAACTACTGGCCAGTCAGCCTCACCTCAGCCTCACTTCATGGAAAAATCATGGAGCAGGTCCTCAAGGAATCAATTCTGAAGCACTTAGAGGAGAGGAAAGTGATCAGGAACAGTCAGCATGGATTCACCAAGGGCAAGTCATGCCTGACTAACCTAATTGCCTTCTATGAGGAGATAACTGGGTCTGTGGATGAGGGGAAAGCAGTGGACGTGTTATTCCTTGATTTTAGCAAAGCTTTTGATACGATCTCCCACAGTATTCTTGCCAGCAAGTTAAAGAAGTCTGGGCTGGATGAATGGACTATAAGGTGGATAGAAAGCTGGCTAGATAATCGGGCTCAACGGGTAGTGATCAATGGTTCCATGTCTAGTTTGCAGCCAGTATCAAGTGGAGTGCCCCAAGAGTCGGTCCTGGGGCCGGTTTTGTTCAATATCTTCATTAATGATCTGGAGGATGGCGTGGACTGCACCCTCAGCAAGTTTCCAGATGACACTAAACTGGGAGGAGTGGTAAATACGCTGGAGGGTAGGGATAGGATACAGAGGGACCTAGACAAATTAGAGAATTGGGCCAAAAGAAACCTAATGAGGTTCAACAAGGACAGGTGCAGAGTCCTGCACTTAGGATGGAAGAATCCCATGCACTGCTACAGACTAGGGACTGAGTGGCTAGGCAGCAGTTCTGCAGAAAAGGACCTAGGAGTTACAGTGGATGAGAAGCTGGATATGAGTCAACAGTGTGCCCTTGTTGCCAAGAAGGCTAACAGCATTTTAGGCTGTATAAGTAGGGGCATTGCCAACAGATCGAGGGATGTGATCATTCCCCTCTATTCGACATTGGTGAGGCCTCATCTGGAGTACTGTGTCCAGTTTTGGGCCCCACACTACAAGAAGGATGTGGAAAAATTGGAAAGAGTCCGGTGGAGGGCAACAAAAATGATTAGGGGGCTGGAGCACATGATTTATGAGGAGAGGCTGAGGGAACTGGTATTGTTTAGTCTGCAGAAGAGAAGAATGAGGGGGGATTTGATAGCTGCTTTCAACTACCTGAAAGGAGGTTCCAAAGAGGATGGATCTAGACTGTTTTCAGTGGTGACAGATGACAGAACAAGGAGTAAGGGTCTCAAGTTGCAGTGGAGGAGGCTTAGGATATTAGGAAAAACTTTTTCACTAGGAGGGTGGTGAAGCACTGGAATGGGTTCCCTAGGGAGGTGGTGGAATCTCCTTCCTTAGAGGTTTTTAAGGTCAGGCTTGACGAAGCCCTGGCTGGGATGATTAGTTGGGGATTGGTCCTGCTTTGAGCAGGGGGTTGGACTAGATACCTCCTGAGGTCCCTTCCAACCCTGATATTCTTTGATTCTATGATTCCTTTGTTTCAAACACAAGCTGCCCAGCACAGCGCTCTCCATAGGCATGTCCCTGCCTGCCTTGCTGAGTCACAAGGTGTATCTGCCTTCTCTCAATGGGTCAGCTGTATAGCTGATGGTCCTTAATGGGCCATCAAGCAGGCTAGGCAGTGCTGATGCCAAACTGTCTGGGGTGTTACCCAGAAGCAGAGCACAACTTTGAAATAAAGACATACATACATATGTACAACTCATAATACAAAGGCGATACAAACATATAAACAAGATTATAATATCTGGCAAATTATAACATTTTTGCAGGTATTTTACATGGCATATCTGGCTGATTATTTCGTGGACGTTACCCCAGGAGCCAACATTTGAAACAGGTATAGAGCCAATACTTATAACTTTAAATACAAAAATGATACCTGCAGACAGGCAGCGTAATCATACCCAGCAAATCAGAACCTTTTCATAGACGCCTCACTTGACCTCCTTCATACAAGATTTGGTGCAATTATAGAACCTTAGTTGCAACAATGATCTATACAGTTACAGATCATGTGAATAACGTCACACACCCGCCCCCCCCCCAGACCCAACCCATCCAATCTGATACCCGCCCCCCAGAGCTGACCTATCCAGCCCAGAACCTGCCCCCTTTCTGCCCCCTAGACCAGACCCATCTAGCCTGGTAACACCTGCCCCCCGAGCTGACCCATCCAGGTCAGTACCTGCCCCCGTCCCTGCCCCCTAGAGGAGACCCATCCAGCTGATACCAGCCCCTCCCTACCCCCCAGAGCCAACCCGTCCAGCCCAGTACCCACCCCCTCCCTGGCCACCAGATCTGGCCCATACAACCAGTAACCTGGCCCCTTCCCAGCCCCTGGACCCAACCCATCCAGCCTGGTATCCCTCGCTACACGCCAGAGCCAAACGATCCAGCCCAGTACCTGCCCCTTCCCTGTCCCCCAGAGCTGACCAATCCAGCCTGGTACCCACCCACTCTGGGCCCCCCAAAGCTGACCCATCCAGCTTGATACCTGCAGCTTCCCTGCGCCCCAGAGCCAATCCATCCAGCCCACTACACGCTCCTCCCCACCCCCAGGACCAAACCCATCCAGCTTGGTACCCGCCAGTCCCTGCCCCCCCCCCCGCGAGCTGACCCATCCAGCTGGGAACCAACCCACTTCCTGCCCCCTGGAGCTAACCCATCCAGCCCAGTACCGTCCCCCAGAGCCAACACATCTAGCATGGAACCCGCCCTCTCCCCACCTCCTACTCAACCCACCCAACTCCCAGAGCTGACCTATCCAGGCCACCCCCTGCCTGCCCCCCAGAGCCGACCCATCCAGCCCTGGCACCTGCTTCCTCCCTGCCCCCCAGGAGCCAATCCATCCAGCCCAGTACCTGCCCCCTCCCTGCCCCCCAGAGGCAACCAATCCAGCACGGCATTGTCACTGTCCTTCCCTCAGATCCAACCAAGCAAGCCCAGTAACTGCCCCCTCCCTACCCCCCAAGGGCTGATCCCTCCAGACCCGTCCCTGCCCCGTCCCTGCCCCCTAGAGACAACGAGCCCTGTACCTGTCCTCTCTCTGCACCCTGGAGCGGACCCATACAGTCCAGTACCTGCCCCCTCCCCACTCCTCAGAGCCGACACATCTAGCATGGAACCTGCCCCCTCCCCGGTCCCTGGAGCCAGCCCATCCAGCCTGGTACCCACACCCTCCCTGTCCCCCCAGAGTCAACCAATTTAGTCCAATACCCGCCCCCTCCCTGTTCCCCGCGTCTGACCCATAAAGCCTGGTACCCGCCCCCTCCCCGCCCCTCAGAGCCAACATATCTGGCATGGAACCCGCCCCCCCTCCCGGCCCCTGGACCCAGCCCATCTAGCCTGGTACCCGCCCCGTCCCTGCCCCCAGGAGCTGACCCATCCAGCCTGGTACCCGCCCCTCTCAGCTCCCCCAGAGCCGACCCATCCAGCCCACTACCTGCACCCTCCCTGTCCCTCAGATAGCACCCATCCAGCCCAGTACCCACCCCCTCCCTTCCCTCCCAGATTTGACCAATTTAGTCCAATACCCGCCCCCTCCCTTTCCCCCCTGACCCATCCAGCCTGGTACCCACACCCTCCCTGTCCCCCCAGAGTCAACCAATTTAGTCCAATACCCGCCCCTTCCCTGTTCCCCGCGTCTGACCCATAAAGTCTGGTACACGCCCCCTCCCCGCCCCCCAGAGCTGACCCAGCCAGGCCAGTACCCGCCCCCTCCCTGCCTCCCGGAGCCGACCCATCCAGCCCGATACCCACTGTCATAGAGGTTACACAGGCTTAGTGCTCTGGAATCGCTCTGAATCAATCCCACACTGCTAGGGGAAGCCTCCTTGGCTTCAACGCCTCCTGGGACCGACCTCGGAGCAGTCAGCACCCCTGTTCTCACCGTGAGCTCCTGAAGGACCCTGCTCCCCAAAGTCGCAGTCAGCCGTGACTCTCAGCCAGCGTTGTAAAACAGAAGGCTTATTAGTCGTACTGCGCTGGATGGGTCCGGGCCTGGGGGCAGGGAGGGTGTGGGTACCAGGCTGGATGGGTCGGCTCTGGGGGAGCTGAGGGGGCGGGTTCCATGCTAGGTGTGTCGGCTCTGAGGGGCAGGGATGGGACAGGTACCAGTCTGGAGGGATCAGCCCTGGAGGGGTAGGGAGGGGGCATTTACCAGGCTTGCTGGGTCGGATCTGGGGGGCAGGGACAGTGCCAGTGCTGTGCTGGATTGGTCACCTCTGGGGTGCAGGGATGGGAGTGGGTACCGGGCTGGATGGATCGGCTCCCGGGGTCAGGGAGGAGGCGGGTGCTGGGGCTGAATGGGTCAGATCCAGGGGGCAGGGAGTGGGCGTGTATCAGGGTGGAGGGGTAAGCTCTGGGGGGCTGGCATTGGGTGAGTACCAGGATGGATGGGTCAGGTCCAGGAGGTGGGGAGAGGGCGGGTTCCACGCTAGATGTGTCGGATCTGGGGGTGGGAAGTGGGTTGGTTCCAAGCTGGATGGGTCAGCTCGGGGGTGGGGGGGGGAGGGACTGGCAGGTACCAAGCTGGATGGGTTTGGTCCTGGCAGCGGGGAGTAAGCGTGTAGTGGGCTGGATGGATTGGCTCCGGGGCACAGAGTGGGCAGGTTCTGGGCTTCGGGGGGCCCAGAGTGGGTGGGTTCTGGGCTGGATAGGTCGGATCTCGGGGGCAGGGAAGGGGCAGGTGTGACGAAGTGGGACTGTTCGCACTGGGGGCTGGGTACAGATCCTAAGTATCTAGCAGCAAAAGGCCATGCAGCCAAATGCCTGAAGCTCTGTCTCCTAGCAACGGATGGCCCGGCCCCTCCCTGCAAAGGTGCATCTAAAGGTGTTGGAGACAAAGGGGTCAGGTGACCTCCTAGCCCGGGAGAGAAGCTGAGGAGAGAGGAGGGGCCGGAGGGGGCTGGGCAGACTGGAATTGGCTGGGGAACGGAGGGGAAGCAGAGCAAAAGGGCTCTGATCCCCGATGGGGGTTATGGGGTCCCAAGATGGACCTGACAAGGGGGGATCCTATTATCTGTGCCTGCAAGACCTGTGTTGGACTGTGTTCCTGTCGTCTAAATAAACCTTCTGCTTTACTGGCTGGCTGAGAGTCCTGGTGAATCGGCAGGGGGCCCGGGGGTGCAGGACCTGACTCCCCTACACTCCGTGACAGCAGGTATCAGGCTGGATGGGTCGGGTCCAGGGGGCAGGAAGGGGGCAGGTTACTGGTTGTATGGGCCAGATCCGGTGGGCAGGGAGGGGGTGGGTACTGGGTAGGGCCGGCTCCAGACCCCAGCGCGGCAAGCACGCGCGTGGGGCGGCAGGCTGGGCCGGTGGACCTGCCGCAGTCATGCCTGCGGGAGGTCCACCGGAGCCCCGGGACAACCGGACCTGCCGCAAGCATGACTGCGGAGGGGGCGCTCCTCCCGCGGCTCGGCTGGACCTCCCGCAGGCATGACTGCGGAAGCTCCACTGGGAGCCGCCGGACCAGCCAACCGTCCGCAGCTGCGGGAGGTCCAGCCGAGCCGCGCGACCAGCGGACCCTCTGCAGTCATGCCCGCGGGAGGTCCGCTGCTCCCGGGGCTCCGGGGCGTCTCCCGCGCCTGACTGCTTGGGGTGGCCAAATATGTAGAGCCGCCCCTGGTACTGGGCTGGATGGATCGGTTCTAGGGGGTAGGGAGAGGCTGGTACTGGCTTGCTGGGTCTCCTCTGGGGGGCAAGGAGGGGGCGGGTACCGACCAGGATGGGTCGCCTCCGGGGGCATGTGTTACTAGGCTGGATGGGTCAGGTCCAGGGGGTGAGAAGGGGGCAGGTACCGCGCTGGATAGGTCGGATCTGGGGGCAGCTATGAGGGGCAGGTACCGACCTGGCTGGCTTGGCTCTGGGGGCAGGTGTTACCAGGCTAGATGGGTCGGGTCAAGGGGGTGGGTTCTGGGCTGGATGGGTTGGATCCGCGGTGTGTGTGTGACGTTATTCACATAAAGTCAAGGAATAACAGATCCACGGCTTTCCCCTCATCCACAGAGCCAGTTATCTCCTCCTAGAAGGCAATTAGGTTAGTCAGACATGACTTGTCCTTGGTGAATCCATGCTGACTGTTCCGGATCACGTTTCTCTCCTCTAAGTTCTTCAAAATTGATTCCTTGAGGACCTGCTCCATGATTTTTCCAGGGACTGAGGTGAGGCTGACTGGCCTGTAGTTCCCTGGATCCTTCTTCAGGGCCGCCCAGAGGGGGGGGGGGCAAGTGGGGCAATTTTCCCCAGGCCCCGGGGCCTGCAGGAGCCCCCACGAGAGTTTTTTGAGGCCCCTTGAGCGGGGTCCTTCACTCGCTCCGGGGGCCCTGAAAAACTCTCGTGGGGCCTGGGCCCCTGAGCATCTTCTGCTCCTGGTCTTTGCCGGCGGGGGATCCTTCCACTCCGTGGCAGAAGGACCCCCCGCTGCCGAATTCCCGCCGAACTGGGACCCGCCGCTGAAGTGCAGCCGGGTCTTCGGCGGTAATTCGGCGGCGGGGGGCCCGCCGCTGAAGTGCCCCAAAGACCCGCAGCAGGAGCCCCCTGCTGCCGAATTACCGCCAAAGACCCGGCTGCACTTTGGCGGTGGGGGGCCCCCGCTTCGGCGGTAATTCGGAGGTGGGGAGCCCCCGCCGTGGGTCTTCGGGGCACTTTGGCAGCGGGTCCCGGAGCGGAAGGACCCCCCGCCGCCAAATTACCACCGAAGCGGGGGCCCCCCACCGCCGAAGACCCCAGGCCCCCGGAATCCTCTGGGCGGCACTGTCCTCCTTCCCTTTTTTAAAGATGGGCTCTACATTAGCCTTCTTCCAGTCATCCAGGACCTCCCCCGATCACCATGAGTTTTCAAGGATAATGGCCAATGGCTCTGCAATCACATCCGCCAACTCCTTTAGCGCCCTCGGATGCAGCGCATCTGGCCCCATGGACTTGTGCTCGTCCAGCTTTTCTAAATAGTCCCGAACCACTTCTTTCTCCACAGAGGGCTGGTCACCTCCTCCCCATGCTGTGCTGCCCAGTGCAGCAGTCTGGGAGCTGACCTTGGTCGTGAAGACAGAGGCAAAAAAAGCATTGAGTACATTAGCTTTTTCTACATCACTAGGTTGCCTCCCCCATTCAGTAAGGGACCCACACTTTCCCTGACCTTCTTCTTGTTGCTACCATACCTGAAGAAACCCTCCTTGTTACTCTTAACATCACTTGCTAACTGCAACTCCAAGTGTGATTTGGCCTTCCTGATTTCACTCCTGCATGCCTGAGCGATATTTTTATACTCCTCCCTGGTCATTTGTCCAAGCTTCCACTTCTTGTAAGTTTCTTTTTTGCATTTCGGATCAGCAAGGATTTCACTGCTCAGCCAAGCTGAACAGGAAGCACAGGCCGCATGGCAAGAGACTATAAAAGGCAGCTGCATCCCCTCCATTTTGTCTTTAATCCTGCTTCTTACCTCTGGAGGAACTTTGCTACAAACTGAAGCTCTGAACAAAGGACTGAATGACCCACCCAAGCTGTGGGTGCACTCCAGAGACTTGACTTAAGCCAGCAGTTTATTCCATCACTGCTACAAGCCTGAACCAAGAACTTTGCCATTACTGTGTGTAATCGATTCCTTTAACCAATTTTAACTCTCATCTATATTTCTTTCTTTTTATGAATAAACCTTTAGATTTTAGATTCTAAAGGATTGGCAATAGTGTGATTTGTGGGTAAAATCTGACTTGTATATTGACCTGGGTCTGGGGCTTGGTCCTTTGGGATCGGGAGAACCTCTTTTCTTTCACTGGGGTGTTGGTTTTCATAACCAGTCATCCCCATAACGAGTGGCGCTGGTGGTGATACTGGGAAACTGGAGTGTGTGAGGGAATTGCTTGTGTGACTTCTAGTCAGCCAGTGGGGCAAAACCAAAGTCCTCTCTGTGTGGCTGGTTTGCTGTGCCTTAGTGGTAAAGGAAATCCAGCCCTGCGCTAAGCAATTTGTCCGGAATTGATACTCTCAGTTGTGTCCCGCCAAAGGCTGCTTTTGTAACAAGGTGGTACCAGGCTAGATGGGTCAGCTCTGGGGGGCAGGGAGAAGGCGGGTACCAGGCTGGATGGGTTGGCTCGAGGGGCAGGGAGCTGGTGGGTACTGGACTGGTTTTGTCAGGTCTGGGGGCAGGGAGGGTGTGGGTACCGGGCTGGATGGGTTGGCTCCTGGGCGGGGTGTGTGACTAGGCTGGAAGGTTGGCTCCGTGGAGGGGGCGGGTGTTACCAGGCTGGATGGGTTGGGTCAAGGGGGCAGGATACTGGGCTGGATGGGTCAGCTCTTAGGGGTGGCTGTTACCAGGCTCAGTGGGTCAGGTCCAGGAGGCGGGAAGGGGGCGGGTACCATGCTGGATGAATAGGGTCTGGTGGGGCTGGTACTAGGCTGGATGGGTCAGCTGTGGGGGGTGGGGAAGGGGTGGATACCGGGCTAGATGGATCCATTCCAGGGGGAGGCGGGGATGGGTTCCCGGCTGGATGCATTGTCTCTCAGGGGGCACGTACAAAGCTGGATGGGTTGGGTTCAGGGGGCGGGAAGGGGGCAGGTTCCAGGCTGTATGGGTAAGCTCCAGGGAGTGGAGAGGGGGCAGGTACTGGGCTGTATGGGTCAGCTCCGTGGGGAAGGGAGGGGGTGGGTACGGGGGTGGATGGGTTGGATCTGGGGGTGGGTGTTACCAGGCTTGATGAGTTGGGTCCAGGGGGTGGGAAAGGGGCGGGTCTGGTGCTGGAGGGTCAGGGCTGGGCGGGGCTGGTACCAGCCTGGATGGGTCAGGACTAGGGGGTGTGAAGGGGGCGAGTTCCAGGCTGGATTGGTCAGCTGTGGGGGGCAAGGAGTGGGTGGGTAATGGGCTGGATAGGTCAGCTCCAGGGGTCAGGGAGGGAGCAAGTTCTGGACTGTATGGGTTGGCTCTGGGGGGACAGGGAGGAGGGTGGGTACCAGGCAGGATGGGTCGGCTCCAGGGGGCAAGGAGGAGGGTGGGTACCAGGCTGGATGGGTTGGCTCTGGGGGGACAGGGAGGAGGGTGGGTACCAGGCTGGATGGGTTGGTTCCAGGGGGCAGGGAGGAGGGTGGGTACCAGGCTGGATGGGTTGGTTCCAGGGGGCAAGGAGGTGGTGGGTACCAGGCTAGATGCGTCAGGTCCGGTGGGCATGAAGGGGACGGGTTCCGGGCTGGATGGGTCAGCTCTCAGGGGGGCTGGGAGGGGCAGATACCAGGCTGGATGGGTCGGGTCTGTGGGATGGGAAGGGGGCGGGTTCCAGGCTGGATGTATTGGCTCTGCGGGGTAGAGAGGGGGCGGGTACTGGACTAAGTGGGTCATCCTTGGGGAGGCAGGGAGGAGGCAGGTATCAGGCTGGATTGGTCAGTTCCGGGGGGCAGGGAGTATGCGGGTTCTGGACTAAATGGGTTGACTCTGGGGTAGCAGGGAGGGGGCAGGTACCGAGCTGGATGGGTCACTTCTGAGGGGCCAGGAGGGGTGGGTACAAGGCTGGATAGGTTGGCTCTGAGGGGCAGGTGTTACCAGGCTGGATGGGTCGGCTCTGGGGAGCAGGAATGGGGTGGGTATTGGTCTGCATGAGTCGGCTCTGGGGGGCAGGAAGTGACGGGTACCAGACTGAATGGGGCAGAGAGGGGAGCAGGCACTGGGCTGGATGGGTCAGCTCCAGGGGGCAGATTCCAGGTTGGATGGGTCAGGTCCAGGGGGTGGTTTCTGGGCTGGACATGTTGGCTCCTGGGGGCAGGTACCAGGCTGGATGGGTTGCCTCTGGGGATCAGGTGGTACCAGACTGGATGGGTCAGATTCGGGGGGCAGGGAGGGGGTGGGTACCGGGCTGGATGGGTCAGATTCGGGGGGCAGGGAGGGGGTGGGTACCGGGCTGGATGGGTCGGATTCGGGGGGCAGGGAGGGGGCAGGTGTCGCTTGGATCCAGGGGGCGGACCCAGGCAGTCTTTGCCAGGCTCCACCCCATCAGGCTGGTTCCCTAATAAAAGTCTCACTGACTCTTTCCATGTGTTTTATTAAATATAAATTATTTAAGTCTGCGCCATTGCGACAGGAGATTGACAGGTGTGGGGGGGTCACCCTGAGAACTCCCCTCCCCCCTGTGGGGGAACCCAGTGCCTGGGGATGGCCGGGAACCAGGGTGTTTTTAATGGTAGGAAAAACCCAGCCCCCAGCTGAATGGATTTGGCCCAGCTCAGTTACTGCCAGAGACTGTGGCCAGGGCCCGGCTAGAACATCAACATCTTGCCGCCGTGGTCTTGCAGTGGGGAATTAGAGCTGGTGTCCCTTGGAGGGGGGAGGTCCTGTGCCCTAGTCCCTCCCAAGCCAACCAGGCCACTGCCCTGGGGCATGCCTGAGGTTCCACGCTCTGAGAGGAGGAAACTGCCCTTAGCATCCCAATGGGCTGTTAGCTCCGAGCCCCACAGATCTGTGGGGCCCCTAACAGTCCCACCCCAGCAGGGGGTGGGGGTGGGGCAGAGGGCAGCAGACCCAGCCCCCCCATTGGTGGTGTGTGGGAGGGTGCTGCCATTGGGGGGATTCACGCATATGTCCACTGCCCTCCATGAGCCCCATGGTCAGGCTGCACAGGAAAGCTGAGAGCTGCCATTTTTACTGGGCCTGCAACGCCAGCAGGCGGGCTCTAGCATCAGCTGCCATCTTGGTTCTGCGGTCGCCATCTTGCGTCCAGGCCTGGCTGATCCAGTGCCAGCGGCAGTGGGGGAAGCCACTCGGAAATCCAACATCCACTGGCTCCTCCCTCCATTCGTCTCTGCAGGAAGCTGATCGGGCTGTTAGCCATTTTGAGCCCCTCTTGGTGGCCATTTTGTATCCACCTTGGCAGCCCTGGGCTAAGCCAACCGGCCGATTTCAGGAAGTGATGGGACCATCAGCCATTCTGAACCCACCTCAACGTCCCAGGACTAAGCCAGACTTCTTCCCCAGCCAATTGTATTCATCACCAGGCTCAACCGAAGAAGTAAGCTGGGCCAACGGCCATCTTGAACCCAACTCAATGGCCATTTTGAACCCATGTGATGGCCATTAGTGTCTCTAACCTTGTGACTTCTTCCCTATCCAGTGCAAATCCATCCCCAGGTCCAACGGAGGAAGTCAACAGGGCCGTTTTGAACCCCCTTTGTCAGCCATTTTGAACCCATCCCTTGATTTCTACTCCCAGCCAATAGCCACTCATCCCCGCCTCTAGGAGGAAAAAGTCAACTGGGGAGACAGCCATTCTGAACACCTTCCCCCAGCCGATGGCCACTCATCTCCACCTCCAGCAGCACAAGTCAGCTAGCCTGTTGGCCATTTTGAGACAGTTGGCTAAGCTGAAGCTACACCAACCCTCTCCCACAACAGGGACGACCCTGGGTGTCTGTCCCCCAGTGGCTTGATGTGTGTTGGGGAGGAAGAGTCACACATGTGTCTGCATGCGCTGCTGGGTGGGCCGCCCGTAGTCCGACTGTTGCGAGAGGGAGGTGTAGGAGAAGCGGGAGCCACCTGACACCTTGCTGGCCTGGTCTGAGTGTTCGTAGCCATTCTCTGCCTTCTCGTAGGCGCTGGGCTTGACGTAGCTGGTGAAAGCCCGGGTGTAGGGGGCCGTGAGGTAGCCCCCCCCATACACCCCATCCTGTGGGTAGTGGGGCTCGTAGGCTGTGCGGGAGCTGGGTGCCCCCAGTGTATAGCGGTGGCTGTAGGGCTGCCCTGAGGTGGGGAACATGGCAGCATGGGACCCGGCGTAGAGGGGGCGCGGGGCCGGGGCGTACTCTGAGAAACTGCCAGACAGGTGGGGCTCCTCATGAGCACGGACCTTGTAGTAACCGTTGGTGGGGTCCTGGGGGGGTAGAAAAGAGACATCAATGAGCCAGAGGGGGGAGGGGAGATTGGGGGCTGCCCCTCAGAGTGGGGGGAACTGCCCCAAGTGTGACTGACACAGCAATGCTGCCTGAGTCTGCAGAGAGCCTGTGCCCCTTGGTATTGGGAAGAGAGGAGCTGCTGTCTGCATCCCAATGAGGTGTGAATTTCCAGCTCCTGTAGCCTGGGGGGACCCCCAACCCCACGCCAGCAGGGCACTCTATGTGGGGCAGGACAGGGCCAGGGGAAGTGCAGGGGGGCCACTGTGCCTTTAAGAGAGGGGGAGGAGACACCATGGCATTGCCTCTTGGGGGAAAGGGGGTGGGGTCTGGGTCAGGGGCGGGGCTTCCCACCTTAATGTCCTGGCTGCCCTCTTCCTCCTCCAGGATCTCGCTGTGCTCCGTGTGCGATGTGGCTGGGGACTCGCTGCTCGTGGCCTGTGGGGGTGAGGGGAGGAGGGGGAGGGGCTGAGTCTCGAGGTAGGGGGGTCCGGCTTTGTCACTCACTCCCTGCAGCCAGATCCCGGGGCCCCCCCATGAACCTACTGAACCTGGATGCATAGCCCAGCGTGGCATTGTGGGGCGCCAGGCCATGGGGAGCAGGGTGAGGGGCTCAGTAGGGGGCGCTGTGCTGTGGGGAATGGGAGGTTTGTCAGGGGGCAGTGCCATGGGGCAGAGGCACAATAGGGGGGTGCAGTGCTGTGGGGACCGTTGGGCTCGGTAGGGGGCACAGAGGAGAGGAGGCTCAGTAGGGGGCGCTGTGATATGGAGACCGAGGGGCTCAGTAGGAGGCGCAGTGCCGTGGGGACCAAGGGGCTCACTAGGGGGCGCTATGCTGTGGGGGCTCAGTAGGAGGCGCAGTGCCGTGGAGACCAGGGGGCTCAGTAGGGGGCACAGTGCCGTGGGGGCTCAGTAGGGGGCACAGTGCCGTGGAGACCAGGGGGCTCAGTAGGAGGCGCAGTGCCGTGGAGACCAGGGGGCTCAGTAGGGGGCGCAGTGCCGTGGAGACCAGGGGGGCTCAGTAGGGGGCGCAGTGCTGCGGGGGCTCAGTAGGGAGGCACAGTGCCGTGGAGACCAGGGGGGCTCAGTAGGAGGCGCAGTGCTGCGGGGGCTCAGTAGGGAGGCACAGTGCCGTGGAGACCGGGGGGCTCAGTAGGAAGCACAGTGCCGTGGAGACCAGGGGGGCTCAGTAGGGGGCGCTATGCTGTGGGAGCTCAGTAGGGGGTGCAGTGCCATGGAGACCAGGGGGCTCAGTAGGGGGCACAGTGCCGTGGGGGCTCAGTAGGAGGCGCAGTGCCGTGGAGACCGAGGGGCTCAGTAGGAGGCGCAGTGCCGTGGAGACCAGGGGGCTCAGTAGGGGGCGCAGTGCCGTGGAGACCAGGGGGGCTCAGTAGGGGGCGCAGTGCTGCGGGGGCTCAGTAGGGAGGCACAGTGCCGTGGAGACCAGGGGGGCTCAGTAGGAGGCGCAGTGCTGCGGGGGCTCAGTAGGGAGGCACAGTGCCGTGGAGACCGGGGGGCTCAGTAGGAAGCACAGTGCCGTGGAGACTGGGGGGCTCAGTAGGAAGCACAGTGCCGTGGAGACCAGGGGGGCTCAGTAGGGGGCGCTATGCTGCGGGGGCTCAGTAGGGAGGCACAGTGCCGTGGAGACCAGGGGGGCTCAGTAGGGGGCGCTATGCTGCAGTGGCTCAGTAGGAGGCGCAGTGCCATGGAGACCGGGGGGCTCAGTAGGAGGCGCAGTGCCGTGGAGACCGAGGGGCTCAGTAGGAGGCGCAGTGCCGTGGAGACCGAGGGGCTCAGTAGGGGGCGCTATGCTGTGGGGGCTCAGTAGGGGGCGCTATGCTGTGGGGGCTCAGTAGGGGGCGCAGTGCCGTGGAGACCGAGGGGCTCAGTAGGGGGCGCTATGCTGTGGGGGCTCAGTAGGAGGCACAGTGCCGTGGAGACCGGGGGGCTCAGTAGGGGGCACAGTGCCGTGGAGACCGGGGGGCTCAGTAGGGGGCACAGTGCCGTGGAGACCAGGGGGCTCAGTAGGGGGCGCTATGCTGTAGGGGCTCAGTAGGGGGCGCAGTGCTGTGGAGACTGGGGGGCTCAGTAGGGGGCGCAGTGCCGTGGGGGCTCAGTAGGGGGCGCAGTGCCGTGGAGACCAAGGGGCTCAGTAGGGGGCACTATGCTGTGGGGGCTCAGTAGGAGGCGCAGTGCCGTGGAGACCGAGGGGCTCAGTAGGGGGCGCTATGCTGTGGGGGCTCAGTAGGGGGCGCTATGCTGTGGGGGCTCAGTAGGAGGCACAGTGCCGTGGAGACCAGGGGGCTCAGTAGGGGGCACAGTGCCGTGGAGACCAGGGGGCTCAGTAGGAGGCGCAGTGCCGTGGGGGCTCAGTAGGAGGCGCAGTGCCGTGGAGACCAGGGGGCTCAGTAGGGGGCGCAGTGCCGTGGGGGCTCAGTAGGAGGCGCAGTGCCGTGGAAACCAAGGGGCTCAGTAGGGGGCGCAGTGCCGTGGAAACCAAGGGGCTCAGTAGGGGGCACTATGCTGTGGGGGCTCAGTAGGAGGCGCAGTGCCGTGGAGACCGAGGGGCTCAGTAGGGGGCACAGTGCCGTGGAGACCGGGGGGCTCAGTAGGGGGCACAGTGCCGTGGAGACCGGGGGGCTCAGTAGGGGGCGCAGTGCTGTGGAGACCGGGGGGCTCAGTAGGGGGCACCATGCTGCGGGGGCTCAATACAGGACACCAGGCCACGCTCACCATGGGCTCCTTGACATCTTCCTCTGTATCGCTGGGCCGGCTGGGGCTGCTGTCGCTCGTGGTGATCTGCACCAGGACATCCGTCTTGGAGAGCTTGGTGCCTTGTTTGGCTGCTGGACACAGACAGACACAGGAGCGTGAACCTCTCCTGGGTCCTCAGCTCCCCTATGGGCCCCACCCACCACTGGTTCGGGGGGGCGGGGAAATCTGTGCACCCCATTGGTGTGGTTCCCCATCCCACCTCTGGGGTGGGACAGCCAGGTAACAGCTGTACATAACACTGCACGGGGATGACTCCCCTGGTGCTAAGATGCAGCCGCCTCTGCATGGGAACAGCTCGCCTGGCACTGAGATGAAGCAACTGCCACTGGAACTGGAGGCTGGGTAGCAGTAGAGAGCTGTTATCCTGCACCAGCCATTGGAGAGAGAGGTTACACTTATCCAACGAGCTGTCCAGATCCAGTCACACACGTGTGTTAAAAGAGATATGCAGCGGGGTTACCACATCAGTGCAGACGTGTCTGAGACATGTCATGGCTCCAGGTGCACATGGGAATGACTCGTATGTTCATGTGTTGAGGGCCTAGGCACATGTTAAAGGGGCTGCCCACATATGTGAGGGTATGTTTGTGTGACCTTTACATGGGACACGTTTCATGCCTGTACAGACATGTTCTCGGGAGCATCAAGCCTATCCATGTCACCACGAGACTTCTAACACCAACCCGCGTGGGTTCCTGTATCTAAACTGGCGTGTCCATGTGTGTCCTCATGTGTCCCTATGCACAGAAGCGTGGGTCTGTGTGGTACCATGTCGGGGCATGTGTGGATCCACGTATTAGCCCAAGCATGTTAACACCTGTTAGAAGTGTGTCTGCATGTGAAGGGGGAAAGGCCCATCTCAGCCTTCGAAAAAGGCTTTTAAATTTAACAAAAGCTCCAGCAGCTCCCTGCCCTTCCCCCAGCCCCAGCTCACCGCACTCCGCCTCTGCCTCCTCTCCTGAACGCTCCCCCAGCTTCTCCTCCTCCCGCAGGTGAGCTGGGGCAGGGGGCGCGAGGAGGGCTCCAGGCGCTGCACGGCTCCGGCCTGGCCCCCAACCCCGACCCTGACCCCAACCCTGTCCCCAGGCGGCGCGGCTCTGGCCTGGCCCCGGCTGAGCGGCCCAGGCCTAGCCCCGGCCTGGCCCCCACCTCCAAGCAGCGCGGTAAGGGAGCAGGGAGGGGGTGTTGGATAGAGGGCAGGGGAGTTGGGGGGGTGAATTAGTGTCGGGGCGGTCAGAGGGCAGGGAACAGGAGGATTGAATGGGGGCAAGGGTCCGGGGGGGCAGTCAGGAAGGAGCAGGGGTTGGATGGGGCGGTGGGGGGCAGTCAGGGGCAGGGGTTCCAGGGGCAGTCGGGTCAGGGAGAAGGGGTGGTTGGATGGGGCAGGGGTCCCGGGGGGCCATCAGGAATGAGAGGAGGGGTTGGATGGGGCGGCAGGGGGCAGTCAGGGGACAGGGAAGGGGGGTGGATGGGGCAGGGGTCCGGGGGGGGCGCTGTCAAGGAACGTGGGGGGTTGGATGGGGCAGGAGTCCCGGGGGCGTGGGGGGCATGACCCCCTCGTGGGGTGAGGAGGAGGGAATCGGTTGTTAATATTTTGGCAGCTCATCACTGACTCACGTCTGTAAGTGGGGCGGGGCAGAGCTAGCCAGTGACCTCACCTTTCCCATGGCACCAGCGCAGGCAGCAGACAGACACGCCAACGACCAAGACCAGCAGCAGGGTGACGGCAGCCGCGGCCGAGGCCCCGATTATCATGATGGGCAGGACCTCTGTGGGGGAAAGAGCAGATGAGAGCGGGTCCCTGCTGCTAAAGCACATGGACAGCTTGCCCAGTGCTGAGATGCAGCCACCTCTGGGGTGGGGCAGCTGGGGAACAGCCACACATAACACCATATGGAGACAGCTTGCCTGGCACTGAGACACAGCCACCTCTGGGGAGTGGGGACAGCAGGAGAAAAGTCGCACATAACACCTCACAGGGATGGCTCCCCCAGCACTGAAATGCAGCCACCTCTGGGGTGGGGCAGCTGGGGAACAGTCACACATAATGCCTCACGGGGATGGTTCATCTGGTGACAGCCACCTCAGGAGTGGGCCATCTGGGTAAGTTGTAGCCGGTTTGGTGTGGGAGGGTGAGGCAATTGGGTCAGGGGTTGGAACCCATGGGACCCATCCTGTCAGCATGGGGCTAAGAGGTGCCAGTCTGTGCAGCTGTTGCAGGGTTGGGTGTGGGTGGGGCCAGCTGGGCTGTGGGGAGGGCTAGTGTGGATGTGGGCAGGGCTATGGGCCAGGGGCAGGGCTTACCCTGCCGGCGCAGTGTGACGGCTGCTGAGCGGGCCCCGAAACGGTTCCATGCCGTGCAGTTGTAGGGCAGGGCGAAGTCCTCCAGGCGCGTGGGCTGGATGAGCAGGGCCGAGAGCACCCCCCGCTCCGTCAGCGCTGTGTCCACTGTGAAGCGCTCCTCTGAGCCGCTGTCCAGCACCCGCTCGCCCCATGCCCACACCTACCGCGAGACCGAGACACGGGCCCTGTCAGCGGGAGGGCAGGCTGGGGAGGGGTCAGTGGGGGGTGGGCAGGGGACAGCAGCACTCACGATGTGGTTGGGGGCAGGTTGGGGAGTTCAGGGGGTGAGTCAGGGGCCAGCCCTCATGATACAGTCGGGGCAGATTGGAGGGCCGGGGGGCATCTGCACTCACAATGTGTTCGGAGGCAGGTTGGGGAGCTGGGGGTGAGTTGCGGGGCAGGCAGGGGGCAGCACTCACAATGTGGTCAGGGCAGGTTGTGGGGCTGGGCTATCAGTGGGGGCAGCACTCACAATGTGGTCAGGGCAGGTTGTGGGGCTGGGGTATCGGTGGGGGCAGGGGGCAGCACTCACAATGTGGTCAGGGCAGGTTGTGGGGCTGGGGTATCGGTGGGGGCAGGGGGCAGCACTCACAATGTGGTCGGGGCAGGTTGTGGGGCTGGGGTATCAGTGGGGGCAGCACACACAATGTGGTCAGGGCAGGTTGTGGGGCTGGGGTATCGGTGGGGGCAGGGGGCAGCACTCACAATGTGGTCAGGGCAGGTTGTGGGGCTGGGGTATCAGTGGGGGGAGGGGGCAGCACTCACAATGTGGTCAGGGCAGGTTGTGGGGCTGGGGTATCGGTGGGGGCAGGGGGCAGCACTCACAATGTGGTCGGGGCAGGTTGTGGGGCTGGGGTATCAGTGGGGGCAGCACACACAATGTGGTCAGGGCAGGTTGTGGGGCTGGGGTATCAGTGGAGGCAGCACTCACAATGTGGTCAGGGCAGGTTGTGGGGCTGGGGTATCAGTGGGGGTAGGGGGCAGCACTCACAATGTGGTCGGGGCAGGTTGTGGGGCTGGGGTATCAGTGGGGGCAGCACTCACAATGTGGTCGGGGCAGGTTGTGGGGCTGGGGTATCAGTGGAGGCAGCACTCACAATGTGGTCGGGGCAGGTTGTGGGGCTGGGGTATCAGTGGGGGTAGGGGGCAGCACTCACAATGTGGTCGGGGCAGGTTGTGGGGCTGGGGTATCAGTGGGGGCAGCACTCACAATGTGGTCAGGGCAGATTGTGGGGCTGGGGTATCAGTGGAGGCAGCACTTACAGTGTGGTCGGGGCAGGTTGTGGGGCTGGGGTATCGGTGGGGGCAGCACTCACAATGTGGTCAGGACAGGTTGTGGGGCTGGGGTATCAGTGGGGGCAGCACTCACGATGTGGTCAGGGCAGGTTGTGGGGCTGGGGTATCGGTGGGGGCAGGGGGCAGCACTCACAATGTGGTCGGGGCAGGTTGTGGGGCTGGGGTATCAGTGGGGGTAGGGGGCAGCACTCACAATGTGGTCGGGGCAGGTTGTGGGGCTGGGCTATCAGTGGGGGCAGCACTCACAATGTGGTCAGGACAGGTTGTGGGGCTGGGGTATCAGTGGGGGCAGCACTCACGATGTGGTCAGGGCAGGTTGTGGGGCTGGGGTATCGGTGGGGGCAGGGGGCAGCACTCACAATGTGGTCGGGGCAGGTTGTGGGGCTGGGGTATCGGTGGGGGCAGGGGGCAGCACTCACAATGTGGTCGGGGCAGGTTGTGGGGCTGGGCTATCGGTGGGGGCAGGGGGCAGCACTCACAATGTGGTCAGGGCAGGTTGTGGGGCTGGAGTATCAGTGGGGGCAGGGGGCAGCACTCACGATGTGGTCAGGGCAGGTTGTGGGGCTGGGATATCAGTGGGGGCAGGGAAGCAGCACTCAATGCAGTGGGGGGCAGGTTGGTGGGCTGGGGGGGTCAGGGGGCAGCACTCACAATGCGATCAGGGGGGGGCGTGCTCCTCACTAGACACTCCAACCGTGCCTTGTCCCCCAGCGCCGTCTGCTGGCTGGACTCAGTGGTGATAATAGGGGGCCCTGCAATGGGGGAAGGCAGAATTAAGGGGGTGCGGCACCTACTCATACCCCCCCCAGCACAGAGACACCCCCGTCCTCAGACACCTTCAGGGCCGGTGCAACTTCCACCTTGCACCCTCCCCCGTCCCCGAGCCCCTGCCCTGAGGCGTCCCCCCCACAGCAGCTCCCCTCCTCTGCCCTGAGGCACCCCCCCCCCAGCTCACCCCTGCTCTGCCTCCTATCCAATCAGCTTAGGCGCCGCAAGCCTGGGAGGCAGGAGAAGTGCAGCAGCGAGGGCGTGCTCGGGGAGGGGGCAGGGCAGGGGTGAGCTGGGGCGGGAAGTTCCCCTGCGTGCCACCCCCCTCCCTTACTTGCTGCAGGCAGCCCTCCCTCCCCCCCCCGCCCCAGCTCCCTCCGCCTAAATGCCGGCGGCGACTGGGGCGGCTGAAGATCCGGCCGTCGCGGTCACTGCCGAAGAAAATGCCGCCCCCCAAATCCTAGCGCCGGTTGCCTAACTAGTTGCACCGGCCCTTGATGCCTTCCCCACACCCTACAGGAAGCAACCCCCATAGGGCTGGGCCACCTGAGGCTCCACCATGGAAGCCCCAACCCCAGGCAATGCCCAGCCCCCAGGCAATGCCCCACCCCCATGAAATGCCCCACCCCTGCCCTCACCGTTGACTGCCAGCGTCACCTCCTTGTCAGCCACACCGATGCGTGGCACGATGGCCTTGCACACGTAGGTGCCAGCATCCTCCTGCGTCACGGTCTTTAGGTGCAGGGTGTTGCCATTGCTCAGCACCTGCAGCCACATGGCAGGGGTTAGAGCAGGGGGGCCAGGATGCCTGGGTTCCAGCCCCAGCTGTGGGAGGGGAGTGGGGTCTAGCAGTTGGAGGCGGGAGCCAGGACTGCAGCAGGCAGGTCACTCACCACGCCGGATCCCTTCTTGGTCCAGGCCAGGGTGAGGGGCGGGTTCCCAGCCCAGGTGCAGGTGAAAGAGGCGTCGGCCCCGACATCCACGGTGAGGGGCTTGGGCTGGGAGACCAGGTGGGGCCCAACTGCAGGGGGAGGATCCAGTCAGTGCAGGGGTGGGGCTTGTGGTGGGGGGGCAGGGTCATCCTCCCAACACTGCCAGACCCACCCCCTATGGTTCCCTGCCAATACTGTACCCCTCCCCCGTGCATGCCCACCTTCAATTGTCCTCCCCCTGCTCAGTGCCCAGCCCCTGCAGCAACCACAGCCTGGCTCCCTAACTGTGCCCTCCCCGCAACCCGCTGCCCCCTACCCATCCCTCACCCTCCCAGCCTCACCCTCTTCCCCACTCCCCATACTGCCAGCACCCTGCCCCCCAGCACCCATCCCCTGAAAACCCCGCCAGTGCCCACCCCCACTCACAGCACCCATCCCCCACCTCCCCTGCAAGCCCCCCACGCCCACCCCCACTCACAGCACCCATCCCTCACCTCCCCTGCAACCCCCCCACGCCCACCCCCACTGACAGCACCCATCCCCCCCACTCACAGTGCACATCCACCAGGGTGCTGACATTGGTGCTGCCCACGGCGTTGGCCACCTCGCAGGACACAGGCTGGGTGAAGAAGGAGTGATCCACCCTGGCCTCGTAGCTGTCCCCATTGGCCTCGGCGATGACCACGCCGCCCTTCGCCCACCTGCCCCACAGCCGGCGAGGGGGCGGGGAGGAGACGCACAATTAGGGGGAGCCTCTGCTGCATCAGCTGGGGGCAGTACCGCCTGTTCCCACCAGGGGGCGTGGATTCCCCGCTGTGCCCGGCAGGTAAGGCAGCAAGAGCCGGTGAGAGGGGGCCTGCACGTCCCCACTGCAGCCACCAGAGGGCAGTGCATCCCCGCCCCCTCCCCTGGCTGGGCCCGCGGGGTCTCTCAGGGCACCCGGACGCCGGGGTCCCCCAGCGGCTCTTACCGGTAGCCGGTCACCTCGGGGTTGGCAGTGGCGGTGCAGAGGAAGCTGACCTTGCCCCCCTCTGGGACGGTCTGTGGCTGGACAGAGAGGATCACGGTGGGGGGGTCTGGAGGGGGGAAGGGGAAGACGGTCAGAGACATGCGACCAGCTCTGGGGTGGGGCTCACCTGCTCCCCGCCGAGCCCCCTGCCCCTCACAGCACAGTGCCCCCCACCGGGCGCACCCCCACCCACTGCAGCACAGCACCACCGGTCGGGCACCGAGCCCCCTGCCCTGCCCTCACAGCACAGTGCCCCCCACTGGGCGCACCCCCACCCACTGCAGCACAGCACCACCGGTCGGGCACCGAGCCCCCTGCCCCTCACAGCACAGTGCCCCCCACCGGGCGCACCCCCACCCACTGCAGCACAGCACCACCGGTCGGGCACCGAGCCCCCTGCCCTGCCCTCACAGCACAGTGCCCCCCACCTGCCCCTCCCCTGCTCCCCACAGCACAGTGCCCCTGTTGAGCCCCTTGCCCAGGCCCCCACAACACGGTGCGCCTGCCAGCTCCCCTCCCCCCACAGCATGGCGCCCCATGCCAAGACCCAGCCCTGCCCCCCCCCAGGTCAGGACTCACACAGCACGTCAAGGGTGATGGAGGTCTGCTTGCCAGCAGGTGCGGCCGGGTTGGCAACGCGGCAGGTGTAGGCGCTGCCCATGTCCTGGGTGCTGGGCGTGAGGAGCAGGGTGCTGATAGCCGTCGACCGCTTCCCATCCTCCATCAGGGCCTGGGGGGCAGGAGCAGAGGTCAGGCCTCAGCCTGGGGCCCATTAGGCCCATCCCCAAAGGATGTTTTGCGCCCTAGGCGAAACTTCCACCTTGCGCCCTCCACCTCCCCCGCGCCCCCGCCCTGAGGCGCCCCCCCCCAGTAGCTCCGCCCTGAGGCGCCCCCCTTTCGGCAGCTCCCCACCCCCCACCTTCCGCTCTGAGGCACCCCCCCGCCCCAGCTCACCCCTGCTCCGCCCACAAGCACGAGTACCCCGAGCACGCCGTGGCTGCTTCACTTCTCCCGCTTCCCAGACTTGCGGCACCTAGGCTGATTGGCGTCGCAAGCCTGGGAGGCGGCAGAAGTGAAGCAGCCACGGCGTGCTCGGGGAGGAGGCGGGGCAGGGGTGAGGCGGGGCGGGGAGTTCCCCTGCATGCCGCCCCCCCCTTACTTGCTGCTGGTAGCCCTCCCCGTGCTCCCCTGCCCCAGCTCCCTCCGTCTAAATGCCGGGGGCGGCCGAAGATCCAGCTGCCGCGGTCGCTGCCGAAGAAAATGGCGCCCCCCAAATGCCAGTGCCCTAGGCGACCGCCTAGGTCGCTTAAATGGTTGCACCGGCCCTGCCCAAAGGGGTCCCGGGGGCTGGGAGGGAGAATCTCCAACCCCCGCACTGTGCCGTCCTTTCATGCCATATCCCACCTCCCCTTTAATACCCTCTCCCCCCGCTCCTTTAATAGCCTGTGTCTCACCACACACCTGGTTTGCCCTTTAATTCCCAACACCCCACACGCTTCAGGCAGCCCTTTAATAACCTGCCCCACACACATACCCTGTGCCTCCCCTCTAATGCCCCCCTGGCATCTCACCTTGGCATAGAGGGCAGAGTCTTGCAGCTGCCCATTGCGGTACCAGCTGATCTCAGGGGCAGGCTTGGCACCAGACACCTGGCAGGTCAGGTTGTAGGGCACGCTGGCCTGGACCCGGACGATGGGGCCATTCTGGACCACGGGGTCATTGGGCGGTACTGGGGGGGCAGATGGGAGACAGGGGATCAGTGATGGGGTGGGAGTCCCCAGGGCGGTGCCCCAGCTGTGGGGAGAGGGGGCTCCAGTGCTGTGAGCTTCCCCAGGGTGGTTCCCCAGCTGGGGGGGGAGGGGACACTCACGGAGCACCGTGAGCTGGGCACGCTGGGAGCGCAGCGCCGCCTGCGTAGCCTGGCACTCGTACACGGCGTCGTCACCAAGCTCAGCAGACTCAATCCTCAGGTTGTGCTGCCCGGCCGCCGGATCCCCGACAATGGAGTACCGGGACCAGCCTGCGGGAGAGAGGGACAGACTGCAGGGACTGGCACAGCACCCCCCAGGGACCCCCATCTCCCCCCACTGCAGCACAGAGCCCCCAGGGATCCCCAGTCCCCCTCACAGCACAGCACCCCGCAGGGACACAGGGTACCCCCCCTGCAGCACAGCACCTCCCCAGGAACCCCTGGTCCCCCCTCACAGCACAGCTCCCCCGGGTACCCCCCATCCCCTCCCCCACAGCACAGCACCCTGTGGGGTCCCCTGGTTCCTGCCTTGCAGCACAGTGCTCCCCAGGGACCCCCAGTTCTCCCCCAACAGCATGGTGCCCTATGGAATCTCCTGGTCCCTCCCCCCCCACACTGAACAGTGCCCCCGGGGACCCCCAGTCTGGTCCCCTGCAGCACAGTGTCCTCTGGGGACCCCAGTCCGCTCCCCTGCAGCACAGCGCCCCCCAGGGACCCCCAGTACCCCTCGCAGCACAGCGCCCCCTGCTGACCGCATACATACCAGGCAGGTCTCGCTCTCCGCCCAGTGCCAGGCCATCCTTGGTCCACTGCACCATGCCCTGGTAGCCCACAACCACGCAGGCCAGCGTCACCGACTGCCCTGCCACGATCACCTGGTCCATGGGCTGCTGAAAGAAATACGCCCCCCAGCCTGGCGGGCGGGGGCAGGGGGAGGTGTTAACCAGACAGGGGCCCAGGGATTACAGGATGGGGGACTGGGAGCCAGGACTCCTGGGTTCAATCTCATCTTGGGGAGTGGAGTTCATGAGGGAAGGCTCCCAACAGGCGCACAAGGTGGGGGGAGATTGGATGGAGAAAGGGAGCAGCATGGGGAGCACAGGCCAGTGGGGATGAGGGATCCCAGCAACAGGGGAGGGGGGGTGTGGGGAGCCCAGGCCAGAGGGGATGAGGGATCCAGGCAGCAGGGGAAGGGGGCATGGGGAGCACATGAGGGGGAGATGGGGAATCTTGGCAGCAGGGGAGGGGTTGGTGTGGGGAGTGCAGGCTGGGGGGATGGGGGATCCAGGCAGCAGGGAAGGGGTGTGAGGGGAGGGCAGGATGGGGGGGATGGGGAATCTAGGCAGCGGGGAAGGGGGCATAGGGAGCACAGGATGGAGGGGGGGGGGATGGGAGATCCCGGCAGCAGGGGATAGGACCACCCAGAGGATTCAGGGGGCCTGGGATCTTCGGCGGCGGCGGGGGGGGACCGGCTTTGGCGGTGGGGGGTCCTTCCGCTCCAGGACCCGCCACCGAAGTGCCCTGAAGACCTGCGGCGGGGGCCACCCCACCGCCGAATTACCACCGAAGACCCGGCACTTCGGCAGCGGGTCCCGCTTCGGCGGTAATTTGGTGGCGGGGGGTCCTTCTGCCCTGGAGCGGAAGGACCCCCACCGCCGAAGACCCGGAGTGGAAGAAGCTCCAGGGGCCCGGGCCCCATGAGAGTTTTCCGGGGCCCTGGAGCAAGTGAAAGACCCTGCTCCAGGGGCCCCAAAAAACTCTCGTGGGTGCCCCTGCGGGGCCCGGGGCAAATTGCCCCACTTGCCCCCCCCCGGGCGGCCCTGGCAGGGGAGGGGGGCATGAAGAGCGCAGGATGGAGGGATGGGGGATCCAAGCAGCACGGGAAGGGGGAGCTGGAATGAGGCCCCCAGTAAATCCATTTGATATTGCAAGTGAATGAGGGCCTGGCGCAGCTGGAGGGGCCTTTCTGTGGGGCCTGAAAAGGGTGAGGCAGGGTGGGGGCAGGGAGACGGAAGGGGCAGGAAGAGAGGGGTGCATGGAAGGGCAGCTGCTGTAGTTGCCAGCGGGGCACAGAATGGAGCCTGGGACCTTTCCCCTCTAGGGGGCGCAGCTGTGATCTGGACCCAGGATGGCGGCCTGGCTTGCTGGGGTGGGTCTGGTCCACCTGCCCTGCTGCCCGCCCCGAGGAGTCCATAGGGGAGGGAGGGGGTTATGGGGTCTCTGCCAACCTCCCCACCCTGGGCACCTTAAGTAGGGTTGTAAGGGCATTGTGGTGCCAATCCCCACAGAGCTGGCCCAGCCTTTCTGTGGGGCTGGCAGGCTGGCTGGAGGGGACACAGGGGGGACGTAGGTGCCAGGGACCAAATGATGCTAGGGCTGGAGAACAGGAGTCAGAGACCCCCGCAATGTACTCAGGGCTATTTGCCCAGCATAAGGTGGGGGCAGATTGGATGGCAAAGTGCCTCCTTACTCCCCCCAGCTCCACCCCCCACAGACACACCCTCCCCCAGGGTCCCGCCAGCCCTTCCCCGGGGACCTCTGTCCCCTAGCCTAACCCCACAGATACCCACTCACCCAACAGCCCCCAACTGTCCACCCCATCCCACTATAGATACCAGGGCCATTCTTAGGATTTATGGGGCCCTACGCAGTATTATTTAACTGGTGCCCCATGCCTGACTTGGGGCACAGCCACCACCCCCACCTGCGGACCCCCCAGAAGAACCACCCCCCATTGCTGACACACACTGAGCTTCCTACACAGCAGACGCTGCGGCAGCCCCGGGGGGAAGGGACAAGGTAGCAAAGCAGAGTCACGGTTCCCCACCCTGGACCCTCTCCCTCGGGCACAATGCGCAGTACCAGCGCATTCGGCTCATTGAATACGGCCCCTGCCTAAGGAGACTGCAGCGCACGCTGGGTGTGCGGGAGCCGACCCGCCCTGACCTGCTGTCCCAGTGGTGCCGCAAATTCTCGGATACCCTGTGCAGCCGTGAATGCCTAAGGACAGCCCTGGTAGATACACCCTCCCCCCACCTAATTCTGCCCCCCGATTGCCCTGCAGACTCTCCCCACTACCCCATTCCCCCTTGGCCTTGCCTGAGACACCCCCACCCCCGCCAGCCTTCTATGCCCCAGCCCCCCTGGGGCAGGAACTGCTCCATTTACTGCGGGGAAGGAGCCCAGAGGCTGAAGGGTGAAAGTTCCTTTCTGCGCCACTGAGATTCCTCGGCTCTGATCTCCTGGCTAAACCCTTCTTAATTCCAATCCAATAACACCGCCCTTTGTCCCGATTGTTTCCAAGTTTACCCAATAAACCAGGATCTGAATAAGGGGATAATCCTCTGAGGAGGGTCAGGAGGGAGCGAGACAGAAGCACATATGCCAGGCTTTGTGCAGCACAGGGGATCCAGGAGTCCCAGCTCTAACCCATTACACCCCACTGCCTGGGCCAGACCCCAGGAGTCACAGACTATCAGGGTTGGAAGGGACCTCAGGAGGTATCTAGTCCAACCCCCTACTCAAAGCAGGACCAGTCCCCAGACAGCTTTTTGCCCCAGATCCCTAAATGGCCCCTCAAGAATTGAACTCATAACCTTGGGTTTAGCAGGCTAATGCTCAAACCACTGAGCTATCCCTCTGCCCATCCTGACTCCTAGCTCTCCAGAGCAAGGGATAGAACCCAGGAGTCCTGGCTCCCAGCTCCCCTGCTCTAACTCACTAGACCCCACTCCCTCCCAGAGCTGGGGATAGAACCCAGGCGTCCGGGCACGCAGCGGGTTTCCAGGGGCAGGCAGGGAAGAGCGATGGGTGGGAAGCAGGTCATAACCCCCTGCAGAATTGGGGAGGAGGATGTCCTGGTTAATTTCCAGCCCCCCTTGTTAATTTCACCCCTTGACTGGTTTTGGCTTCACTGATACTGAATCCTCCCCCCCCCCCCACACGCACAAATACACACATGCTAATTAGATTCTGGCTCTGAAATTACAGGAAAGTTAATGGGATTTCTGTGGGGTGGGGAGATGCATGAGGGATTCCCCCCCCCCATGCACAGTGTCAGGCGATGGACACCAGCCACGAAGCAGGGACAGATGGGCACTAAATTCTCACCCACTTGCAATGCCCAGCGGGTGGGGGGGGGGCTGGGCTGGGTGTACGCTGGTCATCAGGGGAGGGCAGAGGGGGCTATGTACGCACACACACAGATGTAACACACACACGGAGACGCACACACACAGCTGTGACAGACACACACACACACAGAGCTCTGATACCCATACACACACTGCTCACTGACACACACAGCTTTGGCTTGATACACGAACACACCTCTCTCCTCTATAGCCAGTGACACTGACTCTGACCCGCTCCGCATCACACGCTGACTGAGACACACTCGGTGACATTGCCAGATTTACACATACACAAGGGATCACGCACACCCTGACCCAGATTCACGCCTCCTGACACCCCCGCACACCCTGACACACACAAACAGGCTCACCCCCCTCCCCCCGCATGGACACAACCATGCACAGACTCACACTGGTGCTGGGGCATAGGGTCTCACACACAGACACACACAGTCCAGGGATGACCACCTGGACTCACCTCCAGGCTCCCTGAGAACATTCACACCCCATGACGCAGACTTGCAGCAACAGCTGCAGTGCACCGGGCTGACGCTCACATCCTGACACACCTGCTAACCAGCGCTCAGCTCACTGGGCTGGTCCCATGCCCCCACTCCTGGCCTGGGGGAAAAGATACATGGCACCCTGGGGAAGACCCCTACTACAGCACCCCACTCTTCTCCCAGAGCTGGGGAGAGAACCCAGGAGTCCTTGCTCCCAGCCCCCCCTGCTCTAACCACCAGACCCCACTCCCCTGCCAGAGGCAGGGATAGAACCCAGGAGTCCTCACTAGAACCCACTCTTGGCCCACAGCTGGAAATAGGGGGAATGATTCCCAGTGGTTAGAGCGAGGGGGGGCTGGGAGTCAGGATACCTGGGTTCTATCCTGGCTTGGGGATGGGAGCATGTCTAGTGGTTAGAGCCAGGGAGAGGGGGAGGATTGGGAGTCAGGATGCCTGGGTTCTCTTGCCATCCCTCCTTCCCCACTTGTCAGTTCTCCCACCCCCTGCACTCAGAGATACTCAGCTGCATTTCCATGCTCAACAGCAAATCCCCTTGGAAGCTGCACAGAGGCCTCAGATTCCTGCCTCCTAACAGGCGTGAAATCTGGGCCCATTGTGCGCCTGGCTCTGGGGAGGGGGCACTGGAAGCTGCGCAGTTCCAACAAATAGCTTTGTGCAGAAAGTGGGGCCCTGCTGATCCCAGCCTGGCTAGGCCCCCAATAACCCCCCCTGCACAGAAGGGGGGGGACAGAATGGGGGAAAGGGCCAGCAGAAAGCACTGAGTCTCCGAGGATGGAAATAGCCAGAGGCAGGGTGGGTTAGCGGTTAGAGCATGGGACAGCGAGTCAGGAAACATGGACTCCACCATGTGAGCTCTGGGGCGGGGTGGGGCTGGAAGCCAGGACTCCTGGGTTCTGTCCCTGGCTCTGCCCCTATACTGCTGCCCAGGTGATCTTGGACAAGTCCTGTTGCTGCTCCGTGCCTCAGTTTCCCCCATCTACATAAAGGGGATAATGAGAGTGACTGGCAGAGGGGGCAGCCTCAGGAAGCTGTCCCATTCCCCACCCACCTGAGCCACCCAGTGCCCCCCATTAGCCCTGGGGCCAGTCTCTTGTCTCTCATGGGGCAGGGAGGGGTGGATGAGGCGTGTGATTGCAGTGGAGGGCCAGGCAGACAGAGGCCAGGCCATGGGGGGCTGTGGGGTTAATGCAGGGCCCACACAAAGCCAGTGTTGTTATGCTGGGAGTGGCAGTGGGAGGGTGTGGGGCGGGGAGGAACATGGGGGGCCCCACCCTGGGGCAGACAGCTTGTGAGAGCGGGAGCCGCCAGGACCCACAATGGATGCCTTTGTTCTGGGGCTCATTCAGCGCCCATCCCCCCTCCTCCGTCCAGCCACCCCCATGCCTGCTGCCTCAGCAGCCCAGAGCAGGGCTGGCCACTCCCCCCGCCTCCTCAGCCTGGTCCTCCTGCCCCACAGCCTGCAACCCCTCTCCACTGGCCTGCCCTGCCCCCCCACCTCCACCAGCCTGGCATCTCCACCAGCCTTTCCCCCCACGGCCTGTGACACCCACCCCGCCCAGCACTTCTCCACCTACGCTGGCCTGGTCCCCCCCTGCCTCCACTGGCCTGGTGCCTCCACTAGCCTAGCCCCCCATGGCCTGTGACCCCCTAACCCCATGGCCAGCACCCCTCCACCTATGCTGGTCTGGCCCCCCTGCCTTCACTGGCCTGGCCCCCCATGGCCTGCACCTCCCCCATGTCCTCCAGCCTGACTCCCCCAGCCTCCCAGCCTGAACCCCCCACACCTCTGCCGACCTGGCCCCCACTGCCCAAAACACAGCCCAGCATTGCCCACCCAGCCCACTGGCTAAAGGGGGGGGGCAGCAGGAGAGAGAGAGAAAGTGGGGGGTGCAGAGGGCAGGATATGGGGATAGATAAATGGATGGGTGTCCATGTGTATGCACCTTCTCTCCCCTCCTCCCCACTGCCCCTCCCCCCTTTCACTGCAGGGAGGGGGGAGTCTTGCAGCTGCACAGGGCCACCCCACTGACATGAGAAACCCCCCTCATGCCCAGCCGGGCACCCCATGGCAGGGGTTGTGGGGCACATGCCCAGCAATGAGCACAACACCCCCTGGCAGGTTTGCCAGCACCACCTGGCACCAGCTTGGCCCCCAGAAATTAGGTCACTTCCAAACAGCCAACAGATGTTAATTTTATGTGTGTCTGCAAAGCCGGCCCCTCCCCCATGCCCAGAGGAAAGGCAACCCCCCACTGGAGCCAGGGATTAGAACCCAGGAGTCCTGGCTCCCAACCACCCCACTTCCCTCCCCTCCCTGAGCTGGGGACTAGAACCCAGGAGCCCTGCCTCTCAGCGCCCCCCCCCCAGCCCCAGATCTGGGGAGAGAACCCAGGAGCCCTGCCTCCCAGCCCCCCCACCCCAGATCTGGGAAGAGAACCCAGGAGCCCTGCCTCCCAGCCCCCCGCCCCCCTGAGCTGGGGACTACAACCCAGGAGCCCTGCCTCCCAGCCCCCCCCCCACAGATCTGGGGAGAGAACCCAGGAGCCCTGCCTCCCAGCCCCCCCCCAGATCTGGGGAGAGAACCCAGGAGCCCTGCCTCCCAGCCCCCCCACCCCAGATCTGGGAAGAGAACCCAGGAGCCCTGCCTCTCAGCCCCCCCCCCCCCCAGATCTGGGGAGAGAACCCAGGAGCCCTGCCCACCAGCCCCCCCCCCCCGATCTGGGGAGAGAACCCAGGAGCCCTGCCACCCAGCCCCCCCACCCCAGTTCTGGGAAGAGAACCCAGGAGCCCTGCCTCTCAGCTCCCCCCCCCAGATCTGGGGAGAGAACCCAGGAGCCCTGCCTCCCAGCCCCACTGCTGCAACCTACTAAACCCAACATCTCTCCCAGAGCAGGGGATGGAACCCAGGCGTCCTGATCCTTACAGAAAGTATCACCAGAGTGTGGGTTAGTTACTGAGCTCACATGGCCAGACCATCAGGGCCCCTGGTTTTGACATCCTGAGCAGCAGGGAAGGGGGGAGGGGCAGGTACCATGGTCCATGGGTCTGATCTGGGGTGGGGGGAGATATGGGGCTGGATGGGCCCATGGAGAGCTGCTACAGAACAGTTACAGTCCCCTCTCCTGACCCATCCCTCCAACCCATCCCCAACAGCCCTGGAAACCCCCCCACAAGTACCTGGGCCCCCATCCCTCCCCTGTCAGACTCTGATCTTCCTATCCCCATACCCCCCCCGATTTCCCACACAAGCCCCTGGGCCCCATCCCTCCCCTGTCAGACCCCGATCCCCCCCAGCCCCATAATGCCCCCAATTTCCCTCATAAGCCCCTGGGCTCCCATCCCTCCCCTGTCAGACCCTGATGCCCCCTCTGCCCCATAACCCCCCAATTTCCCCCACTAGCACCTGGGCTCCCATCCCTCCCCTGTCAGACCCCGATCCCCCCCAGCCCCATAACCCCCCCCCCGATTTCCCTCATAAGCCCCTGGGCTCCCATCCCTCCCCGTCAGACCCCAAACCCACTCCCCCAGTCCCCACCCAGCCCCCTGCCAGCTCCTCTGAGCCAACTGAATGCAAAACAATGCCCCAGAGCAAAGACACCCCCTGCTCCATCCAGCCCCCCTCCCCCTGACACTCTGCCCCGAACCGCTCAGAATTCATTAATGTTTCCGTAAAGGGAATTCATAGCTGGGGGGCCCAGCAGCCCAGCCAGGCGTGTAAGTGTGAGCTGGGCTAGGCTCCCCTGACACCTCCAGAACCCGCCCCCCCAACACACACACACACCCTGGGGGCGACTGGCACCCAGCCGTGCCTGGGCACCTCCGCACCTGCCCCAGGGCAGCTCTGCTCCTTTCCCTGTCAGCGCAGGAGGAGAGGATCTGACAGACACACTGAAAGGGTGGGGGGAGGGGGGAAATGGAGCTGAGATTTTGCTCTCCCCCATCCCCCTCTGTCTCCCTGCCGGAGCCTAGGATCCAATAGCCCACCATGCTCTGGGCCTCCAGAAGGGGAAACTGAGGCAGATTTAGCAATGGAACCCAGGAGTCCTGGCTCCCAGCCCTTCCCCTCCACCCACTAGCCCCCACTCCCTGCCCAGAGCTGGGACAGAACCCAGCAACCACCTCCTTGGGAAGTCTGTAGGGGATGATCCCGGAAATTGCAGACTCGCAGGACTCATCTGGTTCTTTCCCCGGAGTGCCCCATGGGGTGCAGCTCCCCACTGCCTGCTACCCTTCTCCCCCCATGGGGCTGTATCACAGCACCCCACTATGGGCACTCATTGGGGCCCCTTCCCAGTAAGATCCTGAAGGGGCGAGACAGGCACTGGGGAGCAGGATAATTATCTCCCCCCGGGCTTACTGCATTTACTCCCCCCCCCCACACACATATACCCCCCCACACACACAAAATACACAGCTTGGCACCATCATCCTGAATAGCAAAGGCCAGAGGAGCTCGCTCAAGGTCAGGATGCCAGTAGCAGAGCTGGGGAGAGAACCCAGGAGTCCTGGCTCCCAGACCCCACTCCTCTCCCCTCCCAGAGCCAGGGAAAGAACCCAGGAGTCCTGGCTCCCAGCCCACCACTGTAGCCAGTGGTGTCTGTGCAGAGTCCCGGGAAGGAAGGCTAAGAAGACCCCTCCAAAACCAGCCATTGCTCAGCCCACTTTGGGGTTAGTGGAGGATATGGCCCCGGGGGGACCCAACTGATCCACACCCCACAAGCCCAGGTCCCCATCCCCCCAGCTCCTACCTATGTGGGCGAGGCAGCTCAGGGCCAGGATGCAGGGGAGCAGGGCTGACATCTCCGTGCTGGGTTGGGAAGCCCTTCAGGGATCCAGCTCCCGTTCCGGTCCACTGCTGGCACTGGGATGGGGATCGGTAAATCCACACTGCAGCTCTGCTCTAGATTCCTCTACACCCACCGGGGGAGGGTGGTGGTCAGGACTCCTGGGTTCTATCCCAACTCAGGGAGGGAAGAGGAGGGAAGTCTAGTGGTTAGTGTGTGGGGGGCTGGGAGCCAGGAGTCCTGGGTTCTATCCCAAGCTCCGGGAGGGGACGGGGGTCTAGTGTTTGGGGGAGCTGGAAGCCAGGACTCCTGGGTTCTATCCCGAGCTCTGGGAGGGGATGGGGGTCTAGTAGTTGGAGGAGCTGGGAGTCAGGACTCCTGGGTTCTATCCCGAGCTCTGGGAGAGAACGGGGGACTAGTAGTTGGGGGAGCTGGGAGCCAGGACTCCTGGGTTCTCTCTCGATCCCGAGAACCCGCACCGCACTGCACAGCCAGGCTGATGATGCTCTGGAGTCCTTCAGCTCTGGGGATAGCGACTCATTGAGGCCAGCAGCCGGCAGGCCCCGCCCAGGGTGTGCACTGATTGGTGGAGAGGGTGCTCTCATTAATAAAAAAGATCACACACACAAAGCCTGGGTCATCTGCTGCTGAGTGGGGGGAGGGGGAGCCCCTCAGCCCAAACAGAGTGTCCCCCCCCAGCGGCATGAGAAGGGCATTAGGGGATATGGGATGTTGGGGGGGGGTAGGTAGGTAGGTAGGTGTGTTACACAACACAGTGCATACATGCATGAATCAAGCCAGCTCACAAGATAGTAAAGGGGAAAGTGGGCACACAACCCATGCACCTCCACAACCCCAGGAGGGCTGTGACCCGGTGTGTGTGCAATGAGGGTTGTGTTTGTGCAGTGGTGTTGCTGTGCATAGCAGGATGTGTGTGTGTCTGTATGTGGGTGCAGATGCAGAACGTGTGCACATTCTGGGTGTCATTTCTGTGTTGCAGTTGGTGTGTGCGCTGTTTTTGTGTGTAGTGTTGGGTGCTGTGTGAGCACAACCGGAGCTGGTTGCTCCCCTTGCCACCCCCGGGGCCACCAGCAAGGAGGCCTAAGAATAGGAACTGGGAATCCCAGGGGGCAGCCACTGCACAACAACCTGACGCAACCCCCGGCTTCCTGCCAGCTCCTCACCAGGCACAGCCTGCTGCCCCCTCAGCTTGGCTAGATCCTCAGCCCCCAGTCCCCAAATTCCTGGCCCAAACAGCTCCATCTTCCCCACCCCCAGCCTGGCCTGCTCCCCTTCCTTGGTTCCACCCTCTTTCTCTGGTTGCCCCTGTTCTTTCTTAGCCTTTCCCCGCTGCTTACCCTCATGCTCCCTCTCCCTGCCTGGGCAGGTTAGCACCAGCTGACAGAGCTCATGACCCTGCCCCCTGGGGAGTCTTGCACTCACATGAGTGGAAAAGCCATGGGGCTGGGAGTGCCACCTCTCCCCACATCTGTTCCCAATGATCTCTTGGGAGTTTGTGCAATAGGGCAAATGGGGGAACCTGAGACCTCATGGAGTTGACTAACTCCACACAGTGGGATAGAATCCAGACATCCTATGTCCCAGCCCCCCGCCTCTAAGCACTAGACCCCCCAGAACTCCTGACTGCCCCCTTTCACTTTAATCACTAGTCCCCACTCCCTTCCCAGGGCCGGGGATAGGACTCAGGAGTCCTGGCTCCCAGCTCTAATCACTAAATCTCACTCCCCTCCCAGAGCTGGGAAACAAACCCACTAGCCCCTATTCCCACCCCCAGAGCTGGGGATAGAACCCAGGAGCAGGGCCACCCAGAGGGGAGGGGGGCAAGTGGGGCAATTTGCCCCAGGCCCTGGGCCCTGCAGGGGCCCCCACGAGAGTTTTTCAGGGCCCCTGGAGCAGGGTCCTTCACTTGCTCCAGGTCTTCAGTGGCAATTCGGCAGCGGGGGGGTCCTTCTGGGACCCGCCGCCAAAGTGCCCCGAAGACCCACAGTGGGGGGGGGTCCTTCCGCCCCGGGACCCACCGCCAAAGTGCCAGGTCTTCAATGACAATTCGGTGGCGGGGGTCCTCCGCTGCCGAAGACGCCGGGCCCCCTGAATCCTCTGGGCGGCCCTGCCCAGTAGTCCTGGATCCCAGCCCCCCCCCCCCCCGACTCTCTGTGCTAGGCCATGCTGTGGGCACATGCCTGCCCTGCCAGTCCCCGGGTAATGAGGGTGAATGGGAAGCAGATTGTGTTGGGGAGTGTGTGGAGTGGGAAGATTTAAGGGGATTTCTGCTGGTTTGTGTTTTCTTTGCTAGACAGATTTAAGCCCCCCACCTCTGTTTCGGCGTGTTTGTGCAGTGCATATAGTTGTGTGTGTACCTGCATGTTCATGTGTGTTTCAGCATGTTTGTGCAGCTCTGCATGTACCATGCCCTAGTGTGTGAGTTGGTGTTGCTGTATCTCTGGGGTCAGTGAGCGGCAGGGCCGCCCGGAGGATTCCGGGGGCCCGGGGTCTTCGGCGGCGGGGGGCCCTTCCGTTCCTGGACCCGCCGCCGAAGTGCCCCGAAGTGCGCCGAATTACCGCCAAAGCGGGACCCGCCGCCGAAGCGCACCCCGGTCTTCGGCGGTAATTCAGCGGAGGGGGCCCCGCTGCGGGTCTTCGGGGCACTTCGGCGGCGGGTCCCGGAAGGGAAGGGCCCCCCCGCCGCCGAATTACCGCCGAAGACCGGGCTGCGCTTCGGCGGCGGGTCCCGCTCCATCTTCGGCGGTAATTCGCCAGTGGGGGGTCCTTCCAGAAGGACCCCCCACCAGCGAAGACTGGGAGCGGCAGAAGCTCCTGCGCCAGGCCGCACAAGAGTTTGCCGGGCCCCCCGGAGCGAGTGAGGGACCCCGCTCCAGGGCCCCCGAAAAACTCTGGTGGGGGCCCCCGTGGGCCTGGGGCAAATTGCCCCTCTTGCCCCCCCCGGGCGGCCCTGGTGAGCGGGACTGTGTCTGGCTCTGGGTGTGTCCAGAGGACTGTCGCAGAGTGCTGTGAGTGGGGGTGTAGCTTGGAGACACCCAGCGAGCCGCCGTTGGAATCTGTCCCAAGAGGATTTGGAAAGAATATTCTGAAGATTTGGGGATTAAACAGAAAAAAAAATTGGCATCTGTATGGAGTGGGGGAGGGGAAATCACTGGGACTGGGGGCAGGGCCCAGCCACACCAGAGCTCTGGGAGGCAGAACTCCAATATACAATTCCCACATCCTTGAGTCTAACCACTGCACCCCACTTCCCTGCCAGAGTTAGGGAGAGAACCCAGGCATCCCAGCTCCCAGCTCTCCCTCCCCCCACTCTCCGAGGTGGGGATGGAGCCCAGGAGTCCTGATGGCACAAACTCTTCCTAAGAGATCACCATGGGTCCCAATCCTTTGCCAGTGTCATCGGCTCACAGTACGGGGGGGTGGGCACTGCTCCCCCAACACCTGCCCCTCACCCCCCCACATCTGAATGGTGAGTGGCCCATCAATTGGTGTGGGCGTCAGGAAAAGCTGTCGGGCTTCCCAGGCTCAGCAGGGCCCGTCACCCGGGTAACGGGACCTTGTGGGAACGGGGCCTGCTGCAGCCCTATTGAGGGAGGGCGATGGAGGAGGGGGACAAAGTCCCTAAGGGAGGAGTGTGAAAAGGCCAAGGGACCCCCCCAAGTCCTGGCAACATGTGGCTGCACTCCCACCCAGTTCCACGTCCCCCAGCTGCCCGGCAGTCCCGCCAATCCCCAGCCCCTGCCCAGAGTGGGGGGCTGGGAGCCAGGACTCCTAGGTTCTCTCCCTGGCTCTGGGAGGGGAGGGTGGGTTGGAGCAGGGGGGCTGGGAGC